>NC_134481.1:46078499-46423348 GCF_964194025.1 Convolutriloba macropyga | reverse complement strand
TAGCATTTGAACAGCCGATTGTGTGGCTGGTTGAAAAGCCGTTAGCGTGGCTTAAACAATAGGTAATTAAATAATTTGAGCAGCCGATTGTGTGGCTTATTGAAAGGCCGATTGTGTGGCCAAAACAATACGTAGATAAATAGCATTTGAACAGCCGATTGTGTGGCTTAAGCAATAGGTAATTAAATAGTTTGAACAGCCGATTGTGTGGCTGACTGCAAAAGTTGTTCATATCTGATTCAAGTGGAGGGAAATAAGTTTTTTGATTTTTTTCTTGTTCTTATGCGGTGAAACAATACGCTACTAGCTATCTGATTGAAGTGGAGGTCAGCAAACTTGTTTCTTAACATCTGTTCTGAAATTTTTTGACTAACTCAAAAAGTTGTTCCTATCTGATTCACCTATCTGGTTACATGTCCTGACTTTTGTTGTTTGACCTCAGATTCCATTTAAATTCAAGTGCTCAAAATCAACTTACGAAGTCGCTGGAAAACCTAAATCGCAGCAGAATACGTTCAGAAGCAGAGCACAAAAGGTTTATTGTTGTCCTGAAAAAGTATAAAAACTCCTTCAATGGGCAGAACTGTTTGCAATTAAATGCGAGATCTGATTCGAGAGTGTCTTCTTCAGTCGTGGCTAGTAGAACCGTTAATGAGCCCGTTCAGGACGTTCAACGAGCAGCTGAAAACGGAACGGGGTTGTCAGCAACCCAACTTGGCCTCAACTTGGCGTCAGATGCTTTCACTGAAGACGAGCTCATTGAGCAAATAGTCAGTCCACAGAAGTCTTCTAGAGCCCCTCTGGACAAAATGAAGATTACTGAAATCAAAAAAATGTTCTAAACCAATTCCCTGACTCCTGGCCGGAAGTGCGAGAGTCAATAAATCAAAAGGGAAGGGACTTGAAAAGAAAGAAAAAGGAAAAGGAGAGATCAGAGCAGAAGCGTGATCGTATGGAATCCAGTGCTGATTAATAACTCTGAGATAGATGACTGTTTTTGCAGCAATTTTTGTTAAATTTTGTTGTCAAATTAACGTTGTCTTCGAAATCTACCAAAAATTGAGTTTTAGGAGCGTACAGTTGTTTAGTTTTTCTGCGATCTGAATTTTTGAAGTAAAATCTACACCGTTGCTTTGTTTCAGAAATACTGATGTTTTCTAACTCCATCACGAAATTAGGGAGTCAGAAATCCCAATCGTCTCGGTTGAACGATAAAAAGTTGTTAGAGCAGTTCAAAGACATATATTTTGTATTTTTTTTTGAAAAAGGAAAATACAGAGAAATCTCTCCTGATAGCAATGCGTGGCCCGACACATTAAGTTATGCGGAGAGAACTCTTGTCAAGAAAGACGAAAAGATTCTTCTCTACTTCGAGAACGATTTCCATTACGGGCGTTTTGTTGCCAAGGGTGATGTGGACCTTGTGAAATTGCTCAGTGATAAAATGGATGAAAAAATCGACAAAGCGAACACGTCGACAGAGGTTGCGAACTTGTCCTTCGGACGTGAAACTCTTGAATCGGAAAATGACAGGAGAGCGGCCAGTCAACCACTGTTGAAAAGAAGCTTCGGAGAATTACGGTCTCTAAAAGAAAACGTGGATCCCGCCAAGGCAAAGAGAACTGCCGATGAGGATATACAGGTCCTGTCGCAGTCCTCCTGTACCCCACCTGCTAAAAAGTTGTTCCAATCTAAACTTCCCCTCGTTGAAGCTGCGAGCCTTACTTTGAAGAGAAAAGACTATCCCGAAAATGGAAATCAAGATCATGCTCAGAGTCATGGTATTGGAGATCCCGTTGAAGATGTAAATGATTCCCCGGCTGTCGTTGTCCAAAGTGAAACTGAAAACTCTGATAACGATGACGATGATGACGACGATGATGATAATGAGGTCGGTGATCTTGGTGATCAGAACAGTGAAAGATCAAGTGGTATCTTGAAAAGTGTTTGTAAGGCAGTAAGAAGTGTGAAGAAAGTGATGGATGCTCAACGTAGAGAAACTCGTCAACTGCGTTTGTTTCTTGAAAGTCAACTAAAAGAATGTCCAAGTGTTTCTCATTCTGTAGCTGTTACTGGAAATTCGTTAGCACCTGTTTTGAGAAATGGGGAAGACATGACTAAAGTTCATGGAAAAACGCCAAAGAAGTATGATAGAAATCTGGCACGAAAATTTTTTACCGAAGAAGAGATTCTAAATCAGCGATCGAACCCCCGCAAGAGCACCTCTCTACCTTCCCTTGATCCCAATGATTTGGAGGTGATAAGAGTTTTAGTTGAAGGAAGGTTTCCTGGACAATGGTGATACTTTTGAGGCCATTGACGATCTCGGAAGGGACATTAAGAAAAAGATGGTTCGACAGCAAAAAAATTCTGAAACGGCCAAAACGCAAACAGAGTTGTCTCAAGATACATCGTCCACTGAATGAGCTTGATGATTTGAGCTGGGAATTTAAAACGTCTGTTTGTGATATTTATGTGACTGTTATTGCCTTTATATTGCCTAATGAGGTCTCAGTTATGTTTCTTTCTTGAGCTAATTTGATGCTCTGTTCTTTAATTATTAATTGCTCTCAAACGGAGTTTCTAGCGACTATTTTAATGCTGCTGGTCTTACATTGTGCGATTTTTTGCTAGACCGTTTTTTTTGTCTGACACCCCCTTGGCACCCGCCAGTCCCCCCTCCATATAGTAACCGCCTTGCGGAGCCGTTAGTCGTTTGAGAGCAATTCTTTTATATTCCTGTTCCTGTGCATATATTTGATTGCCAATCTACGTATGCAAATTTATAAAATATTGCTTTGTTTATCTCATCTTACACCTATTTTGTTTTGTGTGAAAAGAAAGTGAAATCTGTTTGTCCGATTTCATTTTTCACACTTGAAGTTATCCAGTTGTTTTAACTAAAAACAAAGCTTGCTTTCAAACTTGTTTTTTTTTCAACCGGCGTGTTGAGTTTTAAGCACTGCTTTTTAAAGTCATGCGAGTCTTTTTCCACAAAAGATAGGAAATCTGGCGAGTTTCTGATAACAGCTTGTTTCGGGTTTCAATCCAAACTTTTTCTCCAGATGAGAATGTGTAATAAATTATCTTGGAAAGATTTAGCGTGAATTGATGCCAAACTTACAGCAGAATTTTTTGATGGTGAATTGATAAGAACTCACAAAGTTCCAATCGATGATGACACTGATCATTCAAGTGGGTTAGAGAAACAGTGGGAAAATAAAATGCGAGCCGATTATTTATCATTCAGCGAGTTCTTTGAGCTGAGACCCCTTACTGATTCTTTTTCTAAAGACAGTCAGCATTCAAGCTTAGGCGTTTTCTCTAAAATCAACCTGAAGAAAAACGAAATTTTGAAGGGCCTAACTGGCTTTCTTGCACCAATGCCTCAGTCATCTATTGTTCCCGGTTTAAACGACGTTTCCATTATACAGCATGCATCTGGTCCTAAGCTTATGTTAGGCGGAGCTTCCTTCAGTAACTCCAGTTGCAAGGAAAACTGCATCTACGTGCCAAATAAAAGCAAGACAATGATACAGATTCGAGTGACTGCTGTGCTAGGTGTTCAGAAGGGAGAAGAAATAACTGTCAATTATGGCGGAGAGTATTTCGGACCAAACCGTATGTTCTGCGAGTGTCCCCACGCATCCCTACACGGTCACCAACCAGTCACAAATTCGTGGACGAGATCGGGACGAGTGAAGCCGGTTGTTGCAATTCCCACCTCCTCGTCGTTAATTGACGAAACAGCGTCTTCTCTCGTTGTGTTTCCGTCACTTTCGAGCACGCCTTATTCTCAATCGAAACGTCAATTCAAACAAAGGTCAAATTGTAGTTATAACTCAAGACGCATTCAAAAGCGCCGTTACCTTAGCAAAAAGGCTAAAACTTTGATATCAGATTCGGAGTCGGAAAAAAGCGAATCAAGCAATTGCAACGGTTTTATTGAGCAACCCTCTCTTAGTCAGGTACCAGAGAATACAGATTTGTTTCAGCAAGTTTCAGAAAGTTCGGTGTTAGCGAATCCCTTTCCGGTAGAGTCATCAACCCCGCGTGCACTGGGTAGAGTAGATAACATGATCGACTCTTCCAGTTTGAGCGAATCCGAAACTCAGACCGACGAAACTCTTAGTGACTCTGATAGTCTCATTTGTGATAATTCGAAAATGTCTGTGTCAGAATTTACCGATACTTTTTTAAGCCTGTCTGATGAATTTGCCATTAGTGACCGCTTTGCGAAGTCTCTGATTTCACTGATGGATAAATGTTTGCCAATGAAAAACAATTTGCCGACATTTTATCGTCTTCAACAAATTGAGAACACGTCTTTCACTTGTGAGGAAGAAAAAGTTCCCGGTGGCGTTATCTGCCATTTGAACGTTGAGTCTCAGCTGGTTGGTTTGATTGAGCAGAATTCAGATTTACTGAGGGCTCCAAACTGGCAGCTAAACAATGATGTGAGATTAGAGACAATGAGCGATTGCGAAGTGCTTCACTTCGTAATGAGCACTGACGGCGTCTCGCCGGCGAAATCGAAGAGATTTAGCCTTTATCCTGTCTGGTTGATGCTGCTCAATTTGCCGCGGAAGCGACGTGTCTCTTACAGAAACTTAATTCTTGTTTCACTATTCGGAGGTGATAAAAAGCCTGATTGTACTTCTTTGGTCAAGAATTTGGTCGGATTTGTGAATTCATTCAACAAACGGCGTCTGCTTACTGTTGGCAAAAATACATACAACGTTTTAGTAAACATCCGTTCGGTGGCAGTTGATGCGATCATGAAAGCGCCACTCTTAAATCAAACTCAGTTCAATGGTTTGTACGGATGCAGTAATTGCTATATACCCGGTGCCAGTCACCCTTCTGGTAAACCTTGGCTGTATAAGTATGAGCCGACGCCATCAGATATTCGAACTCATACTGAACGTCAGAATGACCTATCCTTCAATCCTTCGCAAAAGGCCCCAAGATTTGGATTGAAGGGTATCTCGTGTATCGAGCAGTTAGTGTCAATTCCTGAGGATGTTGTCATTGACTACATGCATCAGGTTCTCCTCGGTGTTGTGAAGCGATCATTATACAGTATTGTGTGCCAAAAAAGATTTAACAAAATACTCAAAGAAATAGCGTCTAAGCGTCTTCTGAATTGCAAGCTTCCTAGCAATCATTACAATCGACAGTTAAGGGGCGTTGATTCGGTGAAGTTGTGGAAAGCCTCAGAGCTGAAACTTTTTCTACTGTATGGCTTTATTTCTTTCTATGGTCTCCTTTCTGATCAAATGTTTACGCATTTCTTTTTATTGAGCGCTTCTATTCGATTATTGTTAGATCCTGATACTGAAAGCGACATTGATGTTGCCGCTAAGTCTCTTGCTACCTTCCGCAAGCAACTAGTGAGGTTCTACGGTGACAAGTCCGAAACATATAACGCTCATTCCTTGAGTCACTTGGCTGACCAAGTTAAGCGGTGTGGTCCTCTTTCAACAAGTTCCAGTATTGCTTTCGAAGCCGCTCACTTTCAGTTGAAAAGACGAATCAGTGAAACCACTTCCACATCTGTTTTCACGCGATTAGCGATCAAACGACACAATAGGCTTGCTGGTCGAAAGCGCGACTTCCATACAAATGTAATGGCAATTGGCTCTGTTGTTTTGAGGAACAGTCATGAAGTTGCAGTTAATGTTGGGGACGAGCTTGCTGTCTTCCGAAGCTCTTCCGCTTTTTCTTTTCTCGAGAAAAATTTTTATTGTCACAATTCGAAATGTCGTTACCTCGAGAATGGTTCCTGCGTGCACATTGTTAAGTTTGAGCGCGAGGATAAATGCGTTTCTTTTGGACAACTCTTGGCTATATATGTTGACATCGAAAATTGCTGCGGCGTTGCACATGTAAAATTTTTTGAGGAATTCAAGTCGTTTCGTGAACTACTCAGCGAACGTTTTCAACAGCTCGAGGCTTCAAGCATCGACAATATAGATATGGATTCTGATTTAGATGAGAGCTTGGAGCTACTAAACTCTACGGCAGAAAGGCATTTTGTTGTAGAATCTTTAACCAGCGAAATTTTTGAAATAGATATAACAAAACTAGCTCCGTGTATTGTTCGATCCATTGGGGACCTTGTTGTAATTTCCGAGATTTGCTCTGTGTTTGAAAGAGATTGAAGTTTTCTTATATGTTCTTGCACTGTTTACGCTATTGTTTTGTCATTAATGTTTGTTTTCAATTTATTTTTTATGAGGTGGAGCACATCATAAAAAACTGAAAAAGTTTAAGCGAGTTATTCGTTTTTTAGATTGTTTGTAAATGCCTCGAAATTACGTGAGGAAAGTGAAGCGCAAGTATTCTGAGAAGGACATGGAGGTTGCTCTGTCGTTAGTCAGAGATGGTTATCCTGTTGCTGATGTTGCAAAGCATATCGGCATACCCAGACAAACGTTGTACGACAACTTAAAAAAGAAGCGTGACAGGTTACGGATGCATATCTTCGACGAGCAGACGGAGAAAGACCTATGCAAATTTTTTTCTAAAATACAGGAGGTAGAAATTGTAAATTCTTGGAAGGTGGCACGGGAGAAGTTGTTGCAACTCATTTATGTCATAAAGGCAAGGAATAGCGGCCCTAAAGTTGGAAGAAAAACGACAAAGCATCGAAAGATTGGCTTTCTGGTTTCCGTAAACGGAAGAATGTGCTGCTTTCGGACAAAAAGCCGAGCTGGCTTCCCGATCAAATAATTGCACCTGTCGGTGAGTGTGCTTCTGAGAGGAATCCACTCTCCATCGACTTCTTCTTGTGTCTACATTGCTCGATCTGGAACTGCAGTATTTGTTTCGGAGAAGACTTGTCTTGCTCCCAGTGTATATCTAAAATTTCGTAAGCCGCAGTTTAATTCGCAGAAGACCCTATCAAATTTGTTCACTGATTCCATCTTTCAGTCAATAAATAGGTAAATGTGTTTTTTGTTTTTGAGCAAGATGAGTCGGCCAGGCACATAGCAGCGCGTGTTTAGATACCTTCTGTTGTGAGAAATGAAATTTGACGCCTCTTCGTACGCAATTTTATATTTGAAAATTTCAGATTTGGAATAACTTGTCTCAAAAATGAATTTGTGAAGGCCATAATTTTTGCTTCAATTTTGTGTGTGTCTGTTTTGTTTGTGCCGTATGTGTTTTGCTTCAATTTCTGGTGATCAAATACTGCGCTCGTCGAATATCGAAAGCAGTTTTGTCTGTTTTGCGGAGAAAAAAACGTTTCTTATCTGTCTCCAAGAAAAAAACTTGGCGACCGTTCTTGATTTCACTCAGAACAATGTTCTTTTTTAACTCAGACACTGAGTAGAGTTTAGCTAAGGATCCTCTGTTGTGACAGATGAATTAAGACAGCTTTTTTACGTGCGCGTTTTATTATTGGAGAAAATTCCGTTCAACTTGTGTTGGTGGGGTGATTTCGTACAAGCGTTCTGGTGCCCTTCCGAGGAAACCTAGTGTCATTCTAACGTGCTCGGCAATAAGTTATGCAGTTGTGTGTTAGCTGTGCTAATTTTCCCTACAATTTAGCGTCTGCTAATGCTTTATGACAGTATTGAACGTTTAATTAAGTCCAGAAAAAAAATGAAATTTTTAATGAAAAAAGTTTTCGATACTTCTTACTTTGGTTTTTCGGGTCGTGAGATGTTAAGTGCGACAAAGTCGGTTGGTTAGGTGACCCGGTGACAAAATCAGTTTCCCTGAATAATTTTTCTTGTGCTTTTGGTTAGGAATATTGTAACTATTTGAGATAAAAAAACACGGCGGGCCATGGGTTACATCTGCTCAAAATCCAAATTTCAATGTTTGCATGTTTGCAAACATTGGAATTTGGATTTTGAGGAGATGTACCCTAACGCCCGCCTTTTTTGACACCTACAAACAAAGGGCTATCTGGATCGTTATTTTGCGCTAATAAAAATTTTTGCCCAAATTTGGAATAACTTGTCTAAAATGTGAATTTATGTGAAGGTCATAATTTTTGCCTCAATTTTGTGTGTGTCTGTTTGTTTGTGCCGTATGTGTTTTGCTCCAATTTCGGGTGATCAAATACTGCGCTCGTCGAATATCAAAAGCGGTTTTGTCTGTTTTGCGGAGAAAAAAAACGTTTCTTATCTGTCTCCAAGAAAAAAACTTGGCGACCGTTCTTGATTTCACTCAGAACAATGTTCTTTTTTAATTCAGACACTGAGTAGAGTATAGCTAAGGATCCTCTGTTGTTACAGATGAATTAAGGCAGCTTTTGTACGTGCGCGTTTTATTAATGAAGAAAATTCCGGTCAACTTGTGTTGGTGGGGTGATTTCGTACAAGCGTTCTGGTGCTCTTCCGAGGAAACCTAGTGTCATTCTAACGTGCTCGGCAATAAGTTATGCAGTTGTGTGTTAGTTGTGCTAGTTTTCCCTACAATTTAGCGTCTGCTGATGCTTTATGACAGTATTGAACGTTTAATTAGGTCCAGAAACAAATGAAATTTTTAATGAAAAAAGTTTTCTATACTTCTTACTTTGGTTTTCGGGTCGTAAGATGTTAAGTGCGACGAAGTCGGTTGGTTAGGTGACCCGGTGACAAAAACAGTTTTCCTGAATAATTTTCCTTGTGCTTTTGGTTAGGAATATCGTAACTGTTTGAGATAAAAAAACACGGCGGGCCATGGGGTACATCTGCTCAAATTCCAAACTTCAATGTTTGCATGTTTGCAAACATTGGAATTTGGATTTTGAGGAGATGTACCCTAATGCCTGCCTTTTTTTGACACCTACAAACAAAGGGCTATCTAGATCGTTATTTTGCGCTAATAAAAATTTTTGCCCAGATTTGGAATAACTTGTCTAAAAAGTGAATTTATGTGAAGGCCATAATTTTTGCCTCAATTTTGTGTGTGTCTGTTTTGTTTGTGCTGTATGTGTTTTGCTACAATTTCGGGTGATCAAATACTGCGCTCGTCGAATATCAAAAGCAGTTTTCTCTGTTTTGCGGAGAAAAAAAAACGTTTCTTATCTGTCTCCAAGAAAAAAAACTTGGCGACCGTTTTTGATTTCACTCAGAACAATGTTCTTTTTTAACTCAGACACTGAGTAGAGTATAGCTAAGGATCCTCTGTTGTGACAGATGAATTAAGACAGCTTTTTTTACGTGCGCGTTTTTTTATTGGAGAAAATTCCGTTCAACTTGTGTTGGTGGGGTGATTTCGTACAAGCGTTCTGGTGCTCTTCCGAGGAAACCTAGTGTCATTCTAACGTGCTCGGCAATAAGTTATGCAGTTGTGTGTTAGTTGTGCTAGTTTTCCCTACAATTTAGCGTCTGCTAATGCTTTATGACAGTATTGAACGTTTAATTAAGTCCAGAAAAAAATGAAATTTTTAAAGAAAAAAGTTTTCGATACTTCTTACTTTGGTTTTTCGGGTCGTAAGATGTTAAGTGCGACGAAGTCGGTTGGTTAGGTGACCCGGTGACAAAAACAGTTTTCCTGAATAATTTTTCTTGTACTTTTGGTTAGGAATATCGTAACTGTTTGAGATAAAAAAACACGGCGCGCCATGGGGTACATCTGCTCAAAATCCAAATTTCAATGTTTGCATGTTTGCAAACATTGGAATTTGGATTTTGAGGAGATGTACCCTAATGCCCGCCTTTTTTTGACACCTACAAACAAAGGGCTATCTAGATCGTTATTTTGCGCTAATAAAAATTTTTGCCCAGATTTGGAATAACTTGTCTAAAAAGTGAATTTATTTGAAGGTAATAATTTTTGCCTCAATTTTGTGTGTGTCTGTTTTGTTTGTGCCGTATGTGTTTTGCTCCAATTTCGGGTGATCAAATACTGCGCTCGTCGAATATCAAAAGCAGTTTTCTCTGTTTTGCGGAGAAAAAAAACGTTTCTTATCTGTCTCCAAGAAAAAAACTTGGCGACCGTTTTTGATTTCACTCAGAACAATGTTCTTTTTTAACTCAGACACTGAGTAGAGTATAGCTAAGGATCCTCTGTTGTGACAGATGAATTAAGACAGCTTTTTTACGTGCGCGTTTTATTATTGGAGAAAATTCCGTTCAACTTGTGTTGGTGGGGTGATTTCGTACAAGCGTTCTGGTGCTCTTCCGAGGAAACCTAGTGTCATTCTAACGTGCTCGGCAATAAGTTATGCAGTTGTGTGTTAGTTGTGCTAGTTTTCCCTACAATTTAGCGTCTGCTAATGCTTTATGACAGTATTGAACGTTTAATTAAGTCCAGAAAAAAATGAAATTTTTAAAGAAAAAAGTTTTCGATACTTCTTACTTTGGTTTTTCGGGTCGTAAGATGTTAAGTGCGACGAAGTCGGTTGGTTAGGTGACCCAGTGACAAAAACAGTTTCCCTGAATAATTTTTCTTGCGCTTTTCGTTAGGAATATCGTAACTGATTGAGATAAAAAACACGGCAGGCCATGGGGTACATCTGCTCAAAATCCAAATTTCAATGTTTGCATGTTTGCAAACATTGGAATTTGGATTTTCAGGAGATGTACCCTAATGCCCGCCTTTTTTTGACACCTACAAACAAAGGGCTATCTAGATCGTTATTTTGCGCTAATAAAAATTTTTGCCCAGATTTGGAATAACTTGTCTAAAAAGTGAATTTATGTGAAGGCCATAATTTTTGCCTCAATTTTGTGTGTGTCTGTTTTGTTTGTGCTGTATGTGTTTTGCTACAATTTCGGGTGATCAAATACTGCGCTCGTCGAATATCAAAAGCAGTTTTCTCTGTTTTGCGGAGAAAAAAAAACGTTTCTTATCTGTCTCCAAGAAAAAAAACTTGGCGACCGTTTTTGATTTCACTCAGAACAATGTTCTTTTTTAACTCAGACACTGAGTAGAGTATAGCTAAGGATCCTCTGTTGTGACAGATGAATTAAGACAGCTTTTTTACGTGCGCGTTTTATTATTGGAGAAAATTCCGTTCAATTTGTGTTGGTGGGGTGATTTCGTAAAAGCGTTCTGGTGCTCTTCCGAGGAAACCTAGTGTCTGTCATTCTAACGTGCTCGGCAATAAGTTATGCAGTTGTGTGTTAGTTGTGCTAGTTTTCCCTACAATTTAGCGTCTGCTAATGCTTTATGACAGTATTGAACGTTTAATTAAGTCCAGAAAAAAAATGAAATTTTTAAAGAAAAAAGTTTTCGATACTTCTTACTTTGGTTTTTCGGGTCGTAAGATGTTAAGTGCGACGAAGTCGGTTGGTTAGGTGACCCAGTGACAAAGACAGTTTCCCTGAATAATTTTTCTTGCGCTTTTTGTTAGGAATATCGTAACTGATTGAGATAAAAAACACGGCGGGCCATGGGGTACATCTGCTCAAAATCCAAATTTCAATGTTTGCATGTTTGCAAACATTGGAATTTGGATTTTCAGGAGATGTACCCTAATGCCCGCCTTTTTTTGACATCTACAAACAAAGGGCTATCTAGATCATTATTTTGCGCTAATAAAAATTTTTGCCCAGATTTGGAATAACTTGTCTAAAAAGTGAATTTATGTGAAGGCCATAATTTTTGCCTCAATTTTGTGTGTGTCTGTTTTGTTTGTGCTGTATGTGTTTTGCTACAATTTCGGGTGATCAAATACTGCGCTCGTTGAATGTCAAAAGCAGTTTTCTCTGTTTTGCGGAGAAAAAAAACGTTTCTTATCTGTCTCCAAGAAAAAAAAATTGGCGACCGTTTTTGATTTCACTCAGAACAATGTTCTTTTTTAACTCAGACACTGAGTAGAGTATAGCTAAGGATCCTCTGTTGTGACAGATGAATTAAGACAGCTTTTTTTACGTGCGCGTTTTATTATTGGAGAAAATTCCGTTCAACTTGTGTTGGTGGGGTGATTTCGTACAAGCGTTCTGGAGCTCTTCCGAGGAAACCTAGTGTCATTCTAACGTGCTCGGCAATAAGTTATGCAGTTGTGTGTTAGTTGTGCTAGTTTTCCCTACAATATAGCGTCTGCTAATGCTTTATGACAGTATTGAACGTTTAATTAAGTCCAGAAAAAAAATGAAATTTTTAAAGAAAAAAGTTTTCGATACTTCTTACTTTAGTTTTTCGGGTCGTAAGATGTTAAGTGCGACGAAGTCGGTTGGTTAGGTGACCCAGTGACAAAAACAGTTTCCCTGAATAATTTTTCTTGCGCTTTTGGTTAGGAATATCGTAACTGTTTGAGATAAAAAACACGGCGGGCCATGGGGTACATCTGCTCAAAATCCAAATTTCAATGTTTGCATGTTTGCAAACATTGGAATTTGGATTTTCAGGAGATGTACCCTAATGCCCGCCTTTTTTTGACACCTACAAAGAAAGGGCTATCTAGATCGTTATTTTGCGCTAATAAAAATTTTTGCCCAGATTTGGAATAACTTGTCTAAAAAATGAATTTATGTGAAGGCCATAATTTTTGCCTCAATTTTGTGTGTGTCTGTTTTGTTTGTGCCGTATGTGTTGTGCTCCAATTTTGGGTGATAAATTACTGCGCTCGTCGAATATCAAAAGCAGTTTTGTCTGTTTTGCGGAGAAAAAAAACGTTTCTTATCTGTCTCCAAGAAAAAAACTTGGCGACCGTTCTTGATTTCACTCAGAACAATGTTCTTTTTTAACTCAGACACTGAGTAGTGTATAGCTAAGGACCCTCTGTTGTGACAGATGATTTAAGGCAGCTTTTTTTACGTGCGCGTTTTATTATTGGAGAAAATTCCGTTCAACTTGTGTTGGTGGGGTGATTTCGTACAAGCGTTCTGGTGCTCTTCCGAGGAAACCTAGTGTCATTCTAACGTGCTCGGCAATAAGTTATGCAGTTGTGTGTTAGTTGTGCTAGTTTTCCCTACAATTTAGCGTCTGCTGATGCTTTATGACAGTATTGAACGTTTAATTAAGTCCAGAAAAAAATGAAATTTTAAATGAAAAAAGTTTTCGATACTTCTTACTTTGGTTTTTCGGGTCGTAAGATGTTAAGTGCGACGAAGTCGGTTGGTTAGGTGACCCGGTGACAAAAACAGTTTCCCTGAACAATTTTTCTTGCGCTTTTGGTTAGGAATATCGTAACTGTTTGAGATAAAAAAAACACGGCGGGCCATGGGGTACATCTGCTCAAAATCCAAATTTCAAGGTTTGCATGTTTGCAAACATTGGAATTTGGATTTTGAGGAGATGTACGCTAATGACCGCCTTTTTTTGACACTTACAAACAAAGGGCTATCTAGATTGTTATTTTGCGCTAATAAAAATTTTTGACAGATTTGGAATAACTTGTCTAAAAAATGAATTTATATGAAGGCCATAATTTTTGCCTCAATTTTGTGTGTGTCTGTTTTGTTTGTGCCGTATGTGTTGTGCTCCAATTTTGGGTGATCAAATACTGCACTCGTCGAATATCAAAAGCAGTTTTGTCTGTTTTGCGGAGAAAAAAAACGTTTCTTATCTGTCTCCAAGAAAAAAAACTTGGCGACCGTTTTTTATTTCACTCAGAACAATGTTCTTTTTTAACTCAGACACTGAGTAGTGTATAGCTAAGGACCCTCTGTTGTGACAGTTGAATTAAGACAGCTTTTTTTACGTGCACGTTTTATTATTGGAGAAAATTCCGTTCAACTTGTGTTGGTGGGGTGATTTCGTACAAGCGTTCTGGTGCTCTTCCGAGGAAACCTAGTGTCATTCTAACGTGCTCGGCAATAAGTTATGCAGTTGTGTGTTAGTTGTGCTAGTTTTCCCTACAATTTAGCGTCTGCTGATGCTTTATGACAGTATTGAACGTTTAATTAAGTCCAGAAAAAAATGAAATTTTAAATGAAAAAAGTTTTCGATACTTCTTACTTTGGTTTTTCGGGTCGTAAGATGTTAAGTGCGACGAAGTCGGTTGGTTAGGTGACCCGGTGACAAAAACAGTTTTCCTGAATAATTTTTTTTGTGCTTTTGGTTAGGAATATCGTAAATGTTTGAGATAAAAAAACACGGCGGGCCATGGGGTACATCTGCTCAAAATCCAAATTTCAAAGTTTGCATGTTTGCAAAAATTGTAATTTGGATTTTGAGGAGATGTACCCTAATGCCCGCCTTTTTTTGACACCTACAAACAAAGGGCTATCTAGATCGTTATTTTGCGCTAATAAAAATTTTTGCCCAGATTTGGAATAACATGTCTAAAAAATGAATTTATGTGAAGGCCATAATTTTTGCCTAAATTTTGTGTGTGTCTGTTTTGTTTGTGCCGTATGTGTTGTGCTCCAATTTTGGGTGATCAAATACTGAGCTCGACGAATATCAAAAGCAGCTTTGTCTGTTTTGCGGAGAAAAAAAAACGTTTCTTATCTGTCTCCAAAAAAAAAACTTGGCGACCGTTTTTGATTTCACTCAGAACAATGTTCTTTTTTAACTCATACACTGAGTAGAGTTTAGCTAAGGATCCGCTGTTGTGACAGATGAATTAAGACAGCTTTTTTACGTGCGCGTTTTATTATTGGAGAAAATTCCGTTCAACTTGTGTTGGTGGGGTGATTTCGTACAAGCGTTCTGGTGCTCTTCCGAGGAAACCTAGTGTCATTCTAACGTGCTCGGCAATAAGTTATGCAGTTGTGTGTTAGTTGTGCTAGTTTTCCCTACAATTTAGCGTCTGCTGATGCTTTCTGACAGTATTGAACGTTTAATTAAGTCCAGAAAAAAATGAAACTTTAAATGAAAATAGTTTTTGATACTTCTTACTTTGGTTTTTCGGGTCGTAAGATGTTAAGTGCGACGAAGTCGGTTGGTTAGGTGACCCGGTGACAAAAACAGTTTTCCTGAATAATTTTTTTTGTGCTTTTGGTTAGGAATATCGTAAATGTTTGAGATAAAAAAACACGGCGGGCCATGGGGTACATCTGCTCAAAATCCAAATTTCAAAGTTTGCATGTTTGCAAAAATTGTAATTTGGATTTTGAGGAGATGTACCCTAATGCCCGCCTTTTTTTTGACACCTACAAACAAAGGGCTATCTAGATCGTTATTTTGCGCTAATAAAAATTTTTGCCCAGATTTGGAATAACATGTCTAAAAAATGAATTTATGTGAAGGCCATAATTTTTGCCTAAATTTTGTGTGTGTCTGTTTTGTTTGTGCCGTATGTGTTGTGCTCCAATTTTGGGTGATCAAATACTGCGCTCGACGAATATCAAAAGCAGCTTTGTCTGTTTTGCGGAGAAAAAAAAACGTTTCTTATCTGTCTCCAAGAAAAAAAACTTGGCGACCGTTTTTGATTTCACTCAGAACAATGTTCTTTTTTAACTCATACACTGAGTAGAGTTTAGCTAAGGATCCTCTGTTGTGACAGATGAATTAAGACAGCTTTTTTACGTGCGCGTTTTATTATTGGAGAAAATTCCGTTCAACTTGTGTTGGTGGGGTGATTTCGTACAAGCGTTCTGGTGCTCTTCCGAGGAAACCTAGTGTCATTCTAACGTGCTCGGCAATAAGTTATGCAGTTGTGTGTTAGTTGTGCTAGTTTTCCCTACAATTTAGCGTCTGCTGATGCTTTATGACAGTATTGAACGTTTAATTAGGTCCAGAAAAAAATGAAATTTTTAATGAAAAAAGTTTTCGATACTTCTTACTTTGGTTTTTCGGGTCGTAAGATGTTAAGTGCGACGAAGTCGGTTGGTTAGGTGACCCGGTGACAAAAACAGTTTTCCTGAATAATTTTCCTTGTGCTTTTGGTTAGGATTATCGTAACTGTTTGAGATAAAAAAACACGGCGGGCCATGGGGTACATCTGCTCAAAATCCAAATTTCAATGTTTGCATGTTTGCAAACATTGGAATTTGGATTTTGAGGAGATGTACCCTAATGCCCGCCTTTTTTTGACACCTACAAACAAAGGGCTATCTAGATCGTTATTTTGCGCTAATAAAAATTTTTGCCCAGATTTGGAATAACTTGTCTAAAAAATGAATTTATGTGAAGGCCATAATTTTTGCCTCAATTTTGTGTGTGTCTGTTTTGTTTGTGCCGTATGTGTTGTGCTCCAATTTTTGGTGATCAAATACTGCGCTCGTCGAATATCAAAAGCAGTTTTGTCTGTTTTGCGGAGAAAAAAAAACGTTTCTTATCTGTCTCCAAGAAAAAAACTTGGCGACCGTTTTTGATTTCACTCAGAATAATGTTCTTTTTTAACTCAGACACTGAGTAGAGTTTAGCTAAGGATCCTCTGTTGTGACAGATGAATTAGGACAGCTTTTTTTACGTGCGCGTTTTATTATTGGAGAAAATTCCGTTCAACTTGTGTTGGTGGGGTGATTTCGTACAAGCGTTCTGGTGCTCTTCCGAGGAAACCTAGTGTCAGTCTAACGTGCTCGGCAATAAGTTATGCAGTTGTGTGTTAGTTGTGCTAGTTTTCACTACAATTTAGCGTCTGCTAATGCTTTATGACAGTATTGAACGTTTAATTAAGTCCAGAAAAAAATGAAATTTTTAATGAAAAAAGTTTTTGATACTTCTTACTTTGGTTTTTCGGGTCGTAAGATGTTAAGTGCGACGAAGTCGGTTGGTTAGGTAACCCGGTGACCAAAACAGTTTTCCTGAATAATTTTCCTTGTGCTTTTGGTTAGGAATATCGTAACTGTTTGAGATAAAAAAAAACACGGCGGGCCAAGGGGTACATCTGCTCAAAATCCAAATTTCATTGTTTGCATGTTTGCAAACATTGGAATTTGGATTTTGAGGAGATGTACCCTAATGCCCGCCTTTTTTTGACACCTACAAACAAAGGGCTATCTAGATCGTTATTTTGCGCTAATAAAATTTTTTGCCCACATTTGCAATAACTTGTCTAAAAAATGAATTTATGTGAAGGCATAATTTTTGCCTCAATTTTGTGTGTGTCTGTTTTGTTTGTGCCGTATGTGTTGTGCTCCAATTTTGGGTGATCAATTACTGCGCTCGTCGAATATCAAAAGCAGTTTTGTCTGTTTTGCGGAGAAAAAAAAACGTTTCTTATCTGTCTCCAAGAAAAAAACTTGGCGACCGTTTTTGATTTCACTCAGAACAATCATAATTTTACCGGTTTTCCCGGTAAGACCAGCATCTCATTCCCGGAAATACTCGCGGGAATTTTAAATTTCCCAGTTTCCCCGGTAAAATCCCGGCCGGTAAATCCCGGAAATACTGGCGGGAATCTTAAATTTCCCGATTTTCCCGGTAAGATCCCGCCGGAGAAATCCCGGAAAAATTGGCGGGAATCTTAAAGTTCCCGAGTTTCCCGGTAAGATCCCACTGGTGAATCCCGGAAATCCCGCCGAGATTTAATTTTTTCCCGGTTTTCCTGTCAGGGTTCTTAAATGTCCCGGATTTCCCGGCGGGAAATGCGGGATCTTGCTCTATCTTGGCACATCTTGAAATTCCCGGTAATTTTCCCGGTAAGATCCCCGGATCTTCCCCGTGTGTTTCCCGGATCTTGTCGGGAAAAAAACCGGGATCTTAATAAGATTTCCGGGATCCAACGCACTGGGTTCTGATTCCAATCGAAAGAATTCCAGGTTTTACGTAGGAGCAAAAATGACCCATGACCCCCAAAAATAACTATGACGAGTAGGAAAAGTTGTTTCATCTGTCTGAACACAGGGCTCAACTTTTAGTCCTTGACTCAACCGAGCAGGCTCTACACTATAGAAATCAGAGGTCAGCTGTTAGTTTTGTACAAAAATTCATATATAACGTCTTAGTTATCAAATCGCGGCTGCGAACTTTAGGCAAAGAGCTTTGTTGGGCTGTAAACGGGTAAGACCAGCAGTGATCAATCTCATAAAATCAAGATGTCAAGATATGTTCATATATAATTACAAGCTTGCTCATTGTTGCATGTTAATTAGGAATTGAATTACATCATTAAGTTCTTATTGAGTAGTAGTGATCAAATGATTCAGGATACGGCAAGAACTTTACAGTGCGTACGTCTTCCCGAGTTTTTGCTTATTATTCCCAATATTTAATGTACTCATCAGTAGTTAAACAAGTAGTAGTAAACTTGCCAGCAATTTAACGGGGGGGGGGGGAGGTGGACCTGCCCATCCCCCCCCCCCCCCCCCCCCCAACGGTGGTGGTGGGGGAAAACGCTGGCAAGGCCTTTTTCAGAAACAGTATTTTTGGCCTGGAATGGATTTAGGTGGGTGGTAAAAGTAGTCAACAAATTTCACAAAAATACCAACGAAAACCGACTTGACAGTTTAAAAATATAACCATCTTGAGAATTGAGAAATTGTTTCAACAAAGCAAAGTTTTAAGATTTTTTAATTTTCAATTTAGTTTAGAATGCAACTGAAATGGAAGATGTGGAATACTGAAATTGGGGTCAAGGAAGTTATCGATGGGACAAAACGCAGAAGATTTTAGATAATTACTGTAAAACAAATGAACTTTCTCTCATGATTTAATTTTACTCGTCCCGTATGAAAGCGGTAGCCAAATAATAGAACATTGACGTTAAAAATCAATACAGAGTCCCAAAACAGAAACAAGAAGAAAACAATTTTGTTCATCCAAATGTTGCTAGCAAATAATTACTCCTTAATCTCAAAAACCATTTAACAGTTGCGCGAAAAAAAAGCACGCAAGTCTCCATTCGCCTAAATTACCTCTTATCAGAGTGTGAGGCCTTAAGCAAACCAGAAAATTTTGATCACGATATGGCTGTTTAACTAAGACCGTACGTGGTGTTATTTAAAATTACTCGTCTTTAGACCATCAACTTAAAAACAATAAAACTCTTTTTTAAACTCATATATAACCAAGGACCGGTTTACTGTTACATAATCCCGTGGCAAAGAACCAACTATATTAGTGGTCATTTGACGAGAATATTGTTTCGCTTAAACATAGAACTTTTTCGTGCAAAGTTTCATTTATTTGAATGCTGAGCAGCAAAATTGTGCTAGACGTAAAAGGATTTCGTCACAGAAAAGAAACACTGGATTTTGAAGAGCTTGCCAATTGTATCGAAGACAACCCTGACTACGTGTCATTTTTAGAACCAATAAAATATAGTGAGTTAACCACTAAATGAACAAGATTTTTCAGGTGGTTTCAATAGAAATTTGCACCGTATTGATTGGGAGGTGAAACTGTCCAAATATTTCTCTTACGCAGGTATTTGAAAGCGTTTGCTTGCGAAATCCAGACGCAAAATATTAGGCTAAGGGAGTTTTCAGAGTTCCTTGAAAGCTCTATCGTTGATCTCGATGCCTTTGAGTGTCCTTCGATGTCTGTGAGCTATGCTACTCAAGATTGACAAAATTATGCAAAAGACGAAGAGAAATTCAACAGCAATTGTGCAGACGAAAATTTCATTTTCTATTGCAACTTGTTAACAAAAGATAGACGAATTGATGAAAGTGGAAAGGACAAGTTCATTTATTTGCGCCCTGATTACAGTTGACGGGACTCTGAGTCCTTCCATTTCCTATGACGAAACCATAAACAACGGAAAACTGAGAAAAATGAATTATTACTGACTGAGGAAGAAATTTGCTCATTCAATCATCTAGTATATTTTTTAATTTTCTCCCTTAGTGGAGAAAAAACATCACAATCTCAGCCCAAAGTCTGTCCTCAGAAAATTTTTTGATGTTGAAGCAGCTAGTTGGTGAACATAATTGAGAAAACAGATTGTTCACTGCGGAAATCGAGTCAGGATCTTGTTAAGATTGACATGGTTCAAAAAATTCACGAAACTTAGAGGGACCCTTTGAAAGCTTTATTCTTGTTGAATGACTTTCTAATTGAGTTCAATTGCTATGATTTGTTTTATGATTAGTGACTTTTCCTCAATACACTTTTTCAAAATAGATTCAATTTTGTCTCGAGATGGATGGAATAACATCTGACCAAGTTGACGCTGTTGCAAAATAAAATTTCTTTAAAAAGTAGCAAAAATCTGCATGGAATGAAGCAGCTTGTAATCAATGAACTTTGCGACTGTCAAAAGTTGTCATTTGTGCAAATGTTTGTTATATTACTGCAAAATTCATTTTTTTGTAAATTAACCGAGTTAAATCCAAATTGTCAAGATTGTTCAGTTTGAATATCTATATTCCCAAGGTTAGTTGGATATATTTTTCCCAATCTGAGACAAAGAACAAAATTAGATCTACTCAAGATATGGTCTTCATGGCTTCCATGAGGCCTTGGTAAAACACAGTTGTTTTTCGAAAAGTTGGGTAGAAACACTTTTTACCCAAACTTTAAATACACTGTTTTTTATACAGGGAAATGGAGCAAATAAACATCAAAATTCAGCAAAAATTTGGTGTTATTTTTAAAAAGTACGCCAATTCAAAATTCATAATTAAATAGCCTTGCGAATTAACTAGTTTTCAATAATCGACGACTTGTGTGTAGAAGATCATAGAAGCTAATGACAATGAAATAGTTAAGTTCGCTACTGTAGGACGTCACTCTAATTTTGTTTATTGAGTGCACTACCTTTACCAACAAAACAAGTGGTCTCGTACAATAGAATTGAAAGCAACATATACATTTCGTTCAAATCAACACGCGATATCCAACAAATCAAATTTTTACGCAACTTGTTTAATTTTGTTTAATGACTGAAACCTTGCTAGCAATTAACAATCGAAGAATCGTTCGAGCATTTGCTTACCGATGTGGATTCAAAATTTTACAATACTGTTCAAAGGTTACGGAGCCGAGTCCTACAGTGTTATATCTTCCTTCTGATGAAGCAGAAACAACCCTTTTAAGCAATGAAAGAGTGGACATTAACAATACTAAAGCATAAGGCGCATTTTCAGTTAGAACAGCAAGGGAAAAATTTGAGTAATTGTGAGAGTTTTGTTATAGTAGTTTTACGCAAATGTCTTCAAAATGTATTACCTGGGCGTTTTTGAGTAGAAGTAAGATAGTTAGAAAACTACAGGATAATTTTTGAAGGTCTTTTAAAAAAAGTCATCAATTGATATAGAACGAGAACTTTTATGAAAAAGGCAGGTTTTTAATTGATTCTACTCGTTATAAACTTTTGTTTCAACCATTTGAATTCAACCAAGTCAACTGCTGAAGACATTATTTGGATTCCAAAAATTCAGTTTAAGAAGGAGCAACCATATTCTTTACAAGTTCTAAATGGCTCAGAGTTCAGCGTAATGAGGCTCAGTTTACGTTTTTTAACCGTCTGCGACCAACTGAAGACACTAGACAGAGAAAGTTAGATACGGTAGAGGAAACTGAACCTACTGAGTTTTCAAGAAGCCAAGCTGACATAGTCCGTTAAAAGTAAACATGCTTGCGTCAGGAAAATTAAAAAGGTTTGAAACATAATAAACATTGCTAAATAGTCCCAACACGTTGTGAAAGATTGAGAAAAAAATTTAATTGTTGACGGAAAAGTGACTCGAAAAAAATTTGTGTAACTTTTTTTCTCTATGATTTCCAGCAACCAACAAGAAAAGTGAGTAGATCAAATTCTTTTCAAATTCTACTTCTTTTAAATTTTTAAGAAGACTTTATGAAAAAAATCAGTGATAATTTTCTGCTGTTGAAAAAACTCAAAGAGTTGTCAAACAAATAAGAAGAGGAAAGCTAATTTCTCCAAAAAAAAATCTAGCAGAAAGAAAGCAATCAATTACTTACAGAGAGGTCGTCAAACGCTGGAATTGGTTTCAAAATTTTAATAAGGACAAAGCACCCCGCAAGAAAAAAACTGGGAGTCTTTTAAAAAATTAAACAGAAGAGCTTGAGTTGAATTATGGGAAAAATCGCGCAACATAAGTCAGCGCAGCATTAGTCTATTTCTAGGGGCAAAAATGCACAAACACAAAGTATAGAAAAAATGCAAAACATTTTCAACAATTAAGCGTATTGCCTACAACATAAACAAAAATAGATCGCAGGAAAGTAACTGTTGGAAAGTTTTGAAAAAGATAAAAAATAACTGTTGGTTGTGAATGAATGTTTCTCAAGTTATTTACAACATAAATCCTTGAAAAGAAAAAACGCAAGAACAACAGCAGATAGGCTCAAGATAATGATAAAGAACCACCGACTCAAAAATAGGTGGGTAGATGCTGGTACAGAATTTAATGGCTTGTTTAAACTCTTTACCAGAAAAACAAATTAGGAATTTAAGAAACTTCAGCGAAAAAAAGGCATTTGCGTAAGGAAATAAACAATCAGTCAGGTATGTTATATACAAGTATTTAGGAAAACATGGATGGATACGTATATTAATCAATAGCGGAGTTTTGTAAAAACAAACATTATCTCTAGAGCCAGCAACGAAATTAAATTGGTGCCAAAAAGAATAAATAGAAATGGCACTTTTTATTTGTTATCATTAATTTTTAAGCGTCGTTAAAATTAGTTCATCGGTCAAAGTTTTATGTTGGAAACTTTTTGTGAATATGGAAAGCGGATCTTCTTTTTAGGAAAAGATACAAGCAACAGTTATCAACAAAGTTTTTGAGATCTACGACAAACCTATAAAAAATCCTTCTACTTATATTTTCATTGACGCATCTCAGGAGCCAGTAAAAGGAGGTTTGTGAGCCAAATTTGGTCAAAGTTAAAGGCAATAGTAAGGAAATAATGAAACAAGATTGAATTAACGGTTCACTTAGTTTCATCAGCCATTATGAACTTTTTCCTGAAAACAACTTCTCCTCATTCAAAAAAAATTCAATGAAAGACAAATTGAAAATTAATTGGTGAGTTGCACTATGTGAAATTATTTTCCCATCAAAATTCAATCAAAAGAACAAAAACGAATGAAAACGTTTTCTTCTAAAAGCTTGAATTATTAAGAAAGGAATATTCCTTTTGATGCTGTCTCTAGAACACACAGAATCGAAAAAGCCTTTGATTGGATTTTTCTCCTTTGCAAAGCCATGACCATCTTATGAAATCCTTAAAAACAGCTACCGGACTACCTCTTTATAAAAATTAATATAACAAAATCAGTAAAATATAACAAAACGAAAGATTTTTTTCCAATATCAAAATTCTAAGCAAATTAGGTTGCAACTGTGTTCATTATGAGACTGATTATCATATTGGATGCGGATGTTGGACACTTTTGAAAATGTGACCATGTCGGATGACAGAAAAAAACTTTTCGTTGATGATTATCCTTTCGATTTGTCTGCAGAGAGGCTATTTTTTTATGTACGCTAAAGTAGTCAATAACAATACGCAAGTGATACTAAAGCCATCATTTTCAGTCATTGATTCAGTACAACGACTGAAAATCAGTAGCCACTGCGAATTATAGCAAGCACACAAAATTGTTTTCAGCAACTTCGAGTACGAAAAATTATTTTCAAAAAATTTTAAGTCAAATTAAATTTATTTGCAAACAGAAATGGGATTAGTTTCATTAAAAATTAGTTTCAATCACAGGAACTGACTTCGATTTTGAAAGAATCGATAGACGGAAGTTTGTTATCAACAGCAATCAGTGTTACCATACTTTTCAGGACACAATCAACTGAGAGGTAATAGATTTAGGACCTTAGAAGCAGGTGTCTGAAGAGCAGTTTTGCAGCTTCATAATTTATGGGGCTAATGGCAAAAAACTGGACGTGAATTTTGTACAAGCACCTTATGAACTGGTTGAAGTTGTCAAAAAGAAAAAGCATCTGTGAAATAAGAACTGAAATCATCTGTCCCAACACCGTAAAAAAGAAATGGTTCATTGGTCAAGAGAACAACATCAAGAAAAACAGAGAAAAACGTTCAAAGAACATTCACAGAACAAATTCTCTGTCGAAAAATCGATCTCAAATTTTCTCTTATTTTCAAAAAAAGTTTCCTAATTGTTTGCCAACAAAAGCAACACACAACTCTTGGTTTGTTTTAAAAAAACAACAAATGCTATCTACCTTCACATTGCCATCATTCAAAAAAAGGCGCCCTTATTTTACCCTGCGGGTCCAGTGCTTGATATTCTGAGGGACAAGCAATATTATAGATTTACATAAATTTTTGCTTGATGAAGATAAACGTCAAATTTCCCAAAACAATAATGGAGATTTAAGGACTAGCATAAAAGCTAGAAATAGACACACAATATTTAAACAACGAAATGCATTCTTTTTTTCTAGAATGCACTGTATCTGCTAATGTTGTTAAACTTTTCAACACAAACAGAACTCTTTTGCGCATAACAGAGTTTTCTACAAGAAAAACTGCAAGAAAACACATTCTAGCATGTCAGTGTTCAATTACGAGGATGAGCCAGCTAAACTGATGGCACCAACGGCACCTGCTCATTAAGTTGCGGGAAAAAAGCCCTTGAAGCCAAAATCAATGAAAACTATTTAAATGGGACGCCATCAAAAATATTCTTATGTTAAATAAACTGCTGCTTGGCGTTATTACTTTTCAGAAGTTTCATGAACAATTTTGTCGTAATTTTCGAGACAAACAAATGTTACAAAATCAAATTATTGAGGCAAGCCTCTACGTTTGGAAAAAGACAGTAGCAAATCGTGTTTTGACAATAATTGAAAAAACTCCACTAAAAACACCTGCAGTGTATCCCTATACAGAGGTTTCCCTCAGAACATCTTCTGCTCAGACTTGTGATCAAATTTGGAGAGGAAGATGTCTTCACAATGAACCCGATTTGAAGAATGATATTTGTAATAACAACAAACCGCACGTACCACGGGACAAATCATAAAAATCATTTCCATAAACAGAGGTTTGATCTGACTCCCTTTGTTATACATCATAACGATCATCCAAGAGACACACGTTTCAAACAGCTCTAATCAATGGATATATTTTAATACACTTGAGGCCTTGGAATTACTTGATTTAGGTGGCCTGTTATATTTCAATGTAATCAATGAACTTTGCCACTGTCAAAAGTTGTCATTTGTGCAAATGTTTGTTATATTACTGCAAAATTCATTTTTTTTTTGTAAATTAACCGAGTTAAATCCAAATTGTCAAGATTGTTCAGTTTGAATATCTATATTCCCAAGGTTAGTTGGATATATTTTTCCCAATCTGAGACAAAGAACAAAATTAGATCTACTCAAGATATGGTCTTCATGGCTTCCATGAGGCCTTGGTAAAACACAGTTGTTTTTCGAAAAGTTGGGTAGAAACACTTTTTACCCAAACTTTAAATACACTATTTTTTATACAGGGAAATGGAGCAAATAAACATCAAAGTTCAGCAAAAATTTGGTGTTATTTTTAAAAAGTACGCCAATTCAAAATTCATAATTAAATAGCCTTGCGAACTAACTAGTTTTCAATAATCGACGACTTGTGTGTAGAAGATCATAGAAGCTAATGACAATGAAATAGTTAAGTTCGCTACTGTAGGACGTCACTCTAATTTTGTTTATTGAGTGCACAACCTTTACCAACAAAACAAGTGGTCTCGTACAATAGAATTGAAAGCAACATATAACATTTCGTTCAAATCAACACGCGATATCCTACAAATCAAATTTTTACGCAACTTGTTTAATTTTGTTTAATGACTAAAACCTTGCTAGCAATTAACAATCGAAGAATCGTTCGAGCATTTGCTTACCGATGTGGATTCAAAATTTTACAATACTGTTCAAAGGTTACTGAGCCGAGTCCTACAGTGTTATATCTTCCTTCTGATGAAGCAGAAACAACCCTTTTAAGCAATGAAAGAGTGGACATTATCAATACTAAAGCATAAGGCGCATTTTCAGTTAATAAACATTGCTAAATAGTCCCAACACGTTGTGAAAGATTGAGACAAAAATTTAATTGTTGACGGAAAAGTGACTCGAAAAAAATTTGTGTAACTTTTTTTCTCTATGATTTCCAGCAACCAACAAGAAAAGTGAGTAGATCAAATTCTTTTCAAATTCTACTTCTTTTAAATTTTTAAGAAGACGTTATGAAAAAAATCAGTGCTAATTTTCTGCTGTTGAAAAAACTCAAAGAGTTGTCAAACAAATAAGAAGAGGAAAGCTAATTTCTCCAAAAAAAAATCTAGCAGAAAGAAAGCAATCAATTACTTACAGAGAGGTCGTCAAACGCTGGAATTGGTTTCAAAATTTTAATAAGGACAAAGCACCCCGCAAGAAAAAAACTGGGAGTCTTTTAAAAAATTAAACAGAAGAGCTTGAGTTGAATTATGGGAAAAATCGCGCAACATAAGTCAGCGCAGCATTAGTCTATTTCTAGGGGCAAAAATGCACATACACAAAGTATAGAAAAAATGCAAAACATTTTCAACAATTAAGCGTATTGCCTACAACATAAACAAAAATAGGTCGCAGGAAAGTAACTGTTGGAAAGGTTTGAAAAAGATAAAAAATAACTGTTGGTTGTGAATGAACGTTTCTCAAGTTATTTACAACATAAATCATTGAAAAGAAAAAACGCAAGAACAACAGCAGTTAGGCTCAAGATAATGATAAAGAACCAGCGACTCGAAAATAAGTGGGTAGATGCTGGTACAGCATTTAATGGCTTGTTTAAACACTTTATCAGAAAAACAAATTAGGAATTTAAGAAACTTCAGCGAAAAAAAGGCATTTGCGTAAGGAAATAAACATTCAGTCAGGTATCTTATATACAAGTATTTAGGAAAACATGGATGGATACGTATATTAATCAATAGCGGAGTTTTGTAAAAACAAACATTATCTCTAGAGCCAGCAACGAAATTAAATTGGTGCCAAAAAGAATAAATAGAAATGGCACTTTTTATTTGTTATCATTAATTTTTAAGCGTCGTTAAAATTAGTTCATCGGTCAAAGTTTTATGTTGGAAACTTTTTGTGAATATGGAAAGCGGATCTTCTTTTTAGGAAAAGATACAAGCAACAGTTATCAACAAAGTTTTTGAGATCTACGACAAACCTATAAAAAATCCTTCTACTTATATTTTCATTGACGCATCTCAGGAGCCAGTAAAAGGAGGTTTGTGAGCCAAATTTGGTCAAAGTTAAAGGCAATAGTAAGGAAATAATGAAACAAGATTGAATTAACGGTTCACTTAGTTTCATCAGCCATTATGAACTTTTTTCCTGAAAACAACTTCTCCTCATTCAAAAAAAATTCAATGAAAGACAAATTGAAAATTAATTGGTGAGTTGCACTATGTGAAATTATTGTCCCATCAAAATTCAATCAAAAGAACAAAAACGAATGAAAACGTTTTCTTCTAAAAGCCTGAATTATTATGAAAGGAATATTCCTTTTCATGCTGTCTCTAGAACACACAGAATCGAAAAAGCCTTTGATTGGATTTTTCTCCTTTGCAAAGCCATGACCATCTTATGAAATCCTTAAAAACAGCTACCGGACTACCTCTTTATAAAAATTAATATAACAAAATCAGTAAAATATAACAAAACGAAAGATTTTTTTCCAATATTAAAATTCTAAGCAAATTAGGTTGCAACTGTGTTCATTATGAGACTGATTATCATATTGGATGCGGATGTTGGACACTTTTGAAAATGTGACCATGTCGGATGACAGAAAAAAACTTTTCATTGATGATTATCCTTTCGATTTGTCTGCAAAGAGGCTATTTTTTTATGTACGCTAAAGTAGTCAATAACAATATGCAAGTGATACTAAAGCCCTCATTTTCAGTCATTGATTCAATACAACGACTGAAAATCAGTAGCCACTGCGAATTATAGCAAGCACACAAAATTGTTTTCAGAATCTTCGAGTACGAAAAATTATTTTCAAAAAATTTTAAGTCAAACTAAATTTATTTGCAAACAGAAATGGGATTAGTTTCATTAAAAATTAGTTTCAATCACAGGAACTGACTTCGAATTTGAAAGAATCGATAGACGGAAGTTTGTTGTCAACAGCAATCAGTGTTACCATACCTTTCAGGACACAATCAACTGAGAGGTAATAGATTTAGGACCTTAGAAGCAGGTGTCTGAAGAGCAGTTTTGCAGCTTCATAATTTGTAGGGCTAATGGCAAAAAACTGGACGTTAATTTTGTACAAGCACCTTATGAACTGGTTGAAGTTGTCAAAAAGAAAAAGCATCTGTGAAATAAGCACTGAAATCATCTGTCCCAACACCGTACAAAAGAAATGTTTCATTGGTCAAGAGAACAACATCAAGAAAAACAGAGAAAAACGTTCAAAGAACATTCACAGAACAAATTCTCTGTCGAAAAGTCGATCTCAAATTTTCTCTTATTTTCAAAAAAAGTTTCCTAATTGTTTGCCAACAAAAGCAACACACAACTCTTGGTTTGATTTAAAAAAAACAACAAATGCTACCTACCTTCACATTGCCATCATTCAAAAAAAGGCGCCCTTATTTTACCCTGCGGGTCCAGTGCTTGATATTCTGAGGGACAAGCAATATTATAGGTTTACATAAATTTTTGCTTGATGAAAACAAACGCCAAATTTCCCAAAACAATAATGGAGATTTAAGGACTAGCATAAACGCTAGAAATAGACACACAATATTTAAACAACGAAATGCATTCTTTTTTTCTAGAATGCACTGTATCTGCTAATGTTGTTAAATTTTTCAACACAAACAGAACTCTTTTGCGCATTACAGAGTTTTCTTCAAGAAAAACTGTAAGAAAACACATTCTAGCATGTCAGTGTTCAATTACGAGGATGAGCCAGCTAAATTGATGGCACCAACGGCACCTGCTCACTAAGTTGCGGGAAAAAAGCCCTTGAAGCCAAAATCAATGAAAACTATTTAAATGGGACGCCATCAAAATATTCTTATGTTAAATAAACTGCTGCTTGGCGTTATTACTTTTCAGAAGTTTCATGAACAATTTTGTCGTAATTTTCGAGACAAACAAATCTCAGGAGCCAGTAAAAGGAGGTTTGTGAGCCAAATTTGGTCAAAGTTAAAGGCAATAGTAAGGAAATAATGAAACAAGATTGAATTAACGGTTCACTTAGTTTCATCAGCCATTATGAACTTTTTTCCTGAAAACAACTTCTCCTCATTCAAAAAAAATTCAATGAAAGACAAATTGAAAATTAATTGGTGAGTTGCACTATGTGAAATTATTGTCCCATCAAAATTCAATCAAACGAACAAAAACGAATGAAAACGTTTTCTTCTAAAAGCCTGAATTATTATGAAAGGAATATTCCTTTTCATGCTGTCTCTAGAACACACAGAATCGAAAAAGCCTTTGATTGGATTTTTCTCCTTTGCAAAGCCATGACCATCTTATGAAATCCTTAAAAACAGCTACCGGACTACCTCTTTATAAAAATTAATATAACAAAATCAGTAAAATATAACAAAACGAAAGATTTTTTTCCAATATCAAAATTCTAAGCAAATTAGGTTGCAACTGTGTTCATTATGAGACTGATTATCATATTGGATGCGGATGTTGGACACTTTTGAAAATGTGACCATGTCGGATGACAGAAAAAAACTTTTCATTGATGATTATCCTTTCGATTTGTCTGCAAAGAGGCTATTTTTTTATGTACGCTAAAGTAGTCAATAACAATACGCAAGTGATACTAAAGCCCTCATTTTCAGTCATTGATTCAATACAACGACTGAAAATCAGTAGCCACTGCGAATTATAGCAAGCACACAAAATTGTTTTCAGCATCTTCGAGTACGAAAAATTATTTTCAAAAAATTTTAAGTCAAATTAAATTTATTTGCAAACAGAAATGGGATTAGTTTCATTAAAAATTAGTTTCAATCACAGGAACTGACTTCGAATTTGAAAGAATCGATAGACGGAAGTTTGTTATCAACAGCAATCAGTGTTACCATACTTTTCAGGACACAATCAACTGAGAGGTAATAGATTTAGGACCTTAGAAGCAGGTGTCTGAAGAGCAGTTTTGCAGCTTCATAATTTGTAGGGCTAATGGCAAAAAACTGGACGTTAATTTTGTACAAGCACCTTATGAACTGGTTGAAGTTGTCAAAAAGAAAAAGCATCTGTGAAATAAGCACTGAAATCATCTGTCCCAACACCGTACAAAAGAAATGGTTCATTGGTCAAGAGAACAACATCAAGAAAAACAGAGAAAAACGTTCAAAGAACATTCACAGAACAAATTCTCTGTCGAAAAGTCGATCTCAAATTTTCTCTTATTTTCAAAAAAAGTTTCCTAATTGTTTGCCAACAAAAGCAACACACAACTCTTGGTTTGTTTTAAAAAAAACAACAAATGCTACCTACCTTCACATTGCCATCATTCAAAAAAAGGCGCCCTTATTTTACCCTGCGGGTCCAGTGCTTGATATTCTGAGGGACAAGCAATATTATAGGTTTACATAAATTTTTGCTTGATGAAAACAAACGCCAAATTTCCCAAAACAATAATGGAGATTTAAGGACTAGCATAAACGCTAGAAATAGACACACAATATTTAAACAACGAAATGCATTCTTTTTTTCTAGAATGCACTGTATCTGCTAATGTTGTTAAATTTTTCAACACAAACAGAACTCTTTTGCGCATAACAGAGTTTTCTTCAAGAAAAACTGTAAGAAAACACATTCTAGCATGTCAGTGTTCAATTACGAGGATGAGCCAGCTAAATTGATGGCACCAACGGCACATGCTCACTAAGTTGCGGGAAAAAAGCCCTTGAAGCCAAAATCAATGAAAACTATTTAAATGGGACGCCATCAAAAATATTCTTATGTTAAATAAACTGCTGCTTGGCGTTATTACTTTTCAGAAGTTTCATGAACAATTTTGTCGTAATTTTCGAGACAAACAAATGTTACAAAATCAAATTATTGAGGCAAGCCTCTACGTTTGGAAAAAGACAGTAGCAAATCGTGTTTTGACAATAATTGAAAAAACTCCACTAAAAACACCTGCAGTGTATCCCTATACAGAGGTTTCCCTCAGAACATCTTCTGCTCAGACTTGTGATCAAATTTGGAGAGGAAGATGTCTTCACAATGAACCCGATTTGAAGAATGATATTTGTAATAACAACAAACCGCACGTACCTCGGGACAAATCATAAAAATCATTTCCATAAACAGAGGTTTGATCTGACTCCCTTTGTTATACATCATAACGATCATCCAAGAGACACACGTTTCAAACAGCTCTAATCAATGGATATATTTTAATACACTTGAGGCCTTGGAATTACTTGATTTAGGTGGCCTGTTATATTTCTGTCAGATTACACTAATCATTTTACAACTGCTCTTGACACTACTTCAACACACTAAGCATCGCACAATATCATCCACCCTATATTTAGAAACTGTTCAATTGAGCTAACATTTTCCAGTGCACTGACAGATAAAAGTGACTTTTCGTTTTTGCGGGAACAATTTAATACGTTTTATTTATTAACTGACAAAAAAGTTGCAAGAAAACCTCTCGTTACACACCAATAGATTAATGAAAAATATGGATAATGATAAAATAATAAATTGGTGAAAATACCTTTTCATTTAACCTTTCTGTGTTTCGTATTTCTGGAGTTTTCCAGCTGATAGTTTTCAAAGCTATTTGACGAGTCCTCCATTGTAGTTAATGCATCTTAATCAGGTTCAGTAGGAACTTATTGGCCACTCATTTGTAAAAAGAACGGACAAAAAGAAACCTGATTACTGATCCATTGGAAAACTCACTGGAGACTCGTTTTGGTATCTAAAAGCAACTGAAAAGTTTCGATGGCAAAATGGTTCAACTCCGTACCTTGATAGCGATTCAAAAAATAAATCAAAACAACGTGGTCTGTTTGGTGTTTTTTTGTGAATTTTTTAGCTACCATAAACTATCATTATACAATGTATAGGGATGACGATGAAGTATTAACATTAACAACGGAAATGTTTTATATCATTTTTTACGCTTCTGTTTCCATCAAACAAAAAGATCTGAACGAAAATTTATTTTTTTTCGCTTCAAAAACAACTCCTCTAAAAAATTTTACTCAAAACATCAGTAATCAAATTTTACTCAAAAAAATTAACGTTTATTCAAAAATTCAGTAATTTTTGGAAACTCAACGTAGTGTTTATTGTGATATATCCACAAAGCGTCGATTAGTTAAAAGCGATACATAGTGCGTTTGATTATCTTCATATTCTTTGCATCTTGATTTTCTTGAGTGGTTTCTTCGCAGAAAAATCTTTCTGTGGAGATTCTGTTGTTGCAGGTACCAGTCAACTGACTCAAAATTTTTTCTGAAATTGTTCGGTAAATTGTGAAGATGCATAAATCATCAAAAGACATTTCAAACAGGTAAAACAAACAAAGTTTTTCCTACGCCTTTGAGCAGATGTCCGCCTAAGCTTAATATATTTTCACATGATTTTAAAATGTGATAACGAATAGAAGAGTTGTGACTATATTCTTTGGTATTCAGGCGCAAAATTTGCACATTTATTTTAGAAAACAAAGAAAAAAGCAAAATGATTTTTGAGTTTTTGGGAAACAATCTAGAGATCGTCCTAACATTTGCTTCAGCTTTTTGTTTTTTCCTATCTTGTAGATCAAGTTCTTCTTTTTGTGCTTTTTTATTTCGAACAGAGGTTGACCATCATCGTAAATTCCTATCGCTGGTTTTCTTTAGAAATTTTTGCAAAATTTTGCCGTTATCACATGTTTTCTGTTTAATTGCCTTCGGTGTAGTTTTTGGAGACTCAGTTTGCACAGTAAAAGGATTTCCTGTGTCCTTTCAATTGGTGAAACAACAGATTTTGAGGTATTGGTCCGTTAATCTGTCAAACTCTGAAACAAGAAGGCTAATTTTTTGGGAGAATTGATTATCATCTTCACTTGGGTTCTTTCTTGTTAAAAGTGCAAAAAACCAAAAAAAAATAGAAATGGGATAATCAATAGGAAAACATTGGCCACTAATTTGTAAAAAAAAGTTAAAAAACCTGTTTTAGTGATCCATCGGAAAACTCAGTGGAGACTTGTTTTGAAGTCTACAAACAATAGAACAGTTTCTATGGCAAAAAGGTTCCACTCCGTACACTGATACACATTCACTGTTGCCGAAACTATGTGGCCTGTTTTGTGTTTATATTGTGCATTTTATAATTACCATGAATTATCATAATACAATGTACATGGATGATGATGATCTATTAAGATTTAAAAAGAAAATGTTTTATTTCTTTTTTTACTCTTCTGTTTGCATCAAACCAAAAGATCTGAAAGAAAAAACAATATCATTTCGTTTCAAATACTATTTCTACAAAAAAATCACTAATAAATTTAAGCGAGCAATGTCTACTTAAAATATCAATGATTTTCGAAAACTCAGCGTAATTTTTACCGTGACAAATCCACAAAGCGCCGGTTAGTTAAAAGCGATATATAGTGCATTTGAATTTCATCAATTTTTGCATCTTGATATTTTTTGGGGTGATTTTGTCACAAAAAAATGTTTGTGTGCAGATTCTGTTGTTGCAGGCACTATTCAACTGACTCAGTATTTATTTCCAAAATTGTTCGATGATATGTGAAAAGGCTTAAATCATAAAAGGGACTATTAAAACAGGAAAACAAATAAATTATTGCTTTCACGATGGAGCAGTTGGTCCCTTCTAAGTTTGATAGGTTTTCAGATATTGAATTTCATAATTAACTGAAGAGTTTTGACTCTATTTGATGGCATTCAGACGCAAAATTTGCAGTTCTGGTCCAGGTTTCGTTTACAAAACAAAAGAAAAAAGCAAACTAAATTTTGAGTTTTTGGAAAACAATCTGGAGAACGTTCTAACATTGCTTCAGCTTTTTTCTATTTTTCTATCTTGTAGACCAAGTTCTTTCTTTGTGCTAAAATTTTCTTAATTTCGAATAGAGGTTGACCATCATCTTAAAAAACTCCTATCGCTGGTTTTTTTGATGTGTTGCAAAATTTTACCGTTTTCATCTGTATTTTGTTTAATTGCCTTCGATGTAGTTTTTCGAGACTCAGGTTGTTCAGTTAAAGGAACTTTCAACTGATCGAATATCAGATTCTGTGGAATTGGTCCACTAATCATTTATATTTTGAAAAAAGGACGCGTTTTTGGGAGAATTGATGATCATCATCGCTTCGTTTGTTCCTTTTTATCAGCTTTATTGCAAAAAAACCACAAATTTCATATGTTTTTGTCGAGACCCTACCTTTTTTTTTACTTTCTGAGATATCAATACTTAACGTAATCACAGAATTCAATGTGTTTCTTGAAGGCTTCAATTTTTTTGTTTGAATGCACTCAGCTGAAACACCGCTTGTTATAAATGAAGAAAAAACCCTTGAAAAATATTACTGCGAAAGAGCAACATCTTACAATACAATGGATTTGCAATGTACGCTCACAATGCAATGGATTTTGTAACAAAAAATACAAGTTTGTCCTTGGTACACCGCATTTTTTAAGACAAGAGTCGGAACACTTTCTACGACTACGACTTGAAAAAGATTAGTTTTATAAGGAAATTAAAAAGGATTGTGGAGAGACCTCCAAAAGATTGAGGCCATCTAGAAAGTTTCCAAAATTGATAGTCCTATTCTGAAATAAATGACACCGAAAACAAGCAGAATAAATTCCTCCAACAGACCGCTACTACAATGGCGTTTTGATCGAAATAAGATCTCAACTGTTCGGACAACCAACTGACACCACCGTGCATCCCGATGTCTTGCTCCAAAAAGAAAGATACCTATCAATAATTCTCACTCTGATTCAGAGAAAAACTTGAGAACTCGGATGAAAAATTACACTGAAAAACAGAACAGGTTTTTGGAATTTAGTCAGGTTTACGAACACACTCACAAAAATTCCAAGAACACAATTTTTACACTTTCTTTTGAAAAACTTCTAATGTAAAAAACTGTGAAGAATAAAGAAAAAAATTAATTTTTTTGAGCGCATCATAAAAGTAGTAATGGGCACAGTGCTTAGTCACCTTTAAAAGGGCACAATTTAAAATAGAATAGATGTAAAAATGGAATGTATATCCTCTATCATAAAACCAAAATATGAGCTCAGTTGGAAAAAAACCTCAAACTTTAAAAATATTCTGAAGGCGCTTAATAGAAAATCTTATGAAAAGTTGGAGTTGAAACTAAAACATTCGGCCACAGTTGAATTGAAGTCAATATTTTTCTTTTCAAGAAAAGTGTTAAAAAACCTCACAGTGAAAAAATGCGTGAGAGACAATACGTTTCGTGTTATTTTTAAAATACATCGGTTCAACAGAAAGAAAATCTGAAACCATGTTCTTTTACATTTTATTAAAATATGACACATTTGCACCAAAACAACTCCAGATCTGCAATGCCCCTAACTTTTGGCGTGACCAGCCAAAAACAGCACTGAAAAGAAAACATTTTGACAACTTCATGAAATATGTAGATCCATGGTCCAAAAGATCTGAAAAAACAAATTTTGAGTTCGGCGAATTCGACAACAAGGCATAACCGCCGTTTTGGATCCTTTTTTTAAAACTATTTTGTTAATATGTTTCTGAAGTTTTGGAGCCCTAACTCTTTCATTTAAAACTACAAAACAAAAATGTGGAAAAAAATGAATTTGAAAGTTTACTTCATCTGTTCTCCCACATTTTATTGCAGTCCTAAACCTTAAGCACCACGTATCCCGAGCAAGTCTTCCAAAGAGAAAGTTTTCGTTTTTTTAAAGTAAAAAAGCAAGTATATCTAATAAACCCCACAAAAACTGAACTAATGTAAGAATGAGGTTTTCTATCTTAGCAAGTACAAAAACATAATATCGTTGGATTCTGGCAGACACAACACAAGAGGGAACAGGGTTTCTAGTTTTGTGATTTTATTGAGGTCATGAATATCCTGTCCTTAGTGAGGCCCAACAGAAGGTAGTATTTCTTTTTTTCCCGAATACGAGCATCAATACCCGCCCCTCCACATTTTTTATTGTATAGTGTGGCCTCATGGTATATTACCGTTATCTTTTTGATTGTTTGTTCTCTTGCTTTGTTGAAATTGGAACTGAAAGTAGACTTGAAAACTGTGGCTCGATAGCGGAAATTGAAAAATGAGCATGGGTGGTCTGTCGGTCGGAAGCTACGAATCTATGTTTATTACCCATGTTTAACAACTATAACCATATCAAAAGTTAAATTGAAACATAAAGATTGGTTCCAACCAGACTTGATACAGAAAAGAATTACCGCCGCCTTTCATTCTGTGTACCCAGCTGTTTGAAGACAAGTTTTGGCAAACCTTCTACGACTACGATTTGAAAAAATTAACTATATACGGTAGTCAACAAAGATTTTTGAGAGACCACGAAAAGATCAATGACTTCTTGAAAATTCCCAAAATTGATGGACAAAATCTGAAATAAACGATACTGAAAACAAGCAGAATAAATTCTTCCAGCAGACCTCTAGTACCACAGCGTTTTGATGAAAACATGACCTCACCTGTTTGGAAAACCAAGTGACACCACCATGCTCCCGTTTTCTTCCTCCAAAAAGAAAGGAAACCTTTCAGTAATTCTCATTCTTGATTCAGAGAAAAACTCGAGTAAAAACTCGAGTAAAAAGTTGTACTGAAAAAAAAGTACTAAGTTTTGGAGTTCAATCAGTATGAACTCAATAACCCGATGAAAATCCGAGAACAAAAATTTTTCACTTTCTTTTAAAAACATTTATTGTAATATTCTCTGAAGAATAGACGATAAACGAAATTTCTTGAATGCAACATAAAAGTAGTACTGGGCACAGTACTTAGTTACCTCTGAGAGGGCACAATATCAAACAGAAAACATATAGACATAGAAAATCTATATTATATCATAAAACCAACATGGGAGCTCGGTTCAAAAAATTAAAACTTCGAAATTTTTCTGGAAACCTGGAGCAGAAAATCTTGTGTTGTGTTGGCGGGTGAATGTAAATCATATGACAACTACTGTTGCTCGCTGTTGAAAAGAGATCAACATTTTGTTTTTTAAAAAATTGTTTAGAAATCTCACAGTGAAAAAATGCATGAGAGACAATGCGTTTCGTTTTATTATAAAAAGCATCAGTTCAACAGGAAAAATGCGTAAAACCATGTCTTTTAGATATTACTCATATATGACAAATTTTTACCAAAACAACTCCATATCTGCAATGCATTTACCTTTTGGAGTAACTAACCAAAAAGAGAGCACTGAAAAGAAAAAATTTCAAGAAATATGTAAATCCAGGGTCCAAAAGAGCTAAAAATACAATTTCTGATTTCGGCAGAGTCAAAAACAAGGCGTAATCAAATGAATATTCTGTTCTTAATAAAGTTCCACGAGGCAGTAATGCTCCTTTCCCCCAATTACGACAATCATTATTGGACCCTTCACTTTTTTCTTAGTGTAAAGGTTGGCCTCATTGTATATTATTGTTATCTTTTTGATTATTTTATTTCAGTTTGTTGAAATTGGGATTGAAAGTAGATTTGAAAACTGTTGCTTGTGAGCGGAATTTGGAGAGTGAGCTTGCGGGTTGGAATCTGCGGGTTGGAATCTACTAATCTATGTTCATTACCAATATTTAACACCTATAACCAAATTATAGATAAAAAATAAAACATAAGAAAAGGTTCCAGCTTGATTTGATACAGAAAAACTGTTGCTAACGCTGCTTTTGATTCATTGGAACATCAATGGTGTGGTAAGCGGAGTCTCGGGGTATGTGATCTCGTAGAACATGAGTTGTTGGTAGACTTGGTGAAAGCAATATTTGGCAAAAGAGTTAGCATCTGGAAGTGGAAACCTTTAAACTGAAAATTGACTTTGACGGAGGTGTGTCTGAGCTGCTGTTGCCTTGAGCGCCGAATCAACTACAAAACCTTCGAATTAGGTCCAAGAGACATCACAATTAGCTGAACACAGTCGGTAGCCAAATTATAAGGTTAAAATCAGGGAAAGCAAAAAAAATATGTAGAAAATAAGGTGTGACTGAAGTATACGTAAATTTTTCTCACACTACAAGACCATTCGGACTCAGCGAAACTAATTTAATTGATCATTCTGCTTGGTACTGTTAATCTTCTTGGAAGTCATTTACAAAATTTGTTTTCAAACGGAAAATCAACATCGACAAGTGTTGGCTTAGTGGAGCTTTTTGCTGAAAACGCTTTTTTAAAATTATTTTTCCCAATAGGCACTTTTTTTTTAAAAAAAAAGCATTCTTGTTTTTCTACGGTCCAAAAACAGAGCAATTTCTTTTTTTTGTTTTAGACTTAACGAGAAGAAAAATTTGAGACGATATCAGGTTTCCAAGAGGGGACGAACAATATGTGGTTGGCCTTCTGCTTCTAAGCAACAAGATATTTTTCCACCTCGTCTTGATCACTCAGTAGGTAAACTTGATACAGAAAGTTCATTTGAATACAATCCGCTCAAGATCTCAATATTGTCTAAATTGTTCCTATGTACATAGCAGCAACAAAAAAACGGACGGACACAAAAAGTTTTCGGCAACTATGAAGCATTAAAGTTCCACTGTAAATTTTAGAAATTCATACCAGGTTTTTTGCCCAAATTGATCTAAAGTCTTTTCTACTACCAGTTTAAAGTTATCTTTTGATCTAAAGTCTTTTCTATTACCAGTGTACACAGCTTTCAATAGCGCGAAAAATTCTGGTAACAACATTGAAAAGCAGGTTCCGTCGGGCTATTGTAAAACTGCAATTTAACAATCGTCACAAAAACAGCTAAACTTCAAATTGGTTAGCTGAACAATTGGTCTCTATATCTGATTTGTCATAATAATACAATCTGTAGCATACTGTTTTCACAACAGAAAACAACAATTTAACGTCGTTACTGTTCATCTCGTTAAAACTACAAGCAAGGTGAAAAGGTGCTTGGTCCTTTGTTTGGACTGAAATGCACTTCAGGTCAAAGTATTCGACTATTTTCACAATTCGTTAGAATTCCTGGGATGGGAATAAAACACAGGCAACTTGAATAAAACGTCTCTCAACGTCAACCAGGTGATTGCTTACAACTTTTCAAATTATGACTTGCATCATACATGACAAGCCATTCATTTTTGTACTTCAAATAGTAAACTGCGAGTTTTCTTGTAAACATATGAAATGTATATATGTCTAATAATCAGAATGAAAGTTTGCGAGTAGAACACCAGAAAAACAGAAATGGTTGAATTCTTCCAAAATATCCGCCTTTTTGAATCTTTCCGTTCCATGGGTATGACAATTGAGAAGTTGGTGTGCTTGCTGCCTAAAAAAGGATTTCAAATTACTATTAACTGCTTTGAAGACAAAAACATACAAAACAAAAAACTGATAAAAACGGTCGCATCAGAGAACTTTTAACCAATACGGTTATCTTGCAAGCTTAGAAAAATTCATTGAAAATTGTTTCTTTCACCAAAACATTGGGAAAAATGCGTTAGCTTGCGGTGAAATTTCATTATCCAACAAAAACCAGACGCATGCTTAAAATATTTTCTGTATTTTCAAATGCAAAGCATTTGGAGATTACCACAGTTTAACTCTGACAGTAAAGACACTGCTTCCAGCTTGTTTGTTTGAAAACCTTTTGTCATGTTTGCTATGAAACTTATGGCCTTGATCACACTCAGTAGTTCTCTAAAGCAAACCCAGCGGATGATGCCTATCTCAAAGTCTGTCACAGAACCTCAGGGTGCTTGAAGGTAGAAAGCGTTGTGAGATGACAGAAAATCTTTTGCGATGTGGCATGTCCTCAGTATATTCGAGTAGAATTTTCGTAGCTAAAAACTTTTGCAAGATTTTGATACTTCCGCAGAGATTTCCTCTGGCATCACAATCAATGTGGTGGAATTATTTTATGGGATAAAGCAAAATTGTTGTCTGCCAATTGGTGAATCCGAAAAGGTTGAGATGACACTGAGTGAGCGTTTGTAAACCCCAAAAGATTCACCATACATCTTTATTGTGGAAGCGGATCTCGACTGCTTCCAAAAACGACACGACACCAATTGTGATTAACCGTTCGTTGCAACCAGATAATCTGTTCAAATTATCTGTTGGAGTCAATAAGGAAAATCTGAGATAAAAATGAATGTACGGGTAGCTATAAAGAGCAAAACAATACTGCATTTTATATTTTCCGAGCCCTGCTTCACCTTACACCATTCGATGTTCCCTCGGTATGTGGAACTTGCCCTGAAAGTGACCAAATATCACCAAGCGCTCACAGTTTTACATTGACGTTGGTAAGCTTCATATACTGAGTTAATTAGTAAGAAGAGGCAGCAGACTACAGACAAAATGGGCCAGAACATCTTCAAATTAATGATCAATAGTGTTCACGGGAAAAAGTTTGATAAGCCATGAGACCGTAATAATGTGATATCAGTATTATCCGAGAAAGAGCTAATGGAATAAAGCGCATTTGTTAAATTTAAGTGGTTCAAAATGTTTAACTCAAACCTGGTTGCATCAACTCTTCGTCTCACTGATTTCATTGATCCGAGTCGTCGATCATTGGAGCCACAATACTGGATCTCTCCAAGATAAATGTGTCCACGAAAAAAACAATTAATTCAGACTTTGCTTGCAAACTTTTGTACAATGTTACAAACTGCCTAACTTATGACATTTAAAACAATCCTTTTCTCTCTAACTTTTCGAACTAACCAAAAGAATCCAGTTTCTACTACCCGACCAACAAAAAAATCCGCAAAATGCAAAGACGAATGCGCGGGATCAGTAATGTCAGAAATTGTTGGAAGCAAATCCAGGATGTACAACCTCACAACAAGGATGATTTTCCAATCGTTTTACATCTTCATAGATAAAAAGAATTCAAAAATATTTTCTTTATGTTTCCGAATGTTTTATTGATATTTAGTTCCAGCAAATCAAATTTTTTTAACAGACCGCTATTATGTATACAAAACTTCGGGAGGGAAAAAATATTTTTTCTCATTTAGATACAAAAAAAAGTGCTTGAAAGGAATATCCCTCTCCACACAACGCTTTTTTATTCACCAGTCGTTAAAAAGTCCTCGATCTACAATCAGCTGAAATGGCATCGAACTAACGCTTAGCGGCTGAAAAAAATCACATTTTTGCAGGACACACGATCAAAGGTTTCTGTCCGCCGATGATTATTGCTTTATGTTGGACAACAATACAGCAACCTTACCTTGCCTTTCGATCATTACAAATTTTTATAAGAAGTCTTGATGCGTGAAATTCTGGATTACTGGGACATAAAGGGACAAGAGACGAACAGCCGGAAATAGAAACTTTGAATTCAAGAACGCTGGGTATTAGGCCAGACAACAGTTTCAAGGATGCACTTTGGTGTTTCCTACAAAGATGGTAAAATAGTTGGAAGTAAATAGTTGTGAGGGGAGCGAGGATCAATGAACACCGAGCCACAGTTAATTCATTTTTTTGAGGCTGAAGAAAGCCACGAGGAAACTCCAGGTTTTCCACAAGAGCAAGCAGGCGTGCAATTTTTTTTTTATCTGAAACTGGTAATGAATTTAATTAGCAACGATCACAATTTTGCTCTCAAATTTTGCGTGTTGATAATTTAGTAAAAATAAAACAAAATTAATTTCACAAACTTTTTGAATGCCTGCTAATAATTTGGCGGGCAAAATTATTCCGAATGTCGTTTAATCCCAACTTTAATTCAATCGATGAAATATATTAGACTAGCGCACTGAGCTTTAATAATTACACCTATACATTTATCTTTAATAAGCGGAGAAAATCAAGCAGGACAAGAAAACAGAATTGTTCTTGCGAATACGAACTTTCCTGGTTAGAAAGGAGAAAGCAATATTAGCCTCATAGCGTGAAAGTGCGTGGCAGTAAATTAAGTTCAATTAAAATAGGTTCCGCTGTGATTTAAACTAAATTCTAAAAGGGCACCCAAGAAGGCCTTGTCAACATGGTCGCCGGGGTTCGCTACTAAAATGCTGGCAAGTTTACCTTGAAATGCTGGCAAGTATATGTTAAAATGCTAGCAAGTTTACTACTACTAAAACAGTTTCTGCCATTACTCTTACAAATGTTCTTTCACACTTTAGGCACATTTTTGTTTGGAAGTGGTAAACTGATATTGGGTAATTTTAAAACAGATTTTTTGAGCGGTTGACGAAAAACGAAGACTAGCCTCGGCAGAAAAACGAATAACGTAGAATTGAAAGGTTTAAGTCACCACGCTTAAGTGATAACTTTTATATCCTTTAAAAAATTTGTTTGAAAAGAAGAAGAAATATTTATATGTCTGGATACCAATTTTTCCACAGATCAAGGAATAAGTATCCATCAGCTCTGCTAGCATAATAATGCCAGCTAGGAAAGTGTATTTCCCTTACAGTTTGCATTCTCTTCAGATTTAAGTTTGACCGGAACCAAAAAAGGAAAGTCAGTGACATTTGAAAAGGCCAGTGCGTCAATCTTTGCCTTCAGTGAGTTAAAAGCACAATATTTCTGAAGTAGACTGCAGACACAATGCAGTGACTCTAATATGAAAAGTCCAAATTACATTTGTGAGTTTATAAGCAGTCTTCCCTGATTTCTCTCTGCTTGGACCTCTGTCACTTAATGCTGAATTTATGTGAAATTCCCCAATCCCCACATTGCGCTTTTTGCGTTCTCGCAACGTCTCTGGCATTTTGTGAACCACAAAAAATGTATTGAGAGTCTCTGTCCTGTTTTCACGCTACTGGAAATGATCCTCTTTTACTTAACAAAGAAGTAAGTAAAAAGAATTATATGTTCCATTCTGTTCACTTGTGTTAATATTTATGCCAACTTTATGTACCCGGGACTAACGCAAAATCAATTTCAAAACCTGGCAAGTCTAATTACAAGTCTGATTTCATTACTGATTCAGATCTATGATCATGTCACTTTTTCCACATGGCAAGTCTAAATCGAAGTCTGATATAAGACTTGGCAAGTCTAAATCCAAGGCTGATCTACGACTTAGCAAATTAAAAATAGGTTCACAATAAGGTCAAAATAGCCAAAAAATAGTCGAAAATAGGTCCAGAAATTGTCCAAAAATAGTCGGATAATTGTCAAAAAAAAGCTGGGAAATCGTTCAAAAACAGTGGCAAAATCGTCAAAAAAAGCCGGGAAGTTGTCCAAAAATAGTGAGAAAATTATCAAAAAAGGCGGGAAATTGTCCAAAAATGGTCTGAAAATCGTCAACAAAAAAGCCGGGATGTCTGCTTCTATTTTGTTTGCTTCGACATTAAAAGACTCAACTAAAACTAACCGAGGGTCGAATGAACTCCTGTACTAGTTGATCGGATGGCACCACCGTTGGCGAACTGTGCCCGTTTTAATCGCGACTCGTGATTCATTCCGGGGCTAATTCCGATTATAACCTGCCAATGGATCAACATTTTGATTTATGGGGCCCAGGACAGCATGGGTAACCTTACAGCGGTTTTCTTTACAATTTCTCCCCGATTAGAAATTCCAGACATAATCACAAGATCTAAAATATGCTTCAAATTAAATCCATTTTTGAGAAATTTGGCCTAAAAACGGGCTCAAACGGCTGACAAATGGCTGAAAACGGGTCATAGCTACCTGAAATGACCCATTGGGACCTCTCGGGTACTGTTTGGTATAATTTTTACCCTACAGTACTGTTTGGTATCATTTCGTACCAGTTTGGTATCAATTTTCAGGACCCCAGGAAAGTGGTTGAACACAAATCTGGAAATCGTGGCACGTTACAAAATTTTTCAAAATTTGCAACATTCACTCGGAAAATTTGGTTTTGAGTTGGGAATCACTTTCCAAGTGTTATCCAAGTCTGGGCTAAGAATTGACAGAGTTGTAAGACTTGTATTTAGACTTGCCCAATACTGGGAAACGAAATAAGACATGGATTTAGACTTTAACAGTACTGATATAGAATTGATATTTGATCCGAAGTGTTTGGTAGGATTTCTGTTAGACTTGTAGATTTTCGGTTAGAAATTTGTTGATATTTAAACCTAAAACGTCAAATTGGCTCATGATAGTTTCAATATAAAAGCCGTTTATTTCTGATTCGCTTGGGGAGCTGAAAATTTTAAAACTTAGGAATGATGTGCTTGACCCTGCGGTCTTTGAATTTAGTAAAGAGAGCCCTAAGAACACGAAATAATTACAAAAAACAGTGAAAAATTAAAAATGTTTACGTGTAATTTAACTTTACTAAAACCATTGAATTATGGAAACGTAGCTCAGTGGTTTTCTGAGATTAAAATCACATTTATGTAATTACGAAAGAACAGATCATAGTGTTTTCCCTATGTTCATGACTGCTTGGTTGATTAGAAAAAATAAAGTTCCTTCAACAACAAAATGAAAGACACCGCATCAATTTTGTATTCAACTATTTCAAAGAAATTTGCACAGGGGATATTTGACCAATCTTAAGAAGCGCAACAAATATTTAGTCTGTTGTTTTGTCCTCTAAAGACGCTTTTTCGTTATTTTCCCACGTAAATCATTGTAAACCAAAGTTGAAAAAACTAAGTTTATTTTTCTCCATAAAATTTTCTGCTTAAAGTTTCTCCCAGCATCACAACTCCAAAAACTCGGTAACATAATGAATTAATTGTTTTTTATCAAGAGAGGGTATTTGAACAAAATCCCGTTTTTCTCAAAGCAGGTATATCAAAACCTCTCAGCTGGTTTAGAAATTGGTCCCCTGATTTTTAGTTGTTATCGCTTGAAAAAAATCTAAGCACTGTTGGTCACAACAATAAACTTCAGCCCTCTATCTCCCTCTATCTCTCTCTCTCTCTCTCTCTCTCTCTCTCTCTCTCTCGCTCGCTCGCTTTCTCGCTCTCTTTTGATATAGTTTTGGTGGAGAAACAACCAAAAGCGTAAATTTGTAGGAGTAACATTTTGGAGAGTATTGTCTTGGGACCCTTACGAAATCATGTTTTCAATATTACTGCTTGAAACTTTCCAAATAGCTAAAGAAAAGTAAAAATCTCTTCTAGACAACTTTGTTTTTTTGAAAATTTTATCTCAGGGGATTAAAAATCCCATACAAAAAAACTAAAGCTGAAACTTATGATTATAGTTAAAGAAAATCTAAATTTTTGCAAAAGGGGCTGTTACTAACTACCACAAATAGTTAGACAGTAATAAAGAAAAACTATTGTCTCCGCATCTTTCCGCTCATATTTAAAAACTTGCAAAATCTTTTGACGCATTTCAAGCAATTACAATTTTTCAAGATCCAATCACGACATCATAGTTTGTTATGATTTGTAATGAAAACTTGACGCAATAAGATCATGAGGCACACGTTACTTTGTGTTGGTCAGTTGTTTTCGGTTTCCTTTCAATGGATCAACCACACATATTCCAAACAATTTTGATTTAACAGTTACGTTTCAAAGAGAACACGAAATAATTCGATACAGTACAAATTACAACATTTCATCAAAATCATAATTGATCTGTGAAATCTTACGGTAACAGATGGAATAAAAGTTATATGGCAAATTAATGAATTACAATAGGCATAAATTTCATTGACTTATCAAAAAATTAGACCTAAGCTGAGAACTGATTTGAAAAACAAAGAAGACAAAACAGCAAATTGCCGCCGGTGAACAAACATCCTTTATTAAGAATTTTTTCTCAACTTAGAAAATAGATCAGAAAAATTTCACAAACTACTCAGTTTTTCGCTCTACTTGAATGTTTGAATGTTCGGTGAGATCAAAATTGCCACTTCAATTTGCCAGCAACAAATTACAAATAAATTTTCATGAGTTTCTTAGAAGTTGTATTTTCTGTTATTCTTTTCATTGCCTTTTTTACTGACCAGTTGCAGAAGTTCTACCATAAAATAGTTAAAAAACAAAGTTAATATAGAAATTTTGGTGCGAGCTTCACATAACATGCATCTACTGAAATTTGAAGGGTGGCGCAAATGACCGAAATGAGAACTCTAACAACCTTTTTACCAAGCAAATGAGGTTCAATTGCAGTAACATCCGCAACTATCACGTTTCAACACGTATTTTTTCTCGTTTACCACATTCTTTTTATTGCCCTTGTGATCAAATTCCACTTGTAACTCAATTTAAGGAACTAAATGGAGAACGGGATGACTTGAAGCCTATGTTTAGGTCCAGACCCAAATTGAGCTATGATCAGACTATGCAGACTGAAATGACCTCTGATCAGACTTTCCAGACCGAAGTTACCTCTGATCAGACCTTCCAGACCAAAATGTCCTCTGATCAGACCGAACCCAGACCACTGTCCAGACTGTAGTGCGCTTATGATCAGACCCAAATTCAGACCATTGTACAGACTATAAACAGACTTTGATCAGACCATCGCCAGACCATGGTCCAGGCTCAATTTCAGACCATTGCCCAGACCTTAATCAGACTATGATCAGACTCAAGTTCGTTCAAAATAGTCTGATCAGAGAAAGATTTTAATTATGAACAAATCTCTTAATTTTGCTATAATATATTCATTTCACAAAAACTGGTGTTTGCAGTATTAAAATCATCTAAGGAAAAGCCTATTCTGAAAATATTGCTAATGAAAACGAAACCTAACTGTTGAGAAAAATTTTATTTACCATACCCCTTAGTTCATATTTCTGACTGAATGGATGAACTTAGACAGCTTTCCACAAGAAACTTCGTGGTCTTCAGTTAATCAAAATTTCCTCTTGAGGGGACCGGCATTTGCTATCAGCTGGACTCCTTGTTTCTGATCAGAGTCATCGGACTTTAAATGAGTCTCTGATCGGAACGCTGCTTTATTGTTGCCTCTTGGCAGAGCCAACATCCCTCAATAAAAAAACAAAAAAATTGAAAAAATAATGCACTAGAAATCAGACCTTCCAGACCGAATTGACCTCTGATCAGACCGAACCCAGGCCATGGTCCAGACTATAAAGACTATGATCAGACCGTCCAGATCGAATTGACCTCTGATCAGACCGAAATCAGACCATGGTCCAGACTATTGTGCGCTCGAACCGCTTTCCAGAACCTGTAATTTCGGTCTGGGAACACAGGGGTGTGCGCTCGATTGGGTCTGATCGTAGCTCAATTTGGGTCTGGACCAACACCTGGGAGTCGATTGAGCAAAAATACTTTGTGCTAGAAGAGAGATGACCAGAGCGACATAAAATCCTTGTCAAAATAATTCACAGAAACAACAGTTTGTTGTCTATTCTCTATAATTCTAAAGTTGAGTCTTTTTACTGAACTTCAAAATCAGTCGCATCACAAAAAATAGGTATAATATTTTCTCAATATTGCCCTATCTAAGACTGATGAAAAAAGCCTTGAGTTTGAGCTTTCTGAACATTATGATTAAAAAATCAGTTTTATGTAAGATCGATCTCTGAAGGCCAACCCAGTGAAACGAAAATGAAAACACACACGTGTACGTTGTAACATACCGAATACACTGCCAGAACTTCAAGTGCCAGAAATTTAAGTATAACTATCCTGAAGTTGACTTTCATTGATTTCCGTCTTTTAAACGGTGCAAGTTTTGTGTTTTAAGCAAAGTTACGTGACTCTACAAAAATCTCCTCGAAATTCTGACTTATGATCTTGCATTTCTACATGGTATTCGTTGAACGCCCAAAGTACTCAACGACTTCATTCAGAGTTAAGTATCCTATGCTTGATACACATTTAACGCTTTGTCAATTGCGCGTGTTGTGAAAAGATCAAGTGAAAGATCTATTCTTGATTTTTGACCTAACTAAATCAAAACTAAGTTGCAATTTCCCGCAACTTTCTCAAGCAAGGAAAAATTTGACTAACTTATACGCAAAGACTAGAACTATAGAGCTGACCCTTTATGTTCATCACATTTCTCAATACTATGGTTCATTAGACAAGAGTTTGATACGCTAATTTATCTTGCTATACAATAACACGTCTTGATTAGCTCCTAAAATGATGATTTTTCAGATTTCTCAGAAGTTTCATTAATTTCTATGTGTTTTCTATTATTATCAAAGTGTTTCACGTTTCAATTCATTGGGCTGATATTGTACTCATATAGTGTAGGTCGGGACAACTCCAAATGGTTATCTTGTGAGATCTTATAAGATTCGGATCGACTCTTACAAGATAAACATTGATCTGACAAGAATCTTATAAGATAAACGTTTTTTGCAAGAATTTTCTAAGATTATACAAGTTAACCATCCATTCTTGCCCCTGGTGATCAGTCCTGAAAATTCCTGTGGTACTATTACTTGCAAATTAGCTGCTTTGTTTGTTTTCTTCTGTACTTGTCTTCCTCAGGAACAGTTGCAATAAGAAATAAGTCTAAAATCACGATTTCATGGGGTTGTGTTATTAAGGCAGGTTGTGTTATTACAAGGTGGGCTCCTTTTACAGCCTTAAGGTATAAAGAGCTAGGCTACTTATTTATCCGCGCGAAGTAGGCTTACCTATATCTGTAAGACTAACCGACTCTGTAAAACACTGAAGTTATACTTCAATTATAACGATGTATAAAAGAGTTAACAACGGAGTCTGAGATACACACATTGTGCAACTACTCTAAAAGACTGACTAGAGCTAGTTAAGCATACGCTTTATATAAGAAAACAGTGTCTTCTCAGTATCTGATTGATTGGAGGAGCACATCCAGTATTTCTACTGCTATATTATTAATTAGTAAACGAAAACCTCATACAGGCGAGAAACTTTTAATTATCAATAATGTACGCACATGTTAACCCGCAGCTTGGCATCTGAGTCAGCAATTAGTAAAACGAAGAATTTTCATGCTATAACAACCCAATTATGTTTTCCTTCATTTTTGTTTTCTAGGCCGGTTGTTAAGATGGATACAAGAAAAATGCAACAAATGTGTAAATATACTCGGTAAAGTGAGCTCTTTTCCATAATGAGTTATATATGGAAAGATTTCTAACCACGGGAGGGAAAAAATCTTTCCTAATCGGAGAAAGTTCCACACGAAGCTTATGGACAAATCATGTACACAATAATGTGTATGGTATTATATATGAATCTTGTATGACTACGAAATATGGTCAATTAGATACATTGCATGAGTTCTCTGTTATTGAAAAAAATAGTGTCAATTTCAGAAAAAGTTGTGTCAATTTTTACAATATATATATATATATATATATATATATATATATATATATATATATATAAATATATATATATATGACCAAAATCTAATATTGAGTTCTCTATCTAATAGTGAAAAAGTAGTGTCATTTTCAGATGATTTAAACAAATCATTGCAAATTTGGAGATTAAATCATGGATTATTCTACTTCATCCACGTCATCCTATTCAAGGAACTCGACGAATTTCACGACTACTACATCGAAAACTACAACACTACCGGGGTAGTCCAATCACATGATAAGTGGCAAAATTAAACAAATTTACATCTATTATTAGAATAATATTAACAAAATTCTTTTTTAATTTGAAAACTGCGCGGCAACAGAAAACTGACCAAAACTTTAATAAATTCCTTTTTAGACATTATAACAGGGCGGTTTTGAATTTTTGTTTGCTTTCAATCAGTTCGTGGTCTCTGAAATAAAAAACATAGCAGGAAAAGTCCTGACGTACAATTCAAAGAATTTTCATTGACTTAACAAACAACTAGACCTAGAACGGACAATGGGTGAATTGGGAAAACCATTTCTAAAACAATCAGATGAAAAAAACAAAAAAAAAACAGAAAATCAATGTCAAAATGCTGCTAGGGAGAACAAAAAACCACTAGTGAGATATGTAATTTTGATTCTAACAAAAAACTAGGTTCAGAATGAGCTGTGAATGGATTGGGAAAACCATTCAGAAAAAACATCCGATCCAAAAAATCGAAAAAACAGTAAAAATCAGAGTGAAATTGCCGCATGTGAACAAAAAACCACTACCGAGAAACCGAACTTTTGTTCAAACACTGTTTTCTCACTCTACTTTAAAATTAGAGCGAAAAAAATTCACGCCGCAAAACCACTCGCTTTTTCGCTCCATTTCCTGTTTCGGCGTGACCAAAATCACCACTCCAATTTGACTTCAAAAATCATGAAAATGTGTGAACAGATCTTAAAAAAAAAACATAGCAGGACAAGTCCTGACGTACAATTCAAAGAATTTTCATTGACTAAACAGAAAAACCAGACCTATAATGGACTAAGAGTGAATTGAGAAAACCATTTTTAAAAAATTCTGATAAAAAAATAAGAAAAAAAAACAGAAAATCAATGTGAAAATGCCGCATGTGAACAAAAAAACCACTAACGAGAAATGAAAATTTAATTCACACAAAAAACTAGGCCTAGAATGAGCTTTGAACGGATTGGGAAAACCATTTAGAAAAAAATCCGATCCAAAAAATCGAAAAAACAGTAAAAATCAGAGTGAAATTGCCGCATGTGAACAAAAAACCACTACCGAGAAACCGAATTTTTGTTCAAACACCATTTTCTCACTCTACTTTAAAATTAGAGCGAAAAAAAATTCACGCAGCAAAACCACTCGCTTTTTCGCTCCATTTCCTGTTTCGGCGTGACCAAAATCACTACTCCAATTTGACTTCAAAAATCATGAAAATGTGCGAACAGATCTTAAAAAAAAAAACATAGCCGGAAGAATTCCGGAAACGACTCGAAGGAAAAACGAACGCCCCTAACAAACATAAAACCTAGTCTACTGATTGACCACAATAACTAACATAATGCTTATCCTACTGAATAACACTTATCACTTTAAAACAAAAAAAAAAAGAAGAACAATGAAAGAATAACTGACCAGAAAAGACGATAAAGCACGTGATAAAAATTTTACATTGAGTTGCAAGTTTAAAAACAACTTTTGGTGAAAACCCGTGAAATTGGTTTAGTTTAATTTTGTTGAATCACTGCCATTTGAAACAAAAACCAAACACAGATTTCAAGTAGAATAAACGAAGGTAAAAGTAAGGAAATGAAAAAAAAACAAAAAATATTTTCTGTAAAGAAACAAAAAAAAATTGGCCACAAATAATGAATCAAATACCATTAAGCTGAAATCAAATCATTATTTCAAAAAACTTTTAATACTACATCTGGTCAAGTGTCCACCAATCCAAATCAATGTTTATTTATATGAGTAAAAACGAAGAACGAAAAAAATAGAAAAAAAGTTAAGTGTTTAAGAAAAGTTAGTGATATTTGTCATTGAAAAGTGCACTAAATATATTACAACAAAACCTCTAGAAAAGCTCCTATCAAAAGCTAGACCGCTAAAAACAAGCAAAAAGCAGACAATCAGAAGAACTCAGCAAAAAATCCAAAAAAAAACACGAAAATTTGCGGAACTCTTCATAAAAGTTACTCAATTATCTTTAACAAAATGATTCCAAAATGAAATCAAAATCATCAACACGCATCAAGGACAACTAATTTGGACTATAGGCATCCCCAAATGCTATAAAAAATTGAACAACACAAAGGGCATTTAAAAAAAATTGAAGAAAAAATCATAGAAAAAATTGAGCTTTTTTTTAATTTCACGGGAGCACATAGACCCAAAAAACGTTAATTGGAGCGATTTAGTACTGGAAGACTTCGAAAACAATAGGAAAGTCGAATAGGCTGAAAAATTTTTCCAAGTTTAGAAAAAAACGAAAAACAGCAAAAAATTAAGAAAAATAAATCAAAATTTTTCAGTTTATTGTCATTTTTCTAAACAAAAAAAATCGTTTCCAACCTAAGAGAATGTAATCACTTGGTATCTAAAAACTCAGTCACTAACATGCGTCTATTCAAAGCCATTACAAAGCATTATAACAAAACAAAACGCAAAAAATTGCTAAAATTCGCCGAAAATTCAGGAAAATAGCTGAAACACCAGCAAAATGGTATAAAAATCTTATTAATGACCAAAAACTTGCGACCCACTATTAAAACAACCCTAAGCATCACACAATATCATAATCAGACCTCTAAACCAAAAAAAATAACAAAAAAACGGTTTTAAAAAGCCGCATGTGAACAAAAAAATTTCGCTCGCTTAGAGAAAATTTTTTCACACATCAATTTATCGCTCTCTCAAAAACAGCGGTATGAACAAAAACCACTCTCTTTTCGCTCCACTCTTCAAGTTTGTTCAGCACAAAAACCACTCCAAATTTTTTCACGCGTTTCATTTCCCGCTTTAAAAATCACTCCAATAAAATTGATTAAAAAAAAAAGGACTTCTCCAATACTCCTCTTCGAGTCGTAAAAAGACAGCGCCCCAATACAATTCAAATTCTTTGAATTGTAAAAAGGAAAATCATATATTAGTGATGGGAAGCTATTGTTTTAAAATGGTGTAATGGATTCTCAAGGATACTTGATAGAATCTTAAATATACACGGACCTGTAGGCGATTATACCCGTTGACTCTTTTTCACCAGCATGGACCGAAAATGAACCAAATTGAAACAAACCAATGCAGTTTCTGAAGAAGAGAAAAGGCAATTTCATCAAGTAAGCACATGACTATTCCATAAAAATTGAAAGAATGAGATTCTGAACTCTTTCTGTTTTTTGAAACATGTAAATTATTCAAATTATAACCCTAAGGTTAGATATTTACATGCTTACAAATGTTAAACAAATTAATCAGTGTTTTTATTAATATAATAGTCTTAAAATTGTGGCTGTTTGTTCTCATAGGTAAAAATAAAGTTTGAAGGCTCCTATTTGTCTATTTTCGGGTACTTTCATGTGCAAGTTTTACTGTTGAAAGTTCTTATTGAAAAGAGCAATTTTGTTCGACTTTTCAACAAAATATAAATTATAAATTACTCAAATTATAACCTTAAGGTTAGATATTTACATGTTTACAAATGTTAAACAAAATAATCAGTGTTTTTATTAATATAATAATCTTAAAATTGTGGCTGCTTGTTCTAATAGGTAAAAATAAGGTCTGAAGGCTCCTATTTGTCTATTTTCGGGTACTTTCTTGTGCAAGTTTTACTGTTGAAAGTTCCTACTGAAAAGAGCAATTTTGTTCGACTTTTCAACAAAATATAAATTATAAATTATTCAAATTATAACCTTAAGGTTAGATATTTACATATTTACAAATGTTAAACAAATTAATCAGTGTTTTTATTAATATAAAAATCTTAAAATTGTGGCTGCTTGTTCTAATAGGTAAAAATAAAGTTTGAAGGCTCCTATTTGTCTATTTTCGGGTACTTTCATGTGCAAGTTTTACTGTTGAAAGTTCTTATTGAAAAGAGAAATTTTGTTTGACTTTTGAACGCCTTTCAAGATCGCAGATTTTTTACTCCACTTAATTTTTGTTTCCTTATTTATAACAATTTGATTTGTTCTCTTTCTCTGTCTAGCGTTTTGGCGACTAGTAAATATTAATATTTTTTTATATTTCCAAGTGCCCTATATCTGTTTGTAGCTTCATTAAGCTATCTTTGAGACAAACAATTCAGCTGGCAGGATACGATCTTTAACGAGACGATCAGTGGAGTGGTCAAACTTTTGTCGAAAAAAACAAACTCTTATTCCCCAGTTGTTCTGTCTATTTATCGGATTTATGTTCTTTTTGCTGTAAGAATTTGAAGAAATATTCCACTTAAAGAAAGATAAGAGAGTACAACTGTGTTGAAAACATTAACTTTTATTTTTAAAGAAATTTGATTTCTTACCAGATACAAAGAACGAATTGCGTTAGCCATTTTGCTTAAAACTGAAAAACCGAGTTCAGGTGATTTTCATAGGTTAGGTTTCATTCAATTTTTACACCCAGATAACATCAAGCATGAGCTGGTCTGATAAAATCGCTTAAGACGTAAGCTCTGGATCCGAATTAATGTGAGTTGTAACAAATATTATCTCTGTCCTATCGGCAATTAAATTGAGTTGACTCTCTAGTCAAGTATTTGTCTATTTGTAAATTTGTAGTGGAATATTTTCTTTGCTTTTCAATTTTGAATAAAATACTAGTGTCATCCGCAAATTGAACATTATCATTTTCACCTTCCAGTTTTTCATAAAATTGTTTACATATAACAGAAAAAAAGAGGTTTGCATGTGGAACACCATGATTAATAGTTGTTTTATCTGATAAACCAAAACCCATTTTTACGCATGGTGTTCGATTTCTGAGAAAAGATTTGTGAAGTAAATTTGTTGACTGAGACAGATTGAAATTTTCAGCTTTCTTGAGAAAAGATCTCATGTGAAATTGATTTGAAATCTCTTGCAAGATCTAAGAACACAGCAACTATTTCGCTATTATTTTTCATCTTCCCTAATGTTTTTCCAACAATGTAAATCACAGCACAAGTGTACGACCTTCTAAATTTGAAACCGGATTGTTTTCTGCACAAGAGCGCATTTTTTTCAAGATATTCTACTAACTTATTAGGTAAAATTTTTCAAAAACTTTCGCAAAAGATGGTGTGACGGAAATCGGACGATAATTATTTAAGTTAGAATGATCTGCTTTTTTGAAAATTGGTGTGATTTTTTGCATCCTTTAGAATTCTTAGAAAAATTTTTTTCTTGAATACAATCGTTAAATATATTCTGAAGATGTGTTCAACGTGCAAACTTTTCAGAATTCAATGCCCAATCAAGGATGGATCCCGGACCAGGTGCTTTGTTGTTTTCTAGCTTGTAAAAAACTTTATGTATTTCTCTCAAAGTAAAATGTCTAAAGTTAAACTCTAATAAATTCTGCTATATTTTATTAACGATCAGTGGAAAAAACTGCCCGTTTTGCTAAAACTCTGTTAAAAGCGTTACAGTTCGACTTTTTTTCTTTTAATTTTTGACCTTGTTCTTCAATATCAGTGATGTTCAGACTGTTATTTTTCGTTCCAATTTTTTCTAAATGAAATTCCTTTTCTCTTTTGAGGTTTAAAAATCCTTTAAAAAATTCTTTAGAAATTGGTTTTGTGCTACTTTTAACTTTTGACCTACTTCTTGCTGTTCTTTTTTAATGACCCAAATGATTCAGCACTTTGTGTCAAATTATATTTGTCGGAGCAGCGATGTCTTTCAATAGCTAACTGTTTAATTTCTTCGATCACCCAAGTTTTATCCGAAGGTGTCTTTTGTTATTGGAAACTAATTTTGTCTGTTAGTGAGTTTATCTCGAGTTTTGTCAAACAAGTATAAGAAACTCTGCAAACGTTTCATTTCGGTTTCTTTAATGATAAATGGTTCTCCGACCTGCAAGAGACAATTCTCTATTAAATTTTTTATTGACAAAATTTTTTTTATCCTGCCTAATAAAATAGTTTTGTTTATCTTCTAATGAAAAAGTTTGCTCTGAAAAAAATTATGTGATGATCAATATCGAAAAGAGGTAAGCCAATTTTCCAACACGTGATTTGCACATTAGTCTAAAAACAGTAACCTATCAAACGTCCGCTATTGTTGCATATGCGTGTAGGAATACCAATCTTGGATAACTGTATTCCTTATCCCGCCGCAAAATCTTGAAGGTTTTTTGCCATTTACGCTCAACATCAAACTTATAATGAAAAAATACGAGAAATTTATCTGTAGTTGAGAACGCATTAGAAACCTTGGCACTTTAATTAAAAGAAGTCACGAAGGCTTTAATGTCGACAATGGGAGACGTTCTTGGGATATTTTTCTGCTAAAGGTTTGCCTTTTTACTGCCACAACGTTTCAATAGATCTCGGATGAGCTAACTAAAATTCTCTTCTGCCTTTGAAATTTTATTTCTTAGGCTTTCAAATTCCTACACCCCCACTCTTAGCTGCTCCCGTTTGATAAGACTGATCTTTCTGTCTTATATGAATTAAGTAAATTTGCTCAAGTTATACCTGGTTATTTACATTTCTAAAAAGATAAAATTTAAAAAAAAAAATGGTAAAAACATCATGTCAAAAAAGTTGCTCAACTCAAGCAAAGTTAAACTTTCTTGGTAATTGCCGAGGTTGAATGGTGTTCTGTGATGCTGCGAGATTATGTGTTATATTATAGTGACGTTTGTTTTCTACCATATTATTTATACCACCATCGTTTGGATGAACTCCAACAACACAAATATCATCAATTGATAGCGCGTTTTCCAAAACGTCAATCCGTGACCAAGGACAGGAACCATCAAGCTACAGGCTTATCAATTCCTGATGATCATTGAATTTAGATATTTCCTCGTTGTTCGGTTTTCTTCCATAGCAACCATCTCTTACTGGACCAATTTTGCTAATAGCAACACGACGAGGTTTGAACTTCAGCAAATATTTGTCGACTGTTTCTTTGAGTTGAGCCACTGCCTCCTGCTAAGAAACCTTTTCGTCAATTGAATTATGACCGAAATGTTGGAGTTAAAAAAAACAAAGTATTTAGATCTATTAGTTTAATTTAATGAAGCGATTAAATTTCTTCCAATATGGTTACGAGTCCTTTTAATTTTAATGCCATTAATTTGAAAAACACAAGTTATTTAACTGTCCGATACAAGAAAACTTATAATTGAACAGTAAAGGATATCATTTTTCAAACTCAAACTTCGAAAGTATTTGATAACCTACTTGAGAGACAGGAGACGTCAAAAAGCAACAATCATGTTAATCCCTTGCTGAAAATTTACCTACCGAAAATGATACCCGATTTGCCAAGTAGCTAGAGCTAGATATATCTGATAGTACTTTTCAGAAAGTAAATCAGCATGACATTTCACATATCACAGCAGACTGCAATCCAATCATATTCATCTGCAACGATAGGAGATTTTTCTAATGTGGTTGATTGCTTTATCCCTGGAACCAAAACGAAAACAATGGTTGCAGATGAATATGAGTGGATTGCAGTCTGCTGTGAAATGTGAAATGTCATGCTGATTTACTTTTTGAAAAGTACTATCAGATAAAACTAGCTTTAGCTATTTGGCAAATCGGGTATCATTTTCGGTAGGTAAATTTTCAGCAAAGGATTAACATGATTGTTGCTTTTTGACGTCTCCTGTCTCTCAGGTAGGTTATCAAATACTTTCGATGTTTGAGTTCAAAAAAATCATATAATTTTCCACGAAATCAACGTTTTTTTATATCCGACAACTTTTGCATTTCATAGTTAAGAAGATCTTCTTCAACTTTTATTATGATATTGTCCTTTTCTTGTATGTTTTCTCAAGTCTCCAAAAGCTTTGCAACTATTTCTTCTTTGTTGCATCTGTCGAGAACTTGTTTTTTGTTTTGAAAATATGTTGACAACGCGTATTTGCTCTAGTTGAAACTTGAAAAAAAAACTAAAGCCTTTTTCTTCGTTTGCAACTTGAAATTGAATTAAAAAATATTAGAAAAGATAAGACTGGAATGATCTCACCGGTGATGAAGCAGGCAGATAGCCCAATAGGAAAACTATGTCTTAAATGTTTTCGATGACTTGTTTTCGAAAATTGTTCGAGATGGATTCAAAAAGAAAAGATTTTTTGATCGTCGTATACTAGGATACCCAATAACTGCGAGACTTCAATGATGTGAAGGAAAATCCAATAAATTAACAGCTTCAGAGAGAAAAAATGTCGGAAAAGACTGGCTGCGCATGCGAATTCGAGAAAAAAGAAGCAAATAAAATGAAGCAAGCGAAATCAACTCAGTTCAACCAAAGAAATGAAATGACTAATGACTTGTAAAACAACACTTTTGCAGTAAAAGCATCTACTGATTGTCAACAACAAAATAACCCAAAACATGCAAAAACATGTGTTTATTTTAATTAATGGCATTAAAATTGAATGGACTCGTAACCATATCGGAATAAATTTAACCGCTTCATTAAAATAAACTAATAGAAATAAATACTTTGTTTTTTTTTAACTCAAATAGAAAACAAACGGACAAAAAGCTAAAAGCCATTTAAAAACAACAATTAGGAACAGGATTTGATAATCAGTGAATTTGTTCAATTGTAAGTAGTCTAATAGTAAAAAAAACCTTTGCTATTTTTGAAGACACTATTTGAAATAAAAGAGGCAAATTAAAAGGTCAAGGAGGTCTGCGCAATCTGTCAAACGGAAACCTTTTTCTTGAGACAACAAAAACGAACGATTGCGGGAAAAAATTAAAAATTCAATAGGCAACTTATATCATTCTTATTATCTCAAGCAGTAGACGATCAAAATTTATTAGACAGCAGTTGGAAAGTAATTCAATGATCACGTTCAATTAACACTCGAAAATTGGTACAACATCTCATCACAAACAATTTGACGGACACCATTTTTATTCTTGAAGTTAATTGTTAAGCCAATAGCTACTTTTTAGTCATTTTATACGACATTGATCAAAAATATTTTGCACCCAAACGACAACAAAATCGGCTAAAGTCCCCCCCCCCGTAACCAGAATAACAAGACTAGTTCCAACTTGTCTCACAGAAAATTTAGCTCTGCTCAATACACTGCCGACTCAAACACTGGGAGCGTTGAAATATAAATGCAGATATAACTCAATCAAAGAATAACTGAATAACAGAAAAGTCCTTAAGTTGAACCGGAAGGCTCAATTAACAGCAATCTAAAAACAAATAAAACAAAAGGGAGAACCAATGAACCCGGACTCAATGTCAAGTCTTAATCAGTACTGATTCAGTTAAATCGCAAGCCTTAGATCAGTACCGTATCAGAGCTCTGATCATATCACTTTTTATACTTGGCACGTTTTAAATCAAGTCTTGTGTCAAGTATTGAGCACAGATTTTATTGATGGTTTGCTTTCGTTTAGTAACAAAAGAGGAAGGCCACAAATTGCATTGGCATGCCTACAAAATTCTCCAAAATGAAAGAAAAGTAAATGAAAGAAAATGCAAGACAACACAAGCACTTCCACAAGGGTCACTTGATAGAGAATGAAAAAAAATTCTGACATCGTCCAAGGATACCAGTCATGGCTACTTTTTTTCTGCCCATTGAAAAAAAGGGTTTTGTGGTGAATTAATTTATGAGACATTTGGAGTTGGTACATGCTGAGTTCAGAAATAGCTGGGTCATATTAGCAAGTTTCTTCTAAAATTTTTTTACCAATCTTTGCTAATTTTGTACTGCATTAGGTTTAAACAATTTTTTCTTAAAACTCTTGTCATATGGAATGGATATTTGTCATTAGAATATCCATTACCGTATTCAGTTCGAACATTTCTTAAAATTCAAGGGCAGTTAATTTAGTTCAAATTTTCATTTGTCTTTTGCTTATCCTTTCACGTTGTTCTGTTAATAGATAGGAAACTGTCTGCTCATACTTATAAACAAATTCTGAATTCCTTTTTCATGTGTGAATAAATCTATAATTTTTTAAAACTTCCTCTTGATCTAATTTTGTTTCCTCTTTAGTTTCGTTCTTTTCAATTGCGCCTCAATAACTCAGTTGAAGTTTAATTTAGGCAATCTCTTTTCAAAAGTAAGCATCAGGACAGAATAGTCATTCAAGTCGCCAAAACTCAACTCTTAAATCAGAACTCAATCGTAATTTTTAAGTTTGGCAATCGCACCGCAATTGCCTCAATCAGTTGGTAGAAGTACAATTGCTACTCAATCGTCTAGTAACAGAAGCATTAGGCATAACAAGGCACAGTCAGCAGTTGATTCTCGCAAGACCCCTCTTCATATCGACGCTTTCTGGGTGAAGCCCACCATCACTCCACCCCTTTCGTGGGGCAAATGGACGCCACAATCGAAATTGGCATTGTTAGCTAAAGAGGGGATAGAATTGCAGACACTACTCAACGAACCATTTTCAACTGTCACGTACCCAACAGAACTTGTATATGAAGAACCTGTGGAGAATAATACCCAGGCAACTGAACGCAATAGAAAAATCCGCAATCAACAACCAAAGGTGAAGTGACAAAAAAAGGAAAAAAATTGACGAAATCGTTATTTTGTGTGGCGATATACGTTGGGTATATTGTGAACAGAAAACGGCATCTCTCATCTTTTTATGCATTGGAACAGGTGGCCGTCGAATCTTCAAAAGTAAATTTCCCTATTTCATCATTGGAAAAGAGTCTTTGAAAGAACTTTGGCGTGTTATGTAGGATATCTTCAAAACAACTGAAACGTAACCTACGACCGCTTCGTTTTCTTCTCTTCTAAACAACAAAAAGAAGAATCATTGGAAAGTTTCTATGGATGACTCATAGAACAAGCGGAGAATTGTAATTTGGGAGATGAAGAAACCAAATTAATTCGAGACACTTTCATTTTCAGCATGTTAGATCATGAGACTCAAAAAGAATGTCTTAAAGGGACAATGTTGCCAACTAAAGCTCTTTTCAATTTGCAATCCAGATGGAGATGGGGGCTCAAAACCAACAAAAGATCAACCAATACCTGAACACCAACGCTCAATCAGTAAATATTGGTAACAATTTCCATGTAAGCAAACGCAACACAAATTACCGGCAGCAACGAAAAAACTTAACTCGATACCCAACTGTTCCCCAAAAGTACCATATCACTAGCATTTATGCTAAATTTTGACAGCGTTGGAGCCATAACCATGATCCCAGCAAATGAGAAAAAATGCAATAACTGTAAAATTATGGGACATTTTGCTAAAACTGTCGCAAACCCTGAAAAATCCCAGGCTCAATCGTCCAAACCTCAACAAACAAACTTCAATCAGAGTGACACAACCACCACTAAAAGTGATGATGAGCAATCTGTTAACTAAATAACAAGTTATCAACAACCCTATTACCAAGTCAACTATTCAATTTATGATAGCGACTCTGATGACTATGTGGCAGCCATCTATAGTGATACTGCAAACCAACTCGAACACCTAAAAGCGAGAATTCAATACGGAAAATGGTAGCAAACTCAATGATTGATTCCGGCAGTGTATGCAGTATTATTACAAAAACTGCTAATAGAATCGTCAAAAGTACACCGTATGCATTATGGATCTTAACAAAACAAGATAAGGATCTCAAAACGTTCTCTAACGAACCCATAAAAAAGCAACAAACGTCATCTATAATGATTGGACTAGTGAGGACGGTTGTGGAGGATGCACAGTTGTGGAGGATGCACAGTTGTGGAGGATGCACAGCCAAATTTTTCGTTTTGGCTCAATGCAAATAGCAATCAGCCACATTCGAAATATCCCCTATTGTTGCAGATGAATATAAGTGGATTGCAGTCTGCTGTGGGATGTCATGCTTATTTACTCTCCAAAAAGTACTATCAGACTTAACTTAGTTGCTTGGCAAATCGAAATATCATTTTTGCTATTTACGTTTTCAGCGGAGGATCAACACTTATGTTGCTTTTTGACGTCTCCTGTCTCTCGGCTAAATTATAAAAAACTTTCGAATTTTGAGTTTTAAAAAATTCGATATCTTCTTCCGTCATATCAGTGGTTTCTTTTTGATGTTGGACAATAAATTTTTGCATTTCATAGTTAAGAAGATCTTTTTCAACATTTGTTATAAAATTGTCTTTTTCCTGTAGTTTTCATAGGTCTTCTAAAACTTTGCAATTAGTTCTTCTTTGTTGAATCTCTCTAGAATTTGTTTTGAAAACACGGTGAAAACGAGTATTTGCATTAGTTCATACTGTTTTTCGAAAGCTCTTTATTTTTTGTTTGCGACCTGAAAATGATTTAAAAGTTGTTAGTAGAGATAACACTGCAATGATCTCACCGGCGATGAAACAGCTAGAGTACCCAATAGGAAAATTAAGTCTTCATTGTTTTCGATGGCTTTAAAAAGTTCGAGATGGATTCAAAAACAAGAGATTTTATTGATCTTCGAGTAATAGGATACCCAATAACTGCGAGATTTCCACGATGAAAGAAAACCCAATAAAGTAACAGCTTCAGAGGAAAAAAGGTCAAAAAAACTTGCTGTGTATGCTAACTCAAAAAAGGCAAATAAAAGGAAAGAAAGCAAATTCAACTCAATGTGACCAAAGAAATGAAATGAATAACGACATAAAAAACAACACTTTTGCAGTAAAAGCAACCATTGATTGTAAACAACAAAATGACCTAAAACATGCAAAAACTTGGTTTCTTAAATTAATGGCATTAAAATTAAAAGGACGCGTAACCATATCGGAAAAAAATGAATCGCTTCATTGAAATAAATTAATAGATCTAATTTTTTTTTCTTTAACTCCACTAAAAAAACAAATGATCAAAAAATGCAAGCCATATAAAATCAACAAATAGGAACTGGATTTGATAATCAGTGAATTTGTTCACTTGTAAGTAGTCTAATAGTAAAAAAACGTTTGGTATTTTTGAAGCCACTATTTGAATTAGAAAAGGTAAATTAGAAGGTCAAGGAGGTCTCCGCAATCTGTCAAACATTTTGTTCAACCTTCACCATATCTTAAGTGAACGACCTTTGGACGCCTACGTAATCTATTCCATTCTAATTTATCACACAGAAGCACGTGTTGTTTCCCTTATTTTCAGCTTAGTGAACATTCAGTTTTGCCTTGAAACCTCTTATCACTCAATTTCCGCTCTCAAAATTAACTAGCTGTAATTAATGTCTGCCAAAACCATGATTAAATTTAGCGGAAAACTAAGAAAAACCGTCCTTATTAAATTTACAGCAATTTCATGCAATTCTCCAGTTAAAAGCCGCTAAAACCAATATTTCAGAAATCCTAAAACTTTTAGGAGTCATCCAGACTTTGAAATATTTAGGGGTCATCCAGACTCTGAAAAGTCTCCGTCATATGAACCTCAATTTTTTATATGTTTAATTTCCTAATATTCGGTGTTTTATTCGGTGTTATACTCGGTGAAGTATAACTCCCATAACCATCTTGATAATTCTTACTTAATCATATGAATTCGTGGTAAATTTTGTTTGAAGGTGCTTTTCAAAATGTTGCCATGTCATGGTTAATTCAATCTTGCCATGTCATGGTTAACCTTTCCTGGTTATCTTGCCAAGATCTTGTTTCTTGACAGCCATGCAAAGATCTTGCAAGTTCGTACAAATTTTGATATTTTCATGTTAAGTACCCTGTCAAGATCTTGGTAAGATTTAACAAGATTTAACATGTTTCTTATCAAGGTGTACCAAGTTTCAGCTCACTGGGTGCCCACACTGATGACGTCACGTTGCGAAGAAGAGAATAAACCAAATTCGACATTGGCGTGGAGCCGAAAACGACACTAAACATATACGCCAAGAAACAATGACCGCATGTGATTGAAATAGCAGCCGACATTGGTGACGTCAAAAGTGCTTTGCATAGGGAAAAATGTTTTCATGAAAATAGAAAAGAGAGAAAATGATGAAGAAGAAGGAAGCAGGCACAGTAAATGTGGTAGCTTCCTATCGTTCCAATGCAAATGCGCATATCAGCGAAGGCTATATCTATCGCACCACAAATTGAATCTCTTCTTGATAAGGCCGCTCATCGAATAATGCCATCCGTTCGGGCTGAAAGAAGTCTAACCCCACCAATTTCGGTTTTATCTACTCTTCAACAACTGCTTGTCGCTAAAGCTACTAATGACGCGCTCGGAAAAAACCTCGATTATTATAGGTTCAATCAATCCTCGTCCAAGCATTCCCCTTCCTCTGATAGTCCCAAGTTCAGAAGGCCACGTAATTTTCTGGTTCAAGTTTGCCGGGGCAAGTATAATTTTTGATTCCGCCTAGCGTTTTGTTCAGTTAATTTAGAAAACAGTTAGTTTAAAAAATTCACAATTCGTTCCGCTAGTAAAAGAGCTAAACTAATTTAAAAAGAATTAAGGGTAAATGTGTACCCAGGAAATCGAGTTCGAAACATTCCGTCACTTATAACTCTAGAATTCAACTACCCTTATTCCTTGCTTGTTTCAATTCCAATTAGGGTCAGAAAAACGCTGGCGGATTTTTTCTGGCATTCTACCCGCTATATTATCTAGATTGAGGAACTTTCAATTAAAGTTAACTGGAGGTAACCCAAACTTGATATTCATCTAGCAACGTTACCCGAAGATATCAGTGCTCGAAGTTTGTTTGAAAATAGAATCTCCAAATAAACACGTTGAGAAATTATAATCAGAACCCGGGGCGAGGTGTCCACCCCTAATACACCGTTATTAAGCGAGATTAGGGTGTAAAGCGTTTTCCACTCTTAAATAGCAGGGAAAAGAAAGTAAGAGTGTAATTTTTAGAAAATTACACTCTTTTTACACTCTTTACACTCTTCATTCCACTCTTTTTACACTCTTAAAAATTACACTCTTTTGTTCAATTTTTAGTGGGGAAAAGAGTGAAAAGTGTAATTTTGAAGTGATTACACTCTTAGAAATAGACCGCTATTTTTAATAAATTACACTCTTAGAAATACACTACAATTACACTGTTTTGTCCACTTATTTCCTTCTTTTCAACGGGTGTAAATCTTATCCAGGCTCCGCACGGAAAAAAATTACCGAAATTTGTGCTGCAAAAATAAAAATTTGATCTACGTCTTCAACCCAGAATGAAGAGGAGGAGGATACAGATGACAATGAAGCCTTTTTTTGTTAGTTTTTTTGGTTTGGCTTATTTTTGTTCTTCTTTCTGCAGTAGAAGAGACTTTTACAGGTTAATGGCATGTAGTTAGAACGGCTCTGTCAGTTGTTAGCCCATTTTGTTCCCGTGATAACGTACCCAATGAATTTGTGTAGAAGTAAATGCTCATATTTTGATTTGTTCACAAAATTTTAATGAACCGTCGAATTTGATGAAGAAAAGGTCGAACTTCATGAAAAACGTCTGTTAATAACTTTTTGAGGAAGACGATTTAGAAAGTCTATAATAGCTCATTTTGTTGCCGTGTTAACATACTCTATGAGTTTGTGTAGAAGTAAATGCCAATATTTTGATTTGTTCACAAAATTTTAAAGAACCGTCGAATTAGGTGAAGAAAAAGTCGAACTTCATGAAAAACGTCTGTTAATTACTTTTTGAAGAAGACGAGTTTGAAAGTCTATGTTAGCTTTTAGCCCATTTTGTTGCCGTGATAACGTACAAAATCAATTTGTGTAGAATTAAATACCCACATGTTGATTTGTTCACAAAATATTAATTAATCATCGAATTAGTTGGAGAAAACGTCGAACTTCATGAAAAACGTCTTCAAATAACGTTTTGAAAAAGACGAATTAGAAGATCTATGTTAGCAATTTTGTTGCACTGGTAACGTACTTCTTGAGTTTGTGTACAAGCAATTGCCTAAATTTTGATTTGTTCACAAAATTTTAATGAACCGTATAATTAACTGAAGAAATAGTCGAACTTCATGAAAAACGTCTGTTAAAAACTTGTTTAGGAAAACGAGTTAGAAGGTCTATGTTAGACTTTTTTGTTGCCGTGATAACGTATTTTATGAGTTTGTGTAGAAGTAAAAGCCCATATTTTGATTTGTTCACAAAATTCGAATGAACCGTCTAATTAGGTGAAGAAATAGTCGAACTTCATGAAAAACGTCTGTTAATAACTTTTTGAAGAAGACGAGTTAGAACGTCTCTGTCAGTTGTTAGCCCATTTTGTTCCCGTGATAACGTATCCAATGAATTTATGTAGAAGTAAATGCTCATATTTTGATTTGTTCACAAAATTTTAAAGAACCGTCGAATAAGGTGAAGAAGAAGTCGAACTTCATGAAAAACGTCTGTTAATAACTTTTTGAAGAGGACGATTTAGAAAGTCTATAATAGCTCATTTTGTTGCCGTGTTAACGTACTTTTTGAGTTTGTGTAGAAGTAAATGCCAATATTTTGATTTGTTCACAAAATTTTAAAGAACCGTCGAATAAGGTGAAGAAGAAGTCGAACTTCATGAAAAACGTCTGTTAATAACTTTTTGAAGAGGACGATTTAGAAAGTCTATAATAGCTCATTTTGTTGCCGTGTTAACGTACTTTTTGAGTTTGTGTAGAAGTAAATGCCAATATTTTGATTTGTTCACAAAATTTTAAAGAACCGTCGAATTAGGTGAAGAAAAAGTCGAACTTCATGAAAACCGTCTGTTATTAACTTTTTGAGGAAGACGATATAGAAAGTCTATAATAGCTCATTTTGTTGCCGTGTTAACGTACTCTATGAGTTTGTGTAGAAGTAAATGCCAATATTTTGATTTGTTCACAAAATTTTAAAGAACCGTCGAATTAGGTGAAGAAAAAGTCGAACTTCATGAAAAACGTCTGTTAATAACTTTTTGAGGAAGACGATTTAGAAAGTCTATAATAGCTCATTTTATTGCCGTGTTAACATACTTTATGAGTTTGTGTAGAAGTAAATGCCAATATTTTGATTTGTTCACAAAATTTTAAAGAACCGTCGAATTAGGTGAAGAAAAAGTCGAACTTCATGAAAACCGTCTGTTATTAACTTTTTGAGGAAGACGATTTAGAAAGTCTATAATAGCTCATTTTGTTGCCGTGTTAACGTACTCTATGAGTTTGTGTAGAAGTAAATGCCAATATTTTGATTTGTTCACAAAATTTTAAAGAACCGTCGAATTAGGTGAAGAAAAAGTCGAACTTCATGAAAAACGTCTGTTAATAACTTTTTGAAGAACACGAGTTAGAACGTCTCTGTCAGTTGTTAGCCCATTTTGTTCCCGTGATAACGTATCCAATGAATTTATGTAGAAGTAAATGCTCATATTTTGATTTGTTCACAAAATTTTAATGAACCGTCGAATTTGGTGAAGAAAATGTCGAACTTCATGAAAAACGTCTGTTAATAACTTTTTGAGGAAGACGATTTAGAAAGTCTGTAATAGCTCATTTTGTTGCCGTGTTAACGTACCTTATGAGTTTGTGTAGAACTAAATGCCAATATTTTGATTTGTTCACAAAATTTTAAAGAACCGTCGAATAAGGTGAAGAAGAAGTCGAACTTCATGAAAAACGTCTGTTAATAACTTTTTGAGGAAGACGATATAGAAAGTCTATAATAGCTCATTTTGTTGCCGTGTTAACGTACTCTATGAGTTTGTGTAGAAGTAAATGCCAATATTTTGATTTGTTCACAAAATTTTAAAGAACCGTCGAATTAGGTGAAGAAAAAGTCGAACTTCATGAAAACCGTCTGTTATTAACTTTTTGAGGAAGACGATTTAGAAAGTCTATAATAGCTAATTTTGTTGCCGTGTTAACGTACTCTATGAGTTTGTGTAGAAGTAAATGCCAATATTTTGATTTGTTCACAAAATTTTAAAGAACCGTCGAATTAGGTGAAGAAAAAGTCGAACTTCATGAAAAACGTCTGTTAATAACTTTTTGAACAAGACGAGTTTGAAAGTCTATGTTAGCTTTTAGCCCATTTTGTTGCCGTGATAACGTATCCAATGAATTTATGTAGAAGTAAATGCTCATATTTTGATTTGTTCACAAAATTTTAATGAACCGTCGAATTTGGTGAAGAAAATGTCGAACTTCATGAAAAACGTCTGTTAATAACTTTTTGAGGAAGACGATTTAGAAAGTCTATAATAGCTCATTTTGTTGCCGTGTTAACGTACTTTATGAGTTTGTGTAGAACTAAATGCCAATATTTTGATTTGTTCACAAAATTTTAAAGAACCGTCGAATAAGGTGAAGAAGAAGTCGAACTTCATGAAAAACGTCTGTTAATAACTTTTTGAGGAAGACGATTTAGAAAGTCTATAATAGCTCATTTTATTGCCGTGTTAACATACTTTTTGAGTTTGTGTAGAAGTAAATGCCAATATTTTGATTTGTTCACAAAATTTTAAAGAACCGTCGAATTAGGTGAAGAAAAAGTCGAACTTCATGAAAACCGTCTGTTATCAACTTTTTGAGGAAGACGATTTAGAAAGTCTATAATAGCTCATTTTGTTGCCGTGTTAACGTACTCTATGAGTTTGTGTAGAAGTAAATGCCAATATTTTGATTTGTTCACAAAATTTTAAAGAACCGTCGAATTAGGTGAAGAAAAAGTCGAACTTCATGAAAACCGTCTGTTATTAACTTTTTGAGGAAGACGATTTAGAAAGTCTATAATAGCTCATTTTATTGCCGTGTTAACATACTTTATGAGTTTGTGTAGAAGTAAATGCCAATATTTTGATTTGTTCACAAAATTTTAAAGAACCATCGAATTAGGTGAAGAAAAAGTCGAACTTCATGAAAACCGCCTGTTATTAACTTTTTGAGGAAGACGATTTAGAAAGTCTATAATACCTCATTTTGTTGCCGTGTTAACGTACTCTATGAGTTTGTGTAGAAGTAAATGCCAATATTTTGATTTGTTCACAAAATTTTAAAGAACCGTCGAATTAGTTGAAGAAAAAGTCGAACTTCATGAAAAACGTCTGTTAATAACTTTTTGAACAAGACGAGTTTGAAAGTCTATGTTAGCTTTTAGCCCATTTTGTTGCCGTGATAACGTACAAAATCAATTTGTGTAGAATTAAATACCCACATGTTGATTTGTTCACAAAATATTAATTAATCATCGAATTAGTTGGAGAAAACGTCGAACTTCATGAAAAACGTCTTCAAATAACGTTTTGAAAAAGACGAATTAGAAGATCTATGTTAGCCCATTTTGTTGCACTGGTAACGTACTTCATGAGTTTGTGTACAAGCAATTGCCTAAATTTTGATTTGTTCACAAAATTTTAATGAACCGTATAATTAACTGAAGAAATAGTCGAACTTCATGAAAAACGTCTGTTAAAAACTTGTTTAGGAAAACGAGTTAGAAGGTCTATGTTAGACTTTTTTGTTGCCGTGATAACGTATTTTATGAGTTTGTGTAGAAGTAATTGCCCATATTTTGATTTGTTCACAAAATTTGAATGAACCGTCTAATTAGGTGAAGAAATAGTCGAACTTCATGAAAAACGTCTGTTAATAACTTTTTGAAGAAGACGAGTTAGAACGTCTCTGTCAGTTGTTAGCCCATTTTGTTCCCGTGATAACGTATCCAATGAATTTATGTAGAAGTAAATGCTCATATTTTGATTTGTTCACAAAATTTTAATGAACCGTCGAATTTGGTGAAGAAAATGTCGAACTCCATGAAAAACGTCTGTTAATAACTTTTTGAGGAAGACGATTTAGAAAGTCTATATTAGCTCATTTTGTTGCCCTGTTAACGTACTTTATGAGTTTGTGTAGAACTAAATGCCAATATTTTGATTTCTTCACAAAATTTTAAAGAACCGTCGAATTTGGTGAAGAAGAAGTCGAACTTCATGAAAAACGTCTGTTAATAACTTTTTGAAGAGGACGATTTAGAAAATCTATAATAGCTCATTTTATTGCCGTGTTCACATACTTTATGAGTTTGTGTAGAACTAAATGCCAATATTTTGATTTCTTCACAAAATTTTAAAGAACCGTCGAATAAGGTGAAGAAGAAGTCGAACTTCATGAAAAACGTCTGTTAATAACTTTTTGAAGAAGACGAGTTAGAACGTCTCTGTCAGTTGTTAGCCCATTTTGTTCCCGTGATAACGTATCCAATGAATTTATGTAGAAGTAAATGCTCATATTTTGATTTGTTCACAAAATTTTAAAGAACCGTCGAATTTGGTGAAGAAAATGTCGAACTTCATGAAAAACGTCTGTTAATAACTTTTTGAGGAAGACGATTTAGAAAGTTTATAGTAGCTCATTTTGTTGCCCTGTTAACGTGCTTTATGAGTTTGTGTAGAACTAAATGCCAATACTTTGATTTGTTCACAAAATTTTAAAGAACCGTCGAATAAGGTGAAGAAAAAGTCGAACTTCATGAAAAACGTCTGTTAATAACTTTTTGAAGAAGACGATTTAGAAGGTCTATAATAGCTCATTTTGTTGCCCTGTTAGTGTACTTTCAGAATATATATAGATCTTTTTTCCACTTTGTTTATTTGATTTCAAAATTTTCAATAATTAGCGATTTAGGGGCCAAAAATTTGACAATTTTGAGTTACCTTGACTAAATTTCCCACTTTGTCAAGACAAAACATACAAGTTTTTGGTATCATGGTAAACTAGATTTCACGCTTCCAACAACCACGTTATTATCTTTTTAAAGTATTGCCAAACAAGAGAATGCGAGAGCAATGTAGAGACCGAAATCAGGGTCGATTTTCGCAAAATTTTCGAATTTTCAAAGTTGTTTAGTTTAATAACTTTTTTGTTACCCGACGTATTTGAAAGTATATTATATCATTTTCTTGCCCATTTAATCCTCTTTACGAATGTATATTGGTTGAAAAGCTTCGGTTTAATTTCATTGCCTTATTTTCCAATTTTCCAAACTTTGCTGAAAAAAGGCAAAATTTAGCCAAATTGTCAAAAATTGAGTTTTTATTCCTTTACTTTTTTAACGTTTTTAACGCCAGGTTGATGCCCCAGCTCATGCTGATTCCAAAACATATTCATTTTTTAAATTTGGTTCAGTAGTTTTCGAGATATAAGCCTTTTTCGGACGCATACCAGGCCCATGGGTCCCATAACCTCCAGACCCCCCCAAATGCAAACCTTTTTTTAAATGTGTTCCCGTTCGATTTTTGAAATCCCGTTTACTTAGTTAGATTCTATATGAATCCAGCTTTCCAATGATATACTTTTTAAATTTCAAGTTTTGAAATGCTCACTTCATAGTTGTTCACCATAAAGCAGGGTATGAAAATTTCGTTTGGTGTGTTGCCTCACAGGTAACGTGACATGCTAATTGTGAGTCAACACTGGTGGAGACGGCATCACCTGCATCCGCTCACTGAACTGCCATGAATAGAGCATTTGAAATTGCGCAATGTATACGAAAGTTCCAAAAGCTCAGACAGTAAGCCGGAATTAATTTCATTAGTTCCAATAGGTCGTTGTACGATTTCGGACACAGGATCGACACAGGGTCGCGATGGCGTGTTGCGATACATGGCGTGTTGGACGGATGTGTTGCGATGGCGGCACAGGGTCGCGATGGCGGCACGGTCGCGATGGCGGCACAGGGTCGCGATGGCGGCACAGGGGCCTGGCGCGGCCCATCGCTCCGTTTCGATGGGACCCATACAAAAGTTATATCGTTGGAAAGCTCTCGTCAAGGCGAACTCGATAGGCTATATGCCAGTACCCAATACGCGCTTAATACTATATCTGTACTATTATACTATTGGTGGTTTGCTGCTGCTGTGTTATTGAGCTTTGTAAATATTTGTTTCGCTTTCAGTTGAAATGGATCGCAGTCGACTGGGTAACCTCCATGGGAACAACAACTCAGCCCCGCCTAAGAAAAGGCTAAAACCGCTGTTTGCTAACCATCAACAGCACGGACGGCTTGTGAAGGACAACATCGACGGCACCACAACTGAATTTATTTATAATAATTTTGTTGATGAAGAAGAGGTCCATACCGCGATAGTCGGCGATTCTATCTTCGCCATCATATCAAAGTTAATCAGTTTTTTGTGTTGCTGGATACCTTGGCCGTCTACAGAAATGTTATCCTGGCTGTAGGTGGTAACAATCTGGCTGCGCGCAATGGACCGGGCGAAGATCCAACTGATGTATTGGAGAAAATACGGGCCTTATACAGTGCCATCAGAAATTTGGCGAACCGTCCAAGAGTGATCGTGTGCACTGTACTGAAGCGAAACTGCACTCACTTTAACATCCAACGTTTCAACGCGCAACTAAGCCAGTCAAACTTGCCTTTTTTCAAGCTGCACAAAGAAGTGCACAAAGCGAGGTCTTTTTTACCTGACGGCGTCCATCTAAACGAGAAGGGTAGAAAGGAGCTTGCTTGCGCAATCAACAAAGCCGAGCGAGAAAATCAATTGAATTAGCTTAAATTTGATTGCTTTCTTTGACTACCTGTCCCTTTGTTTTTTTTATTACTTTGATTTATTTGTACTATTGCAATTTGATTGCTTTCTTTGACTATTTGTACTTGCACTATTGCAATTTGATTCAATTTACATTTGACCGATTTTGACAAAATTGATTACATTAGTAGTAGTAGGTGCTAGGTGTATTAGGCGACACACAAGTTAGAAGACACGCCAATTAGCTGGCAGCTTTCATCAAGACGACGTGAAAATGACCAAAATCGGAACTGTATAATTAAAGTTGTGTTATTAGAAGCGTCGACTTAATTACGTTCAGCCGTCATAATTTGTTCGGTTGTGATAGATTCATATCAAGTCCCACGAGCCACGGAGGCATGGCTATGTTAGCTAGCAGTAATAGCCGATTAATGTTTGTTTCACAACTAAAGAGTGCTACATTTACCGCTTAATGCGCGGGTAATTATCGTGAATTGCGGTGTTCGAGTTGTTATATTTGCTCAAGTGTCGGCTAAAAGGTGTGTCGTCTAATTTGTATGTCGGCCAATTGACCGGCCACGGTAGTAGTAATAGTAGTAGTAGAAAATTAAAATTGACGAACGTTAGCGGGTGTTTCTGCCCGCTTCGAATTTCCACTAAGCGGATTTTTTCCGCTTCGACCTTTATTGTAAAATTTCAATAAAATTAAAACTTACGAACGTTAGCGGGTGTTTCTGCCCGCTTCGAATTTCCGCTAGGCGGATCTTCCGCTTCGACCGTTATTGTAAAATTTCAATAAAGTTGAAATTGACAAACGTTAGCGGGTGTTTCTGCCCGCTTCGAATTTCCACTGAGCGGATCTTTTCCGCTTCGACCGTTATTGTAAAATTTCAATAAAATTAAAATTGACGAAAGTTAGCGGGTGTTTCTGTCCGCTTCCAATTTTTAGACCTATAACTTAAGATGAAGTAGAAATTAGCAGTTATAATTAGTTGAAATTAGAATACCCATAACTTCTTGAAGATTGATGGCGATGGTGGATTTAGGCGTGAATGTACTGCGGTAGGACACGAGGTGAAAGTTTTTTTGAGCTGTCATCTTTTATTACATGTTGTGTTTTTTAAGAAACCTTTTAGAAATTTTTATAATTTTTTTTCTATTCGATATAAACTTTTTTGGAACTCAAAAATGTTTTCAGTTGAACGGCTGATATGCTGCAACAAACAAAAATTGTGTTCAGACAGAATTTTCTGGGTTTGGAAAGTGGTACTGCGATTGAAACCAGGTTTCTTGAAAGTCCTTTGTCTGAAATTGAGCAACTGTGGCAAGAAATAAAACAGCTACGTGAAAAAATAGATGGCTTAAGGCAACGAGTAGAAGACCTAGAAGTTGAGTATATTGAGTTCTCGGAAAGCAATGAGGAGTCCAGCTACACGACAACTGCTTCCATATCAAGTGCTGAAAATATGGAGCCGATGAATGGATTTTATTAATTTTTGTTTCCTCAAAGGTGCAGTGTGAAACTTTCGTAGTGTTACTTTGTTTGACTTTGTTTTTCTTATTCTCAGAGCTTGATCTTTTTGATAATGATAGTCGCAAAGCAATTCATGAAGCAATTCATGAGTTTGATTGAAATTGTTAGTAATTGTGCATGAAGTTGATGTTTTTTGTCTTTTCGCTTTCTTCGTTGGATTGCAATTGACTCTCAATTAAATGAATGTTGACTCGAACGTCTTTGACAATTTTCTCCGTTATTTTTTAAATTTCTGGATTGATTTGTTTTTACTGACCTAAAGATTTCAGAAATGCCAATGAAAATCGAGTTTGTTTTCCTGACAGCAGGTTGTCAGGTGTTAATAATTGGGTTGTTTGATGGGCGTTGGCTCAAGAGCTTTCAAATAAATGATCGATTGAAATTAGAGATTGATGGAAAAACTAATCTGTTGATCGATGGTGTTGAAATTGAATGCGTGTTGTTAAAACACGGGCCTCCTGCGGCAATGCAAGTTGAATTCGAGCGATACCAAGAAATTTATGGGGCTTTCGCACAACAGTTTGAAAACCCAGTAAGTGGTACCCCACCTACAGGTGCAAAGTGGACCCTCGGCCAAGGTGGGACACCGACTACAAGGCTAGCAACTGCAAGTCCAAGGGTTTTGGTTAGAGCTCCTCTTTTTTCTCTCTGTGAAAGAGTTATCGCAATAAATATAAAACATTTGCTGTCTAAGAAGTCAATAAAAGATAAACATTGTAATTTTTTGCGAGAAATTTAAGCAGATAAAATATCATAGCGAGTGACTACTGCAATCGTTAAGCTACGATCCGAAAATTTGGTTGATTCGTTATCAGTTCTTTGGTTTTGTCAGTTAAAAACATTCTTGTTTAGAAATGCGCTAATCATGAAAGATTGCTGGAAGTTCTTAATGAGGACAAAAAACTCATCGCAGAGGTTATACAAGCATATGAGAAGACGGTTTTGTCCTGCAACAGAAAGCTGGAGAGCGAGCTCCAGAATTGAAAACCATTGTAAGATCTTGCCTCAGTAATACAAAAGTTTTGATCAGTTTTTTGGTAGAAGTGGTTTCTAGCAAGTTTTTATAAAGTTTGCTCAATTTTTGCGCTCACACTTCTCTGTCAAGAAATGTTTATTTTGCCAAATTTTGGATAGATTCCAAACTATCTGTATTTAGAAAGATCTCAAGAAAGTTGATGCAGACAATGACACAGAAGAGGCAGGTATAGCTATACCAAGTATTTATGAGGAAGTTGATTTGGATAATTTCCCAACAACTTCAAATCCGGAAGAACTGGGAAGAAATCTGCGAACAGCATTATGGGGCGAGAAGGGTCTACAGAGGGATATCATATCCCCAACCCGAGAAAGCGAAGTGCGGAAGCCTGCTTCTCCCAAGAGAACAAAAATCTTTAAAGGTATAATGATCAAAAACTAAGTTGTCAAAAACTGGGTTTCAAGAATAAGTTGTCGGAAGTTCAAACTGATTTTCTCAAATGATTTTTTTCTGTTTTCGTTTTTGAAGTTTTTTGTAACCATTTTTTATGATTGATTTTCCTAAAAAGCTTAGCTTAGGTGTGTTTTCCTCTGCCTAAGGCCTTGTACAGAGACAGTTTCCACCTCGTCTTTGGCCAGATGCGTACAATGAAGCTCGTTTGGCTGCCAACAGAGCTGGCATGGATTCACTTCGATACAAGAAACGAAAATCTGATCCTTTTTGGGTGAATCAAATGAGGGAAAAGGCAGAGGCCAAGAAAAAGCGACAGGGAAAGAAACTCCCCGAGACTTCTCAAAGTTGTGTAGATTTGAGCGAATCTGAGACCGAAAGCAATGAGTTTCCATCCAATAATCAGGAGTAGCAATTGTTGCGAGTGATTTTTGAAATTTGAAAAATTGTAATTGAATCAGACGTTAAACACGGTAAATTTGAGTTCCTATATGTAAGTGTTGTCTTTTGCGGAAGCACGCAAAAGTGTTACAGATGAGAATTTGTGCTACTTTAGTTTTAATTTGTCTTCTTAAAGGTGCTATTTCTCGAATTGGAAGCTTTGGATGAAGTCAACTCATTTAAGTTGTTGAAAATCAAATCACTTTTTTTTCAAATGATTTAACACAAGAACAATTTTATGCAAGAAATACTAATTGCAGATTCGCAGAAAAAACATAGAAGTAATTTCGCTCTAGCTAGTTTGAAAGTTTTAAGATAGTTAAGAATGAAGAAAATTGAATTGTAATCAAGATTAGGAACCGTTTGTAGTGATTTTAGAATCGGCTGTTTTTCTTTAGTTCTGTTTTGAAATAAATTGTAATTGAGTCAGACGTTTAACACGAGGTTGATTTGGGTTCCTATATCCTATACGTAAGTGTTGTCTTTTGCAGAAGTACGCCTAAGTGTTACAGATGAGAATTTATGCTAGTTAGTTTCAGTTTGTCTTCTTAAAGGTGCTATTTTTTGTATTGGAAATTTTGGATGAAATCAACTCATTTAGGTTGTTGAAAATCAAGTCTTTTTTTTCAAATAATTTAACACAAGAACAATTTAATGTAAGAAATACTAATTGCAGATTCGCACACAACATAGAAATAGTTTCGCTCTACTTTGTCTGCAAATTTTTAGATCGTTGAAAATGAAAAAAGAAAACTTGAGATCTGAACCAGCGAAAAGCCATAACCTATTCGACTCTGAGGCTGAAAGAGAGGATAGTATAAAGGATAGCATTTTGAGGGACAACTTAGCATGGCTTTTTGTGAAAGACAATTTGATTCTTATTACTTACAGCAGCACCAAGTGGCCTAAGAAAATAAAACCCTCAGAAATGTTGAGTTTAATTGAAGGAGAGAGTTACAACCTGCAATTTAAAGACCAATCTGTTTCTTGTCGTTTGTTGTCTAAAGGCAATCATAAAAAAGTAGAGGAAGCGATGAAGAGTTTTCAAGCAGAACTAGACGGTGGCAAAAGTCCTTCAGAATTGCGCAAAAAAGTTCTAGCTGCGCCGAAGGCTCCTGTAGTTGATGATGTCAACTTTTTGAGTCGTTCCCGCGCTCCAGTTATGAGCAGCAGAGAAGTCTGCCTAGGACAATCAACTGAGCGGAAGAAATCAAAAAAGGCTAAAGTCGAAAAGTTAACGCAGCCAGCCGTTCTCCAGGGCAGCCAGAACAAGAACATGGTAAAAATTAAAGGTTTTCAATAATTTTAATCACAAACCAGATCATATGGTTCCAGTTGTTTCTAAATCAAAATCAGTCGCCAAATTAAATAAACATTTATGCATACATACATACTTCCATACATAAATACATACATACAAACATACATATATAATAATTTTAATCATCGCAGACGTCAGTGGGTGTTTCTGCTCGCTTCGAGTTTCGAATTTTGGTGTGATTGGAAAATTTGCTCTTTGCGTTTTTAGCAGCCCTCTGATAATCTGAGTTTCTCACAACCTTGCTCCAGTTCTTTACCTGAGATCAGCGCCAACATGGTTTCAAACAGTGGAACCAACAAAGACGATTGCGGCCCCAATTGCTCTTTTTTAAAAGAGTATCTCGATAATCACGTTCTGGAGATGAACGAGTTGATGAAAAGCTTTGAAGAGAAACGAAAGATCGACGACAAGAAGCGCGCAAACCTGTGTGCAAGAATTGACGAGAAAGTTAGATTATTGTTTGCTTAACAATTTGGTATCACTCAGCCTTAATTGCTAGACCTTTTTGGCCTTACCCATGACAACTGGTAGTGACAAGTGGTAGTAGACAAATGAGTTTCTGCAAGAAATAGGCGCAGTTGGTTACATGAAAACTTGTTTCAGACTGCAGAGTTGAAAGAAATTCGCTTTGTTGACCATCACGGCTACCAGAGCATAGACGATCATCCTTCCCGCGGCACATCTATAGTTGCTGTTATACACAACGATGAAGATCTGATGACAATGCATGCCGGATCTGAAGTCGGGAAATTTGCGCGGGACCTCTTTGAGAAATTGTTGCCAGAAAACGAGCGTGCAGGTGTTATCCTTGAGCCGAGAAGACGTGAAGCTGACGGCCGCAAAGAAGCGCCAAGTGAAATTCTCGAAAAGTTCAGGAGTAGGTTTTTTTAGTAAAACTTATTCGTCAGCTTCACCGTAGGAGTCATCATTGCATAACAGCCTTAAATAGCATGAATTAAGAGATCGATCTTTCCTTGACCTGAAAACCCAAAAACCTAAGTTAATTGATGAGCAAAAAATGACCAGGTTTTACTGCCTGTTTTAGAAGTTGTAGAGCAAAAGTACCCAGATACACCAAAACTGGCTTTCGAGACTGCAAGAAAAGCTGCCAACCAATACGGCAAGGATTGTCGGAAACGACATTCTAGTTTAGAAGCGAATGAGTAGTTGTTTAGAAGATCATTGTTTGTAATGTGAAGGCCATCTCCTTGTTTATTGTACTGATACGTTGCTTCCTATTTGTAGAAATACAGTTCATTAGAAAATACTCGCCTTTCTGCCTTTACTTCTACTCTAGTGTTTAACCTAATTCCCTGTTTAAATCATTTGATATTATATTGTTTAGTTGATGAGTGTGCCGTTTTCTGAAGCTCGGTTTTCGTGTTGTGATCATAAATTCAAAGTTTACTTGATAGTTTTTCATACATACAAATTTAATTTCGTACTTACTTAAATACATACATACATTCAAAACTTTAATAATGTTGAAATACGCAATAAACGTTAGCGGGTGTTTCTGCCCGCTTCGACCGCGGATTTAAAATTTTAAATTTGAAATTCCGGGACTTTAGCGGGTGTTTCTGCACGCTTCGAAGTTTTATTATTTGTTCTGCTTTTAACTTTGTTACTTGTTTAAGTTAATTTTAATAATACTTAAAAACTTTAATAATGTTGAAGTACGCAATACACGTTAGCGGGTGTTTCTGCCCGCTTCGACCGCGGATTTAAAACTTTAAATTTGAAGTTCCGGGACTTTAGCGGGTGTTTCTGCACGCTTCGAAGTTTTATTACTTGTTCTGCTTTTAACTTTGTTACTTGTTTAAGTTAATTTTAATAATACTTAAAAACTTTAATAATGTTTAAGTACGCAATACACGTTAGCGGGTGTTTCTGCCCGCTTCGACCGCGGATTTAAAACTTTAAATTTGAAATTCGGGGACGTTAGCGGATGTTTCTGTCCGCTTTTAATTTTTATTACTAGTTCTGCTTTTAACTTTGTTACTTGTTTAAGTTAATTTTAATATTACTTAAAAATTTTAATAATGTTAAAGTACGCAATAAACGTTAGCGGGTGTTTCTGCCCGCTTCGATCGCGGATTTAAATCTTTAAATTTGAAATTCCGAGACTTAAGCGGGTGTTTCTGTCCGCTTCGAATTTTTATTACTAGTTCTGCTTTTAACTTTGTTACTTGTTTAAGTTAATTTTAATATTACTTAAAAACTTTTACAATGTTGAAGTACGCAATAAACGTTAGCGGGTGTTTCTGCCCGCTTCGACCGCGGATTTAAATCTTTAAATTTGAAATTCCGGGACTTTAGCGGGTGTTTCTGCACGCTTCGAAGCTTAATTAGATAATAGATAATTTTATGTTAGGTTTGGAGAGTGCTCTTTTGCATACATACGTTAATCCCTTCATGCATTCATTCGTTTATTCATTCATTCACCTTGATTAAATTCTAATTAAGTTTTTCAAGTCATATGATGATAACTTGCGAAGAATTGGTAATTGTGGACGGACAAGTAGTGCGTCAAATCTTAAGCAAATTCGATGTAGTTCCTCAAACAATGCTTCCGTTGATCAGTTTTGAAGAGTATGAGAAACGTTTGAAAGCAGACAGACGACTTTTTAAAGCATACTCGTCTTTAAAAGAACTCTATGAGGCCTCTATTGAGAGGGGTTTCAAAATCTTGCCAGACAGTTTCGGGGGCTTTGGCCTCTTCAATCATACAGAAAAGACCTTGAAGCCTTCGCTGGAACCCCTAAGACCTTTTCCTGTTGGGCCTATTGAAAGTGTTCCTCAGGAATTACAAAACGAAATGTCTGATTTGTCAGTCATGCGCGGTGAGTTGGAAAGGGATGAACTAGTGCTATTGGGTCCAATTCGTTTTGCCAACCACTCCTGCTCCCCGAACACCAAATTTTTTATGGGATACACAAGCTCTTTCCTCCCCCACAATAGATGCATTTTTCTCCAAGTTATCAAGTCTATAGAAGTTGGAGAAGAAATCACAGTGAGCTACGGTAACAACTATTTTAAAGATGGCCGATTGAAATGTAGATGTCCGCACAAAGAGAAGCATGAATCATATAATGAAATCTTGCCACCCACGACACCCCGAGAACAACGCCTGGGTGATATTTCGACCCAATCTTTACATGCTTCAGGAAATTCAAGTGAAATTTTTCATTCCAGAGAAAGTTTCGGTTCAAATTATGGAGCAAGTCAATCGAGTGTTGGTACGCCTACCGATTTTGGAAGTGCCATAAAAAGAAAATTCCAGAATCAACGGAAGAGGCGCGTGAAAAGAATGTTGGTGGACAGTTCAAGTAGACACATTCAAACGTACATACACCAAGTTGATTCTGTGCGTTCCTCAGATGTTGAAACTGAGGAGAATAGTACCCATGGGAGTATGCCTGTTTCTGCTGATGACATAATGTCCGATCCATCTTGTGAAGTTGCTTCTATAGGTGAATCGTCATCGAATCGGCTAGATATCATCTCAGACCACGACAGTGAAGACGTAGTCGACACGGAAAAAGACTTTTACGACCATAGCAAAGATGGCTTTCAATTTTCTTCTCAGCCTCTATTGTGTAATTCAAACGTCACTGTCCATAATGCTGCACTTGGTTTATTTGCAATTTCTGCCCGTTATTGTTTACCCGACGAAGAGCTGTATGACCTTTTAAAATTTCAAAAGATTATTCATCCAAATGACCGTCTACCTGCTCCAAATTTTTTGAAACAAGAGACAAAGAAACTGACAGAGCAATACATAAAGCACAGAGAGAACAATGGCAATGGGGAAGTTATTTATCTCAATTTTTTCGACAAATTGGTGCAGAATGTTCAAAAGTACATTAATGAAATAGTGAAATACGCAGACCCAGAAACAAAAACAGATCTAAAACTCTCGAGACTTTTTGAGGAAGGTACAATCCATTTGAAACTTATAATTAACGTTGACGGAGTTCAGGTTCGAGAATCTAGTGATTGCTCCGCTTACCCTCTCTGGGTTGCTTTAGCTGACCTGCCACCAAAACTCAGATCATCATTCGATAATATTTTTCTCTGTTCTTTGTGGTACGGCAAAGGAGAAATTTCGTGGGATCCCATTTTTGATCACTATGCTTCTGAGATTTCAAAAGTAGAGAATATTAAATACAATGAACGTTCGTACCAAATCCGCTTCACTACAATTTTCTTGATTGTCGACCTCGTCTGCAAACATGATGTTCTGAAAATGAAAAAATTCAACGGTTATTATGGCTGTGGGCTTTGTACTATGAGGGGAATTCAGAGATTTCCAGGTAGTCATTCGTACCCGAATGATCGCACCTTCACAATGAGGAATCCTGCAGAGCACGAGCACTTGGTTAGACTATTTGAGAGCGGAGTCGTTGACGAAAGAAAGGGAAGAAAAGAGAAGGATCCAGAAGTTGACACCTTGGGTGTCAAAGGACGCTCGAAAATTTTCGACATTGTTCCGAACCTGCCATTGACCTGCCCTATAGACACCATGCACCAATGCCTTAAGGGTGTTGCTCACGATGTCATCAAATTTTTCGCTGAACAACTCAGCTCGATTGAAATAGCCGAAATTGACAATGCAACTGAAAAAGTACGTTTACCAAGCGAGTTCAAGCGGTCGATCAGATCACTGCGCTCACTTGATCATTTCAAAGCAAATGAATTGAAAAATTTTCTTCTTTATTTTTCACCCATAGTTTTTCGTAAGTTTTTCGAAAGTTCTGTCGCCCATGACACTAACATTCAAAATCTTGATTACCTAGCATTTTCACTACGATCCATGTACGAGAGTGTATCACAAGCAAGCCTATGCGGACATATTTTAGAAGCCTTTTGCTATAATATGTCATTTCGCTATCCGCTGAAAAAATTTGATTCTATCAATTATCATTTATTAAGACATCTAGCATGGCAGTGCGCCACCTTTGGGCCATTGTGGACTACTTCGGCTACGATGTTTTAGAACGCAAACAACCACCTTATAAGAACTCTGACTGGAACGGTAAATACTTGCAGTCTGATTGTCAGTCGCTATATTCGTAATTGACAACTTGGCAGCTTTCAAACGAAAGAAGACAATCTGACATGTTTTATTAAAAAACTGAAAAACAAACCAAGCGATTTCAAAGAGGACTTGTGCGTAGAAAGGAATGACGTTTTCAATGAGACCCAAGCTAAGTTTCCAGAAGCTCGTTTATTCGGCAGATTTCGAGGGCTGTTCCATCTTGACAGCCAGAGTTATACGAGATCAAACGCTAACAGTTTTGTCGCAATTCTTGAGGATGGTGAGTTTAAGGTGGGTCAGATTCTACTGTTCGTAGATCGAAGTTCAGCGATCTTCTGTTTAGTACAGCTGTACGAGATAATTGAAACAGTCGTTATTGATCTCAGGTCGACAGACTTTGAAAAGGAATCAGGTGTCCTTGAGCCTCTTGCATATCGTGTTACAGAATTGCCTGACATTCAGCTTCTGAGAGTGGATTCAGTTCAAAATAAGCTTATCAAGTTTTTCTTCCTGGGCGATCTTTACTTTATCAACGTGCTAAAACATTTCGAGCACGATTAGATTTGAAGGACCGTTTAGTTCTTAAAATTTAATTTTTACTTGTTCTGATAGTTTAGTCGAGATTTGCCTACTTGCGTAGGTTTCTGATAGCAAGGGAACTAAATCAATACTTTGTTTAAGTGGAGCTTCTGAGTGAATTTACTGGTTTCTGAAATTTATTTTCTCAAGAGTACATATATACATTCATTACACATACATACATACTAATTTTAATATTACTTAAAAACTTTAATAATGTTGAAATACTCAATAAACGTTAGCGGGTGTTTCTGCCCGCTTCGACCGCGGATTTAAAACTTTAAATTTGAAATTCCGGGACTTTAGCGGGTGTTTCTGTCCGCTTCGAATTTTTATTACTAGTGCTGCTTTTAACTTTGTTACTTGTTTAAGTTAATTTTAATATTACTTAAAAACTTTAATAATGTTGAAGTACGGAATAAACGTTAGCGGGTGTTTCTGCCCGCTTCGACCGCGGATTTAAAACTTTAAATTTGAAATTCCGGGACGTTAGCGGGTGTTTTTGTCCGCTTCGAATTTTTATTACTAGTTCTGCTTTTAACTTTGTTACTTGTTTAAGTTAATTTTAATATTACTTAAAAATTTTAATAATGTTGAAGTACGCAATAAACGTTAGCGGGTGTTTCTGCCCGCTTCGACCGCGGATTTAAATCTTTAAATTTGAAATTCCGGGACTTTAGCGGGTGTTTCTGAACGCTTCGAAGTTTAATTAGATAATAGATAATTTTATGTTAGGTTTGGAGTGTGCTCTTTGAGCCCTGATTTGTATCTAGTGCTCTCCTCATTTCTCCTATAACCTCTAAACAAAAAAATAGTATCTATTTGTTTAGATTTGGAGAGTTTTGGAGCTTGGTTTTGTATCTAGTGCTATGCTTATCTCTCCTATAACCTTCAAACAAAAGAAATATCTGTTTGTTTGTTTACATTTGGAGAGAGTTCCTTGAGCCTGGTTGTGTACCTGGTGCTGTGCTCAATTCTCCTAAATCTTTTTGTAACTCCACCACTGCCGGTCCCAAGTCCGGAATGAAAAAGGAGGAGGGTAAAATGAACAGAGCATGCTGGAAAGAATTCGAAAAGTTGATTATAAATTCAACTATAGAGACTTTTTCCGAAAATTTTTATATTGATTCAATATAATATTGCTTCAAACTTATTTTCATAAATCAAATATGTTCATATTGCTTGATATATATTGCTTCATACGTAAATTTCCGATTAATTCGAATAATTAATTTTAAATAATTTTTAAAAATAGGTCATTTTTATCGGGTCAAGGAGTTGTCCAAATCGAACCAAACTTGGTATGGAGAATCCCATAGGTATCTAGAGTGTAAAACAAAAAGAATTTCTGCTATAGCTTGCCTAGGAAAAAAGTTAGTTTTTCATACGGAAATTTTGACTTATTCGCTTATTCTATTTTCAAAAATATAGAAATTTCATCGGGTCAAGGAGTTGTTCAAAGTGAACCAAATTGATATCCCAGACTACCAGTACTTTTTAGGTTGTTATGCAAAAAGAATGGTCCACCTAACTTTCCTAGAAAAAAAGTTAGTTTTTCATACGGAAAATTGCTATTATTTCAAATAAATAATTTTAAAAACAGGTCAATTTCGTCGGGTCGAGGAGTTGTCCAAATCAAACCAAACTCGGTAAGGAGAATCCCATAGGTATCTAGAGTGTAAAACAAAAAGAATTTCTGCTATAGCTTGCCTAGGAAAAAAGTTAGTTTTTCATACGGAAATTTTGACTTATTCGCTTATTCTATTTTCAAAAATATAGAAATTTCATCGGGTCAAGGAGTTGTTCAAAGTGAACCAAATTGATATCCCAGACTACCAGTAATATTTAGGTTGTAATGCAAAAAGAATGGTCCGCCTAACCTTCCTAGAAAAAAAGTTAGTTTTTCATACGGAAATTTGCTATTATTTCGTTTAAATTGCAATTATTGAATTTTAAAAATAGGTCTATTTCGTCGGGTCAAGGAGTTGTCCAAATCGAACCAATTTTGGTATGGAGTATCCCCTGTATATATAGAGTCTAAAACAAAAAGAAATTTTGCTATAGCTTGCCTAGGAAAAAAGTTAGTTTTTCATACGGAAATTTTGACTTATTCGCTTATTCTATTTTCAAAAATATAGAAATTTCATCGGGTCAAGGAGTTGTTCAAATCGATTTAAACTCAGTATGGAGAATCCCATAGGTACCTAGAGTGTAAAACAAAAAGAATTTCTGCTATAGCTTGCCTAGAAAAAAAGTTGGGTTTTCATACGGAAATTTGCTATTATTTCGAATTATTTTGCGAGTATTATTTTAAAAATAGGTCTATTTCGTCGGGTCAAGGAGTTGTCCAAACCGAACCAATTTTGGTATGGAGTATTCCCTGTATATATAGAGTCTAAAACAAAAAGGAATTTTGCTATATCTTGCCTAGGAAAAAAGTTAGTTTTTCATACGGAAATTTGCTATTATTTCAAATAAATAATTTTAAAAATAGGTCTGTTTCGTGGAGTCGAGGAGTTGTCCAAATCGAACCAAACTCGATATGGAGAATCCCATATGTATCTAGAGTGTAAAACAAAAAGAATTTCTGCTATAGCTTGCCTAGAAAAAAAGTTGGTTTTTCATACGGAAATTTGCTATTATTTCGAATAATTTTGCGAGTATTATTTTAAAAATAAGTCTATTTCGTCGGGTCAAGGAGTTGTCCAAACCGAACCAATTTTGGTATGGAGTATCCCCTGTATATATAGAGTCTGAAACAAAAAAGAATTTTGCTATATCTTGCCTAGGAAAAAAGTTACTTTTTCATACGGAAATTTTGACTTATTTGCTTATTCTATTTTCAAAAATATAGAATTTTCATCGGGTCAAGGAGTTGTTCGAAGTGAACCAAATTGATATCCCAGACTACCAGTACTATTTAGGTTGTTATGAAAAAAGAATGGTTCGCCTAACTTTCCTAGAAAAAAAATTAGTTTTCCATACGGAAATTTGCTATTATTTCAAATAAATAATTTTAAAAATAGGTCTTTTTCATCGGGTCAAGGAGTTGTTCAAAGTGAACCAAATCGATATCCCACACTACCAGTAATATTTAGGTTGTAATACAAAAAGAATGGTCCGCCTAACCTTCCTAGAAAAAAAGTTAGTTTTTCATACGGAAATTTGCTATTATTTCAAATAAATAATTTTAAAAATAGGTCTATTTCGTGGAGTCGAGGAGTTGTCCAAATCGAACCAAACTCGATATGGAGAATCCCATAGGTATCTAGAGTGTAAAACAAAAAGAATTTCTGCTATAGCTTGCCTAGAAAAAAGTTAGTTTTTCATACGGAAATTTTGACTTATTCGCTTATTCTATTTTCAAAAATATAGAAATTTCATCGGGTCAAGGAGTTGTTCAAAGTGAACCAAATTGATATCCCAGACTACCAGTAATATTTAGGTTGTAATGCAAAAAGAATGGTCCGCCTAACCTTCCTAGAAAAAAAGTTAGTTTTTCATACGGAAATTTGCTATTATTTCGAATAATTTTGCGAGTATTATTTTAAAAATAAGTCTATTTCGTCGGGTCAAGGAGTTGTCCAAACCAAACCAATTTTGGTATGGAGTATCCCCTGTATATATAGAGTCTAAAATAAAAAAGAATTTTGCTATCTCTTGCCTAGGAAAAAGTTACTTTTTCATACGGAAATTTTGACTTATTTGCTTATTCTATTTTCAAAAATATAGAATTTTCATCGGGTCAAGGAGTTGTTCAAAGTGAACCAAATTGATATCCCAGACTACCAGTACTATTTAGGTTGTTATGAAAAAAGAATGGTTCGCCTAACTTTCCTAGAAAAAAATTAGTTTTTCATACGGAAATTTGCTATTATTTCAAATAAATAATTTTAAAAATAGGTCTTTTTCATCGGGTCAAGGAGTTGTTCAAAGTGAACCAAATCAATATCCCACACTACCAGTAATATTTAGGTTGTAATGCAAAAAGAATGGTCCGCCTAACCTTCCTAGAAAAAAAGTTAGTTTTTCATACGGAAATTTGCTATTATTTCAAATAAATAATTTTAAAAATAGGTCTATTTTGTGGAGTCGAGGAGTTGTCCAAATCGAACCAAACTCGATATGGAGAATTCCATAGGTATCTAGAGTGTAAAACAAAAAGAGTTTCTGCTATAGCTTGCCTAGAAAAAAAGTTGGTTTTTCATACGGAAATTTGCTATTATTTCGAATAATTTTGCGAGTATTATTTTAAAAATAAGTCTATTTCGTCGGGTCAAGGAGTTGTCCAAACCGAACCAATTTTGGTATGGAGTATCCCCTGTATATATAGAGTCTAAAACAAAAAAGAATTTTGCTATATCTTGCCTAGGAAAAAAGTTACTTTTTCATACGGAAATTTTGACTTATTTGCTTATTCTATTTTCAAAAATATAGAATTTTCATCGGGTCAAGGAGTTGTTCAAAGTGAACCAAATTGATATCCCAGACTACCAGTACTATTTAAGTTGTTATGCAAAAAGAATGGTTTGCCTAACTTTCCTAGAAAAAAAATTAGTTTTTCATACGGAAATTTGCTATTATTTCAAATAAATAATTTTAAAAATAGGTCTTTTTCATCGGGTCAAGGACTTGTTCAAAGTGAACCAATTTTGGTATGGAGTATCCCCTGTATATATAGAGTCTAAAACAAAAAGAAATTTTGCTATAGCTTGGCTAGGAAAAAAGTTAGTTTTTCATACGGAAATTTTGACTTATTCGCTTATTCTATTTTCAAAAATATAGAATTTTCATCGGGTCAAGGAGTTGTTCAAAGTGAACCAAATTGATATCCCAGACTACCAGTAATATTTAGGTTGTAATGCAAAAAGAATGGTCGGCCTAACCTTCCTAGAAAAAAAGTTAGTTTTTCATACGGAAATTTGCTATTATTTCGTTTAAATTGCAATTATTGAATTTTAAAAATAGGTCTATTTCGTCGGGTCAAGGAGTTGTCCAAATCGAACCAATTTTGGTATGGAGTATCCCCTGTATATATAGAGTCTAAAACAAAAAGAAATTTTGCTATAGCTTGCCTAGGAAAAAAGTTAGTTTTTCATACGGAAATTTTGACTTATTCGCTTATTCTATTTTCAAAAATATAGAATTTTCATCGGGTCAAGGAGTTGTTCAAAGTGAACCAAATTGATATCCCAGACTACCAGTACTATTTAGGTTGTTATGCAAAAAGAATGGTTCGCCTAACTTTCCCAGAAAAAAATTAGTTTTTCATACGGAAATTTGCTATTATTTCAAATAAATAATTTTAAAAATAGGTCTTTTTCATCGGGTCAAGGAGTTGTTCAAAGTGAACGAAATTGATATCCCAGACTACCAGTACTATTTAGGTTGTAATGCAAAACGAATGGTCCGCCTAACCTTCCTAGAAAAAAGTTAGTTTTTCATACGGAAATTTGCTATTATTTCGTTTAAATTGCAATTATTGAATTTTAAAAATAGGTCTATTTCGTCGGGTCAAGGAGTTGTCCAAATCGAACCAAATTGATATCCCAGACTACCAGTACTATTTAGGTTGTTATGCAAAAAGAATGGTTCGCCTAACTTTCCTAGAAAAAAAATTAGTTTTTCATACGGAAATTTGCTATTATTTCAAATAAATAATTTTAAAAATAGGTCTTTTTCATCGGGTCAAGGAGTTGTTCAAAGTGAACCAAATTGATATTCCAGACTACCAGTACTATTTAGGTTGTAATGCAAAAAGAATGGTCCGCCTAACCTTCCTAGAAAAAAAGTTAGTTTTTCATACGGAAATTTGCTATTATTTCAAATAAATAATTTTAAAAATAGGTCTTTTTTATCGGGTCAAGGAGTTGTTCAAAGTGAATCAAATTGATATCCCAGACTACCAGTAATGTATAGGTTGTAAGGCAAAAAGAATGGTCCGCCTAACCTTCCTAGAAAAAAGTTAGTTTTTCATACGGAAATTTGCTATTATTTCGTTTAAATTGCAATTATTGATTTTTAAAAATAGGTCTATTTCGTCGGGTCAAGGAGTTGTCCAAATCGAATCAAATTGATATCCCAGACTACCAGTACTATTTAGGTTGTTATGCAAAAAGAATGGTTCGCCTAACTTTCCTAGAAAAAAATTAGTTTTTCATACGGAAATTTGCTATTATTTCAAATAAATAATTTTAAAAATAGGTCTTTTTCATCGGGTCAAGGAGTTGTTCAAAGTGAACCAAATTGATATCTCAGACTACCAGTACTACTTAGGTTGTAATGCAAAAAGAATGGTCCAACTAACCTTCCTAGAAAAAAAGTTAGTTTTTCATACGGAAATTTGCTATTATTTCAAATAAATAATTTTAAAAATAGGTCTTTTTCATCGGGTCAAGGAGTTGTTCAAAGTGAACCAAATTGATATCCCAGACTACCAGTAATATTTAGGTTGTTATGCAAAAAGAATGGTTCGCCTAACTTTCCTAGAAAAAAATTAGTTTTTCATACGGAAATTTGCTATTATTTCAAATAAATAATTTTAAAAATAGGTCTTTTTCATCGGGTCAAGGAGTTGTTCAAAGTGAACCAAATTGATATCCCAGACTACCAGTAATATTTAGGTTGTAATGCAAAAAAAATGGTCCGCCTAACCTTCCTAGAAAAAAAGTTAGTTTTTCATACGGAAATTTGCTATTATTTCAAATAAATAATTTTAAAAATAGGTCTTTTTCATCGGGTCAAGGAGTTGTTCAAAGTGAACCAAATTGATATCCCAGACTACCAGTACTATTTAGGTTGTAATGCAAAAAGAATGGTCCGCCTAACCTTCCTAGAAAAAAGTTAGTGTTTCATACGGAAATTTGCTATTATTTCAAATAAATAATTTTAAAAATAGGTCTTTTTCATCGGGTCAAGGAGTTGTTCAAAGTGAACCAAATTGATATCCCAGACTACCAGTACTATTTAGGTTGTAATGCAAAAAGAATGGTCCGCCTAACCTTCCTAGAAAAAAAGTTAGTTTTTCATACGGAAATTTGCTATTATTTCAAATAAATAATTTTAAAAATAGGTCTTTTTCATCGGGTCAAGGAGTTGTTCAAAGTGAACCAAATTGATATCCCAGACTACCAGTACTATTTAGGTTGTAATGCAAAAAGAATGGTCCGCCTAACCTTCCTAGAAAAAAGTTAGTGTTTCATACGGAAATTTGCTATTATTTCAAATAAATAATTTTAAAAATAGGTCTTTTTCATCGGGTCAAGGAGTTGTTCAAAGTGAACCAAATTGATATCCCAGACTACCAGTACTATTTAGGTTGTAATGCAAAAAGAATGGTCCGCCTAACCTTCCTAGAAAAAAAGTTAGTTTTTCATACGGAAATTTGCTATTATTTCAAATAAATAATTTTAAAAATAGGTCTTTTTCATCGGGTCAAGGAGTTGTTCAAAGTGAACCAAATTGATATCCCAGACTACCAGTACTATTTAGGTTGTAATGCAAAAAGAATGGTCCGCCTAACCTTCCTAGAAAAAAGTTAGTGTTTCATACGGAAATTTGCTATTATTTCAAATAAATAATTTTAAAAATAGGTCTTTTTCATCGGGTCAAGGAGTTGTTCAAAGTGAACCAAATTGATATCCCAGACTACCAGTACTATTTAGGTTGTAATGCAAAAAGAATGGTCCGCCTAACCTTCCTAGAAAAAAGTTAGTTTTTCATACGGAAATTTGCTATTATTTCGTTTAAATTGCAATTATTGAATTTTAAAAATAGGTCTATTTCGTCGGGTCAAGGAGTTGTCCAAATCGAACCAAATTGATATCCCAGACTACCAGTACTATTTAGGTTGTTATGCAAAAAGAATGGTTCGCCTAACTTTCCTAGAAAAAAAATTAGTTTTTCATACGGAAATTTGCTATTATTTCAAATAAATAATTTTAAAAATAGGTCTTTTTCATCGGGTCAAGGAGTTGTTCAAAGTGAACCAAATTGCTATCCCAGACTACCAGTACTATTTAGGTTGTAATGCAAAAAGAATGGTCCGCCTAACCTTCCTAGAAAAAAGTTAGTTTTTCATACGGAAATTTGCTATTATTTCGTTTAAATTGCAATTATTGAATTTTAAAAATAGGTCTATTTCGTCGGGTCAAGGAGTTGTCCAAATCGAACCAAATTGATATCCCAGACTACCAGTACTATTTAGGTTGTTATGCAAAAAGAATGGTTCGCCTAACTTTCCTAGAAAAAAAATTAGTTTTTCATACGGAAATTTGCTATTATTTCAAATAAATAATTTTAAAAATAGGTCTTTTTCATCGGGTCAAGGAGTTGTTCAAAGTGAACCAAATTGATATTCCAGACTACCAGTACTATTTAGGTTGTAATGCAAAAAGAATGGTCCGCCTAACCTTCCTAGAAAAAAAGTTAGTTTTTCATACGGAAATTTGCTATTATTTCAAATAAATAATTTTAAAAATAGGTCTTTTTTATCGGGTCAAGGAGTTGTTCAAAGTGAATCAAATTGATATCCCAGACTACCAGTAATATATAGGTTGTAATGCAAAAAGAATGGTCCGCCTAACCTTCCTAGAAAAAAGTTAGTTTTTCATACGGAAATTTGCTATTATTTCGTTTAAATTGCAATTATTGATTTTTAAAAATAGGTCTATTTCGTCGGGTCAAGGAGTTGTCCAAATCGAATCAAATTGATATCCCAGACTACCAGTACTATTTAGCTTGTTATGCAAAAAGAATGGTTCGCCTAACTTTCCTAGAAAAAAATTAGTTTTTCATACGGAAATTTGCTATTATTTCAAATAAATAATTTTAAAAATAGGTCTTTTTCATCGGGTCAAGGAGTTGTTCAAAGTGAACCAAATTGATATCTCAGACTACCAGTACTACTTAGGTTGTAATGCAAAAAGAATGGTCCGCCTAACCTTCCTAGAAAAAAAAGTTAGTTTTTCATACGGAAATTTGCTATTATTTCAAATAAATAATTTTAAAAATAGGTCTTTTTCATCGGGTCAAGGAGTTGTTCAAAGTGAACCAAATTGATATCCCAGACTACCAGTAATATTTAGGTTGTTATGCAAAAAGAATGGTTCGCCTAACTTTCCTAGAAAAAAAATTAGTTTTTCATACGGAAATTTGCTATTATTTCAAATAAATAATTTTAAAAATAGGTCTTTTTCATCGGGTCAAGGAGTTGTTCAAAGTGAACCAAATTGATATGCCAGACTACCAGTAATATTTAGGTTGTAATGCAAAAAGAATGGTCCGCCTAACCTTCCTAGAAAAAAAGTTAGTTTTTCATACGGAAATTTGCTATTATTTCGTTTAAATTGCAATTATTGAATTTTAAAAATAGGTCTATTTCGTCGGGTCAAGGAGTTGTCCAAATCGAACCAAATTGATATCCCAGACTACCAGTAATATTTAGGTTGTTATGCAAAAAGAATGGTTCGCCTAACTTTCCTAGAAAAAAAATTAGTTTTTCATACGGAAATTTGCTATTATTTCAAATAAATAATTTTAAAAATAGGTCTTTTTCATCGGGTCAAGGAGTTGTTCAAAGTGAGCCAAATCGATATCCCACACTACCAGTAATATTTAGGTTGTAATGCAAAAAGAATGGTCCGCCTAACCTTCCTAGAAAAAAAGTTAGTTTTTCATACGGAAATTTGCTATTATTTCGTTTAAATTGCAATTATTGAATTTTATATAATGGTTTATATAATTGTTTTATTTATTGTTTGCTTTTATTTTCTTTGGAGATAGAGTTTAGACCTGGTTTTTTGGCCAGTGCTTTGCTCAAAAATCTCCTATAGTTGAATGTTCATAACTCCGCCGTAGCCGGTCCCCAGCCCGGTTGAGATAAGGAGGAGGGAAACACACCCAAACCATAATGGAAAAATCTCATAAGTTGATTTTTTAAAATCAAATTGAGATATTTCCGACACTACTGTAGCTAAATTTATAGACTCATTTAGTGCATCTGATCAGACTACCGCGTGCTTTCGAGACGGTTTAAGGGCCGAGGATTTTGCCCAAAAATAACGGGGAAAAGAGTGTAAAGAGTGTAAAAATAATATTTTTACACCGTTAGTGCCCTTCTAACTAAGGGTTTAATAACGGGGAAAAGAGTGTAAAGAGTGTAAAAATAATATTTTTACACCGTTAGTGCCCCCCTTATTAAGGGTGGAATTACATATTAAAGTGTAATTTACGGGTGTAAATTATAGAAAAAGAGTGTAAAAAAGAGTGTAACAATAAGTTTTAACGGTGTAACAAAGAGTGTAACAATAAGTTTTAACGGTGTAATAAAGTGTGTAAAAATAAGTTTTAACGGTGTAATAAAGAGTGTAAATTTAAGTTTCAACAGTGTAATCAAAAGAGTGTAAAAATAAGTTATTCCACTCTTTTTCCACCGTTAAATCTTAAAATTACACCGCTAAAATTACACTCTAACAGGGAATTCCACCCTTAATAAGGGGGGCACTAACGGTGTAAAAATATTATTTTTACACTCTTTACACTCTTTTCCCCGTTATTTTTGGGCAAAATCCTCGGCCCGGGAATTCATTCTGGCTTCTCAAAAATAGGCGATGAAGGTTGTTTTCTGCGTTAGACGCTTTAGCTGGATTTCATTTTGTTTTCAAATAAAAGAATTTGCTCAGTTCCGTTTTTGCCGGTTCTAGTGAAATGTGAAAAAAATACCAAAACAAAACCCGAAATAAGATCCAAAGATTAGAATTAAATAAAGAATTGATTATTAAAGTTTAAAAAACAATATCAAAGAAAGGGGGCATAATGCTCATGACCCTATGAGCGCAAAAATGAACAAAGAATCTAAAAGCAGTTAGAAAATTTTTTTCAAAGGCTTAGTATTTTAGAAATCACTAACAACAAAAGCACGTTAGCAAAACATAGTAGTAATCATTAGAGAAGAAACACATTACAACAAAGCGTGAAAATCATTGATAGACAAATAAAAACATAGCAGGACAAGTCCTGACGTACAATTCAAAGAATTTTCATTGACTCAACAAACAACTAGACCTAGAACGGACAATGAGTGAATGGGGAAAACCATTTCTAAAAAATCAGATGAAAAAAAAACAAAAAAAAAACAGAAAATCAATGTCAAAATGCTGCTAGGGAGAACAAAAAACCACTAGTGAGATATGTAATTTTGATTCTAACAAAAAACTAGGTCCAGAATGAGCTGTGAATGGATTGGGAAAACTATTTAGAAAAAAATCCGATCCAAAAAAATCGAAAAAAACAGTAAAAATCAGAGTGAAATTGCCGCATGTGAACAAAAAACCACTATCGAGAAAGCGAATTTTGGTTCAAACACCGTTTTCTCTCTACTTTAAAATTAGAGCGAAAAAAATTCACGCCGCAACTACTCGCTTTTTCGCTCCATTTCCTGTTTCGGCGTGACCAAAATCACCACTCCAATTTGACTTCAAAAATCATGAAAATGTGTGAACAGATCTTAAAAAAAAAGACAGCGCCCCAATAAAATTCAAATTCTTTGAATTGTAAAAAGCAAAACTAAGGAAATTGGCAAAAATCACTGGAAATCAGTTGATTCAGTGTAAGAGAGCCTCATAGCTACAAGCCATATCCTTTATATCGGCATAGTATTAAACTTTAGTCGTCATAAAGTATCTTTTAGGAGTTCAAAGGGCTGAAAAAAGGCAATAGAACTACAAATTCACTTAAAATTCAAAGTTGCAAAGTAAAAAAAAGCATTAGTTGACTGTTGATATATTCGAACAACTGCAAAATGACGAAATTAGAGCAAACGGGTATCACACAAATTGCACTCAAGGGAAGAAACAGTAAGAATAAACGACTAACGTCGGAGGAATTGCTCTCAAACAACCGGCGAGCGCTTGGCTTCGTCAGTAGCTAGCCCCGTTTTAGTGAGGCTAGTTTTAGCTTAATTAAAGCGGCGTAAGGTGAGCGCAGCGGAGATGGGGTGCACCTGGGGGGTTGGGGTTAATGAGGGTGGCAACTGTGGGGGAAGTAATTGGCTGTGCGAGGTGACGTCATTACGGCAAAAAATACCGAACTGAAAGACTTTCAGAGAAATTAATGCTCTCTGGATGCTAACTGATGTCCTATTTTTGAGGACGGAAAGTCAAATAGATCAGACGAAAAATTGGTCACGCAAAAAATTGCATAGAAATTACCACAGGACTAACATAATTGTTACAAACTTTGTTTGAGAGCAACTAAAAATATATATAAAATTGGCGCATTGAAAAAAGTTTAATTTTGATAACCGAATACTTGTCCAAATACTAATTTCTTATCCACTTTTAAATAAATTTGCAAAGAAAATCAGAATCTTTTCCGTTTGTGCCCCCAGTATGTTATGCACCTCTCGTTACACGTTTCGATACATAATAAATCTTTATATAAAAATATGGCACGTGAGTCTGGGGTTTGTAAATAATATACATCCACTAAGCTTCGGGGGGGGGGGGCACAAGCCGAAAAGATCTGAAAATCAAACATCAGACCAATTCGCTTTTTCGCTCCCTTTACAAATCCAGCGCAATCAAAATTACCATTTCAATTTGACTTCTCACTGTCATGAGAAAGCGGAATGCGAACAGGTTGAAAAAGAGAGAGGGCACTAATACAATCCAAATACTTTGGATCGTAATAACCTCACTGGCAAACTGGCGCGTATATACGCCTGTATTGATACGAGAATCCGTCTATTATTAAATTGCAAAGCACGACCAAAATTATTTTTCTGAAAGTCTCCCGATGCTGCATACTTTGGTAGACAAATAAGCCAAAAATGTGGATGAGCGGGGTCTGTTGTTGTACCGTCCTAAGAAAGGGGGAGAAATTTGGTGATAAGAGTGAACTCTTGAACAACCGCTTTTTGCTATTGCAAACATTTTTGGTACAATTTAAATTCTTTCGTAGATTTCATTAAACCACAACCAAAGATTGCAATAATTTACGAAATAGAGTTTTTAATTACGTTCCCAGAGTCTTAATTGGATTAGTAAGTGTATTATGTTTTGCTATCTTAATACGTGGAGTAAGTGTACCAATTCGACCCACCCACGTATTATTACATTATGTATTCACAAGTTATGATTGTTCATATTTGCATTGTCTCGAATAGAGGTTGTACACTGTACCGTTGCCTAACTTTGTCCTTGTTCAATTCCACACAGTGAAAAGCCACCTGGCGCTTCCGATTCCATATGGAGGGTTTAAGTCCGACGAACTCAATGTGCTTGCTACTTGAGCAGATCCCGAGTCCGGCAGCTCAAGATGAGCTTCTGAAAAGAAATATTGAATATCAGAAATGCGTTGCAGAACCAGGCACTCGGCTCCAGATTGCAACGAAAAAGTAATCCAGTGTGAATTGAGCGTCTAGAGGAGTAACTATGTAGATCATTACGTCATCGACATCTTAGTGAGTTGGAACCCTTGTTTAAAGCTACCATAAAAATCAATAGGTTTCCGAATTTTGACAAAATTCTATCACCAGGTCGCAGGTCGAGTTCTCCAGACCTAAGTAACCTCCGATAAGACCATCTTCAAGCGTAAATCTGCTCATCGCGCTCTCTCGCTACATGGCATGGAAAAATTGTCGAACACACGGAAGTCTGGAAAATGGCCTGCAACTTGTGATAGCATGGGGATATTTTGGTCTGGGGGGGGGGGGGTCTGATGAGAGGCTGTTTTGGCCAGGAATGATGTCTTCAGCAAATCTCGTAAATTATAATACGCTTTTGATCAATAAGTGCGCATTTTTCTCTAGAAATGTTTTTTTGCTCGCAATACGATCTCTTCAGACCTATTTTCGATGCTTTGAAGATATTTTAGACGATCACTTTTCAATTTTTGAGAATGTTAGCATAGATTGTAGATTTTTCTTTTAAGAATTGAAAATTCAAAAATGCGGTATTTGTTTTTAATCAATTTGCTTTGGTAACTTACTGTTGCATGGTGAATTCACCCCAGCGCGAGCATATTGACCAGTTGCAGCGTCTTGGCCATTCGGGAAGCTCCAGTAGTCGTAGAGTATCGTGATTTTATCATTTCCTTGGTTCGCGTAGTTAGAGTCTTTCAACAACACAACCCGGAACATATTGCCAGTTCCAGAACCAGGCACTCGACTCCAGATTGCAACGAAAAAGTAATCAAGTGTTTCGAGTGTGAACTGAGGGTCTTGAGGAGTAACCATGTAGTGCATGACGTCAACGACATCATTAGTGGCCTGGAACCCTTGTTTGAAGCGACCATAAAAATCAATAGGCTCGCCCCTCAAGAGCGGGGCTAAAACTGTGCTCGACTTCAAGCTCAAAAGATCGTCAGGTTCTGTCAAAATTTCAGGCGCAGAGCTGCCTAAAGTTATATAACCATTGTTGCAAACATAAACGGAAGATACGTTCAATGAAAACATAGATAGTGGTTCTAGAAGAGTCAGTTCAGAAGAGCACTTGTCTTTTCCATAGGAAACGGCGTCGGCAGGAATCGGGAAAAGAGTCGTGGTCGTTGTTGATGTAGTTGTTGTTGTGGTCGTTGTTCCCTCCACTGGTCTGACAGATTCGTCGGGTGATTTACCACCAACACTGAAAAGCCATCTTGCATTTCCCACTCCATATGGTGGATTTTCGGGGGTGGCAAATAAGGTGCTTGCCACTTGAGACGTTGCGGAATCTTTCAACTCAAAATACGTTGCTGAAATAAAACCTCGTTTACTTAAAATAAATCTTTGATGCTTATTGTTGGAAAAGTTGTAAATCATAACGTATCTTTGAGCCTAGAAAAATTCCTTCCTGAGTAGAAAAAAATTGTTTTATATTCAAACTGCTCTTTTCTTTTTATTTTTGTTCGATCGTTTTTAAAAGTTGCGGAAATATGTAGTTTAATTTTTTTTTAAGTGGAGAATAATTAAACTGATGATATCTTAGTTCAAAACCGACCATTGTTTTTACTATCAGTTTGGTTCGAATCAACAATGAAATCACGCTCGCTACCTTCTTGGAAAAATCTTTTGAGGTATTTCTCCAGCTCTCGCTCCCAATTTTTTTCATTAGTCATTTACGCCTCCCTACAATTTGACGAAAAATTTCGAGCTCGTGACTGTTGATTGCCCCGCTCATTGGGTGACACAACTAGTTTAGAGAGGTAACCAACCGTTGCATTCGGAGTTTACTCCAGCGCGAGCATATTGCCCCGTTGCGTCATCCTGGCCGTTCGGTAAGCTCCAGTAGTCGAAGAGTATCGTAATTTTCTCATTTCCTTGGTTTGCGTAGTTGGTGTCTTTGAGTAACACTACCCGGAACATATTGCCAGTTCCAGAACCAGGCACTCGACTCCAAATTGCAACGAAAAAGTAATCCAGTGTGAATTGAGGGTCTTCAGGAGTAACCATGTAGGCCATGACGTCATCAACATCATTAGTCGCCTGGAACCCTTGTTTGAAGCGGCCATAAAAATTCGTAGGCTCTCTTCTCAACAGTGGCGCCAGAATTGTAGATGATTCCAGGTTAAAGAAGTCATCTGGCTTAGTCAAAATATCTGGAGCTTCGCTTCCCAATGAGATATAGCCATTGTTGCAGACGTACAGAGATGAAACATTGAGGGAAAACATTTCGAGAGATTCTAGCAGGTCAATTTTTGAAGAACAAGTGTCGGTTCCGGACGACACCGCGTCGGAAGGGACCGGAAACGTTGTGGTCGCATATGTGATATCAACATGGCTGAAGACAACCAAAGTCAAAATGATCCAATTGCTGTTTTGGTGAGAAGAATACATCTAAAAATGAAAGCCTAATTTCACTTTCTGAACTCCTCGCCACCTATTGTTTTTGTGTTTCACCTTTTGTCACCTAAAAATTGAATCTACATTGCAGTTAAACCATTAAGCTAAAGTTTATAGGTAAAATAAGTATAGTGTTATCATTTTTTATTACCGAGGATCACTCTAAAACTATCACGCGAAAGCCAACAATTTTTTCTCGTGTGTTGACTAATGAGTATATGAGAAACATATAATGTATGAGTTTATGAGGATTTTTTCTCGTTTAAATGAGTGTACGAGGAAAGCGTTTGTTTTTTATAGAAGTTTTGGACTATAAGCTGTTAATATATATTAATCTGTTATATATGGTTTTTATATTGTGACTAATAGATTGTTGATATAAACTTCATTCAATTTTTCGTGCGAATTCAGGAAAATATTCACATGATATATTGTGTGCTTCACACAAAAAAATATACCGTTGAGCCCAAGAAAATTGTGTAAATTTACTCGATTTCTCGAGTAAACGAGCCTAAAAGTGTGCATCCATTTTGTCATGAGAAATTGGTAAGAATACAATCTTGTGATTCCCACGAGAAAAAATTTTAAGTGATTGGGTCAGGAACCTCAGGTATTAGCCAGCCAAACTTGAGTCGTAGAGAGTGTGGTCCAGATCAAACAAACCAAAAGTGAGTTATGACCAGACCTTGGTCACCCTTATAAAAGCGTTCGATAAAAAATAAATTATTTGTTTGTCTAAGAAATGAAAATGGAAGTAAAATATGTCAAAAAACTTATAAGAATTTTCAAAAATCAGAATTTTTTCTATTCAAGTGGGTATTTCAAATACGCATCCATTTCAAATACGTATTTCAAATACGCAACAAAAAATACATGTAAAAGAATTCTAGCTTGCGCAAGGCCTCTACTAACTTTGAGCAGCGCCAATTGTCGACCACTTTTTAAAAAAACCTTCAAAGAACGACAAACAAAAACGTTAAAATTTGCACAACTATCAATTCAAAAACTTTCACACTTGAAATTTTCACAATGAAATTATGTTTCCAGCAATTTCAGTACGTCTCCCTAGGGCCTTGTTCACCTAGCTGTCATCAGTTACTGATGACAGAGGTTCTGTACTTTTAGTTAAGCTTAAACTCGTCCTAAGATTAAAAAAGCAAAAGAAGAAGAAAACTTACCTCTATTTGCTCGAACTGCTCGTGAATTGTGACAAATTTTATGGAGCAGAGCTTATATATAGGCAAGTAATTAACATCCAGCATCTTGCTAGGCGTTAACACGGAGAAGTAAAATCTGGGGAGCTAATTAACTGCAACGCCTTTTTAATTATCAGGTCAATGGCCGTCATCAGCCCCTCCCGATGTTGATATGATCAACAATCGCTTGCCAAGTGTCAAGTTTCATTAGCAGATATTAATATGCAACGCCCTTATCTTTGAGATGTAATTGATAATAAATTAATATCAAGACGATCCTGGTAGTAACGGAAGCATTGAGAAAGCGTTGCAGTTTATACTCAATTGTTGCTTATTCTCTTCTTGCAGTTTATTATCAGACTAAAGTGCGCTCGAAATTGTCTCTGATCAGACCTTCGCAGACCGAAGAGCCCTCTAATCAGACAAGTTGCAGACCATTATCCAGACTAAAGTGCGCTCGAAGCCTTTTCTTTTACAGACCATGTAATTCGAGCGCACCGGTAACATGTGTGCGCTCGAAGATCCTCTGATCAGAGGTCACTTCGGTCTGGCCACCTGGACCTGGGCAACAGTTCCATAAATTATTGATGGAGTAACGTGGGGGTGACCTGTAAACGACTGCCCCATTAAGGCAGAAAACCACTTATAGTGACATAAAATGTTTACCGATAAGACAACAAGTTTTTTAACTGATTTAGAGCGTAAGCGCCAATTCGGCAAATATTGACGAAACGCGCCACAAAATTTAGAGTGTGGATTATTCAAATTCAGCTGCAAAAATATTTTCAGCGCGTTTAAAGACCCTTCGAAAAACACTCAGCGTTAATTCAGCCACTCCAACCAACAACTCGGCATTTTATTCGGCAAAATTTAAGCGCTTCACCCCAAGCGTTTTTCAGAGCTTTTAGGCCCTTCCCATGTAAATTTCAGCGCTGTTTCACCCTTTATGATAATTTCAGCCCAATTAACCCGGTCTACTAAAGTGACCCGAGGTGAGGTGTTCGAAATATGATTTCGAACACCTCACCTCGGGTCCCCCTCCGAGGTGAGGTCTGAGGGTGCCCCCTCCCTGACGATAAATACACGGTTTGGGCCCAACTTTTGCGTCGCGCTATTTCATATAATGATCTGACAATTCATCCATTAAAAAAGCAAAGTTGAATAAGTTTATACATTATTTTGTCAGATTTTGTTCTGATCATGGTCGCACAATTTAGAATAGTCGCACCTTCGAATCATAGTCGAGAGGTTTTGCGTGATCCCGCTAAGTTGAGACATGAACGCGTTCTTTCGAATTACTTCGCAATAATTCGCACTAATTAACAGAAGTTCGAATCATGGCCAAATTTTTGTCCAGACCGTCTGATCATGGCCAATTTTTGTCTGGATCATCCAGTTCATCCCTCCACCATCTCACCCCGAGGAGGATAAATGATCGGATTCGAATAAAGGTACCGAGTAAATAGCAAAAAGAGCAATGCACCATTTCTGAGATATATCTAGCGAGAAAGTTTCTTAACCATGTAAGCCTCATATCCGTTCTAATATACGTAGAAAGTTTTTAAAAAAACTCTGAACATTTTCGTTGAGCCTGCTATTAAACTAAATCGATTAAGCTTGTTTAAGGCCCTAAGTAGTAATAGCTAAGCAAGACAGGGGGGTGTAAATGGATGTACCTATGTATTAACATTAGGTATAGCCTTTTTTCATCTAATTACCCAAAGATGTACCTAAAAGAGAGTGAGAGAACAATAGACCTGTCATCTTATCGTAATTATCCAGGGGTGATTATCCTAATTACGCAAGGGAAAAGCATCCAGTTGGATTTTTTGCTCTAATGCACTTCAGCTAATCTTATCTACTTAATAACATACATCTGCAAAATTTTTTCTTTCTTACACTTCATTTACGCATAACTTTTTCAATTATCAATTTTTTAAAAAAATTTTTGATTATTAATGAAGTTTTGTTTCGAATAATTTCAAATTATCGGAAATTTTTCACAAAAACTTCTTGATAAAAATTTTTTGAAAATTTCATTTTTTTACTCCTGATGATGTGAAAGTATGCAAGACTTTTTGGCAGTTTCTTTTCGTAGTTTCTGGTTTATTTCTCAGTAGTTTCAGTTTCAAAAACCCGAAACCATGAACAAATTTTTTCAGATAATGCTGTTCAAATAATCGATTAAAATTTTTTAACTCAGATTTCAATGGAAAAAACTAAAGCACAGAAAACCATCACTGAAAATTTTTCGTTTTTTCACAGTTTCAGATTCTGAAACCTCAAGCTAAAATTTTTTTGGTCGACAATGCATGTTACAGTACAACTTTAGAGAGTATTTTTCGAAGTGGAATTCAATAGTGGTAATTTCACGGTCAATTATAGATTATAGGTTTGCATTTTTTGTAGTTTTGGTCTCTCAAAACTCAAACTACAAACTATTGTATTCGAGAATGGTATGCTAGATCAACTCTCTATATGTTGTTTTTAAACAAAGCATTTGATAGTGATTTCTTTGACCCTATGAAAGTACAATTTTTGGGTTTTTGCGAAGTTTCAGCTTCTGAAACCCGAAACCTCAAACTATTTTTTGGAACTGTGTGTTACAGTACATCTTTATAGCGTAATTTTCAACAAGGAATTCAAAGGATACAGTTTAAAAGTCATGAAAAGAGGACAAATTGGTATTTTTCGAAGTTTTAGATTCTGAAACCTGAAACCTCAAATTTTTGTGGAATTTTGTGTTATAGTACATCTTTATATTGTAATTTTTAACGCAGAATTCGGTGGGCATAAGTTATAAGTCATCAAGAGAGGACAAGTTTATATATTTTATCGAAGTTGTAGAGTCTGAAACCTGAAACCTCAATTTTTGTTGGAATTTTGTGTTATACTACATCTTTACATTGTAATTTTTAACGCAGAATGCAGTGGGCATAAATTATAAGACATGAATAGAGGACAAGTTTATATTTTTTTTTCGAAGTTTTAGATTCCGAAACATGAAACTGAACAAAAACATATTTTGTCAAAAAATACCCAACTCTTGAAAAAAATACCCGTTTCTTGCAAAACAAAACCCAGTTCTTGGCAAAAAATACCCAATTCTTGCAAAGAATACCCAATTCTTGTAAAAAAAAAATCCAATTATTGCCAAAAATTACGCAATTATTGCCAAAAAAATCCCCATTCTTGGCAAGAAATACTCAACTCTTGTCAAAAAATAACTAATTGTTGCCGAAAATTAGCCAATTCCTGGCAGAAAATACCCACATCTTACCAAGAACACCCAATTCTTCTCAAAAATACCCAATTCGTCACAAAAACATCCAATTCTTGCCAAAAATACCAAATTGTTGACAAAATGTACCTAACTTTTGCTGAAAAAAACCTCAATTGCGAGGCAGCTTCTGGTCTTTATTGTTGCAATCGAGAATTTGCCTGAAGTCTCTATTCCCTACAAACAGACAACTGTAGACTTCTACAAGAACCTCAACGAAAACACAACATTACACGTCTCAGAGAACATTGAACTAAGCGGATCAGTCCCTGCGCAATTCTGCGATTAATAGTTGTCCTATAGACCAATGTATGAAAATCAAGTTGAATTTTTTGAGGAGGAGAGGCAACTTAAATTCCTGTGGTGTGTGTCTGACGGGTTTGAAAATTTGCAGGAGCAAAAACCTGATAGGGATTGTGACGAGTGGGAAAATGGGTCATTGACAGAGAGTATTATCTCAAGTATAGAAGAAGAGGACACACTTGATACCAAGTGAGTTCTTGATCCCACTTGATTACAGGAGAAACTCCAAGCTTCAGAATTTTGTGGTTTATATGCTATTTATTTTGCACATGTGTTATTTTCTAATGTCTCGTCTATATATTTAAATGATTTTCATCTATTGAAGTTCTTTGCTGATGTATTGTAAGTTTTGAAAACCAAAATCTTTAAATGTTTAAACAGTAATCCGTAAAATGATGCAAATGGTTTTCAAAACTTTAAAAATATGTAAATTGTGTATTTAATTATTTGTATGTGTATTTGTATTTAATTCTTTTTTTTTCAAAAAAGGTCTTTTGTTGAAAAGAGATTTTGGTAGAAAAACTGTGAATTAAAAACATAAGTAAAGAAGCGATTTAAATATAAGACTAAGGAAAACGAGTTATAAATTTAAAGAAGTAGTGAGAATACCATCTTCACAGACTTTACGCCAGAAGACATCTGTTAAGATTAATCCTTTTTCAAGGTAAAACAGTAACAGCGGAGTAGTAATTGGCCCTCTGTCAAGCTCGAAGTTAGAGATGAGCATTTTTTGTGGTTTTGGTAATAACTTGTTTCGCTCCGCAAAATCTTTCATATGGTCCCCAATGTCGTCTCGTCCAACTTCACAATTCTTAAAAATAGGAGGAAAATCTTCATAATAAGGGTACAAGTGCTCGGGGAATTCGAGGCTGCAATAAACCAGTCCAAACAATTCTCCTCGTTTTATTTTTTCAATTAAAGCATTTTTGGAAAGGGATTGCTGAAATGGATTTTTCTTGTCGACGAACGCTTTAACTCCATTTATGTTTTCTCTAATTCACCTTTTCCACTGACATTCCCAAATTTCAACAACTGTGTACCCTAATCCCTGCAGATACTCTTTCCGATCACTATCTCGTTCCTGTGTCTTTAATCCGTTCTCTATATCTTCAGATAACAGCGGCTTTTCTTCCTGACATGGACAAGAGAGAATGTAGCATCCCATTGCCTCAAACACTGTGTTGCAATGAGAGCAGAAACCATCGACAAAATATGCTCCAATTTATTTCTGTTTTTGTGATTGAACTGTGACTGGATCAAACATTCTGGACGAGTGCTCTGCAAGTAATCGTTAACCTGCTGCTCAAACAAACTCCAATTCTTTTTTGGGTGAAACTTTGCAGTGTCGTTGTTGGACTCCCATTTTGTGTAGAGTCCCGTTGGCATTTCTTTGGTCATTGACAATGGGTACAGTTGACTCGCATCAATGCCCACAATAGACTTGCACACATTTTCGGACTCTTTTATCTTCGTTTTGCATATCGTGTGAAGATAATCGAGGGACCTCCCGTCAGCCAATTTCTGATATAGTTATCATGTTCCTTGTCTCGCTCGCAGAATGGAGAAAATGCAGCATCTGTCGATGAATTGAGAATTCTGTTTCCAAGTGGGGGAAGCGTATAGCCCAGTTTCAACATATCAATTTGTTTTGAGTGGTAGAATTGAATCATCTTTGTCATCGCATCAAGAGTGGGCACGACGTCTTTGTAAGTATACCACTTGAGAAAGTCATGGAAGGTGTTCATGTTCTCCCTTTCCCAAATGTTTTGAAGTTCCCGGTAGTTTTCCTCTACATTTTTGGGAACTGTTTTTAATTTCAGCTCCTTTAAAGCTTCCTTTTCTTCAATTCTTTTTCTTTGCAATCCATGAACTTATCGTAATCGACTGACAATACTTTATGGTTTTTCAACTTACTCCAGAAACTTTCAATTGGTGGCAGTTGGGTTTCATTCAATTTTTCGGTAGAATCAAACCACTCATAAGGGAAAAACCCTTCTCCTCACTGGCTCCATACGCTTTCAGAGAATTATCCAAAGAAGTTGCTCAACCCAGAAAATTTAAAATATCCAGGAACTGTAGACCAAGAAAGTTTATTCCAATATATTTGTTCCCCGTGCGAATCACCTTGGAAACAACATTTCTCTCGGCGAGTAAATGTCGCAAAAGATATTCTTTAATCAAGTTTAAGTCATATCGCGAGCTGTTGAAAACCTAACACGGGGACTGCAGCGTAGTAATTCTCCAATTCTTTTCTCAATAAAATTTTGAGCTCTCGTCGGTCTCTAGTAGAATTGGAATCCACTCCATCCTCCTCAACAATTTCTGCTTGATCATTGACGAGACTTTCATTTTCTCGCGCAGGATCTTTGTCTCGAGCAAGCCAATAATTTTCTTCAAGTCAAGAAATGAAGTTTTGCAATTTTTTCTTCATAAGGATTGCACTTTTCTGCGATATCAGCTTAAGTTTAGACACAAAATCTCAAATTAACTGGTTGAGATCTGAGTTACAAAGGAAAATTGTCTCTACAAGTAGGTTAGAAGATATCGACACGCTAATGGGAACATGTTTCTCAATCCAATAAGTCAATTCTGTGTGTGTTGAGTGTCATGTCAGTAACTGTTATAGACTCAAAATCGAACACAATTAAGTGACAAAATAATCTCAGTTCTGCTGAAACCACAATATTATTGTCTTCCAGTCGATCGAAAACAGTCTCTGACAGCTGATAAGCTCCTGAGGGATACAAATTTTGTGTGTTTTCGGAACAATTCTTTAGGTGGACCAACAAATTGTTTGATCTGGCGAAAAAGTGATCACATATGTAGCGACGGAACTTTTTTACGAGTTTATTGACATCTGCTGTACAACAGCTATGATTCTAATATCTCAGTAACAAAGCTGTCATTGTGCTTTTCATCGACGAGCGGCGAGAGAGTTCAGCAAACAATTCAGATTGTTCGTCGAAAAAAATGGATTAATTATGAATATTTCTGTCAATTAACTCTTCAAGAACAGGAATATAATCTTCATGTATGCCTGAAAAGTTTTTGTCCACTCTCTCTGTCGCTGAGAGGAAATTTTGCATCAATTTCAACGTATTTTGCTGTAGTTCATCACTGCCATGTATTTCGTAGGACAGTGCACGGAACATACACAAAATTTCTTGGTAGGGATTTTTGTCGCAGTCAGATACAAAACCTTTAACTAAAGGATTCTTGACGAAGGTTGATGGAATTGATTGTTCTATACATCTTAGCGGAGCACCACTGAGGAGAAATACAAAGAAAGTGACATTTCTAACGCAATAAAACTTCCATTTCGTGTCTGGACTTTGATTAATTAGATTTGGTAAAAACTCATCTTCTCTCATGACATTTCTAACGCAATAAAACTTCCATTTCGTGTCTGGACTTTGATTAATTAGATTTGGTAAAAACTCATCTTCTCTCAGCATTGATTTGATGAAATTGAGATCTGAGTCATCAGAGAAAACCATAGGATTTTAAAATATGGGGTTGTTATCTGCTGCGTAGTAGTAGCGAAACTCTTCAGGATTTTGAACAATCTGCAGCACGAATCCAAACGAAATTTTGATTTGAACTGGGTAATTCGTTGTAAACACAATCCAATTTTTCTATCGCTGTTTCATGATTGATCTCCATTATTTTGAAGTCATGAACTTTCTTTCTGGAAAATTCAAGAACCGAGTCTCGCAGAAAGTGTTGAACCGATTGAAATTCACTGTGAAGAGCGGGAGAGTCTCCATAGATAGATAAGTCAACTTCATCGTAGGTGTTAGGAATTGAACGTTGGTGACTGTTTCATTTGTGATGTAGAAGTTGATAATACATAGAGAAGGATAAGGGACAGCTGCTGCAAGAAAACTTCTTCTTGACAATCAGAGACGGTGCATGTACAGAAGCAATGTGTTTCTGCAATTTACTTCGTCCGGAAATGACTGTGAGCCTTGTGAACATCTTTTTGCGTGTAGCTTCCGATATCTGCTCATAATGGTTTTCAAAATTAGTTTTTTGCATGAAGAACACTGTTTCTTTGGATTAGAATTTCTTGGCATTTTCGCTGAAAATCAAAATAAAAAGAAAGATATGAAGTGAGAAACGAGGAGTACAAAAAAATCGTTAATATGAAAGTTGCGATGGAATAAAATATTTGTCAGAAGTTGGAATGATTATTGTACTCAACTGCATTCAATTCAGTTAACCAGGAAAATGAAAATAAACGAAATGAGAAGTCCTTTATCAAATATGGCGTAATTATGACGACATAATGACGTAATTTTGACATTATTATGACCTAATTATGACAACACTATGACGTCATTATGACGACTGAATGACGTAATTGTGACGTTTTTGTGACGTAATTATGAGGACACTGTGTCGAGTTTTAACGTTATTATGACGTAACTATGAAAACACTGTGACGTCATTGTGACGACAAGATGACGTAATTGTGACGTTATTATGACGTAATTATGACAATACTATGACAATATGTATAATAGATTATGTTTAATAGATAAGGACGGTAATTTCTGATCAATTTTTTTTTTAACTAAGAAGATCTTTTATTGAAAAACAACACAAATAAATAAAATAATTTGCTTTTAAAAACTTCAAAAACAAAAAAGAGGAAAAATTGAAAACTAGAAATACCAAAGTGTACATATTTTGTTGAAAACATTATGTAAAAAACAGCATTTTTGAATCAAATACTATTTATTTAAATTGAACTTTTTTCGTATTTAAAATAATTTAAAAATAATAATTGCTTTAAAGAACCTTCAAATACTAAAAGGTGGAAAAATCGAAAAAAAAGAAAGTATCAAATAATGCATTTCTCATCAAAAACGTTATGTAAAAAACGACATTTTTCAATCAAAAATATTTTAAATAAATTAAAAATATTATCAAAAAAAAATCTCTTTAATTAAACATGAATATTCAAAAAAATGAAAACTGTTTCTTTTCGAAAACTAACAAATGGAAAGAAAAGAAAATGTCATATTATACATTTTTATTCAAAAAGCTCGTGCACCTGCTGGATCTATCCGATAAAAAATTATTTTCTTGAAAAAAAAGGTTAGGTAGATAAGATTAGCTGAAGTGCATTAAAGTGGAAAACTGGATGCATTTCCCCTGGGGGTAATTAAGATAATTACCCCTGGGTAATTATGATAAGATGACAGGTCTATTGTTCTCACTCTCTTTTTAGGTACATCTTTGGGTAATTAGATGAAAAATGGCTGTACTTAATGTTAATACATAGGTACATCCTTTTACCCCCCCCCCCCCCCCCCTGTATTGCTTAGCTATTACTACTGGCTTATTATTTTTACGTTTCAAAAAAGTCTCGGTGATCGATCTTAGACTGAGACCTGCCAAAAAAATGTTGCTAGATTCGCCGGCTTTGAAGCAGTTTGTTGAACCTGAGTCTTGCTTATAGTTGCCTTAATGTTATAGCATACTAAAAACGTTTGAATTTACAGTCGAAAGAGTCGTTGTCACCTTTACTTTGATACCGCTATATATTAGCGACCAACGAGGGGCTCGACTCTGCTTCTAAACGAGATAAACTCGCAGCAACTCAGCTGGCTATTCAAATTCCTGTTTACATTTTTGTACTATCCTGATCGAATTATCAATACGGTTTTTCCACTGTGTGAACAGGTTCATGGTTCACAAGAAAGTTCTGAGAATACGTTTACTTTACTATGGGCAACATTGATAACTTGCCGTTTTATGAATAGACGTGTGCTGATAATTTCTGTTTACTGTATCAATTCCAAAAACGACACCTGCGCCTAGAGGGCGCACCAAAACACAGGGTTCAAGAATTGGGATAAAGGAATTCGACACTTGTGGAATGTGGGGTTTCTGATCAATGTGAACAAGATACAAGATCTCATGGTCACTCTGTCGTTAGCGCGAGACGAGAACAGAGTCCAGGTGTCCAGAGAAACGCCAGGATAACCCGGCTTTCGCAGGAAATTCGAATAACAAAATAAGCGCTATTACCGGCACCAAAAACTTTTTGCAAGGTTGGACAAACTATAACGCAAACGACCTTGTGATATTGGATCCGATAAGTTTGAACTCTAAGAGTCATCCAGAAGAAACCTTTCCTTGCTGATAAAACTTCAAATTGTTATAAATTGACTACTTTAAGCGGCAAATCTAGCTAACCCCTCTTAACTTACAGGGGCCCGTGGGTAGTTTTCTCAGGTCACCGATAACCCACTCATTGCAATTTTTTGAAAAACAACCATTTTGACACTTTTTGGTCAAAGTCTAGAATTAATCAAGTTGCCTTGTTTTTTGCTGTTCTTGACAGAAAAACGTAGCAAAAAAAATTGAAAAAATTTGAACAATTTTGAAAAAAATTTTTGTCCCAAACAATTTATGGGAAAAATGATTAATTGCGGATGTAACAATTGCATAAGGTGGTCGATTTGAAAAAAAAGGTAAAATTGGTCAAGTTTTTCAAACTTTGCAAAAAGTCAGAAAACTGGTTTTTCCAATTTTCGCTCATTCCTGGATTTACCTACATTATCTTGGATTTATCTACATAAGATCGGCATAATTGGGAAAAAAAGTCTGAAAGTCGAACTCTGATTAAGAACTTTCGAATTTCGAGCAAATTTCATTCACTGATGTACTGAAAAAAAAAATTAATGGTATTTATCCACGCTGAAAGTTCACTTCATAGCGCCGTAAATACTGCGCCATAAATAACACAAAATCGCTACCAACATAATGCTTACGCATTACCAGGATTCACTCTCAACCCTAACGCTGCTAAAGTTTGAAAAACAGCGCAGTTCCAGTTGATTCATTTTTTTAAGAGAAAAAGCTACTAGATATATGGCATTAAGTAGTGAATAACGCGCTTTCACGTCATCGCCGCAACAATAATGAGCCTTTAACACCTTTGCAACTTATTACAGTGCTTGAAAAGTATCAGGAGCGCAGCGGAGCTATAGTGTATTGCCCCAGAGAGGAACTCTTGACATTTACGATCCGCTCAAGCGTGGTACTCTAGTTACTATCCATATAGCGAAAGACACTGTGTCTAAACATAAACAGAAAGAACCTAGTTTACATAAAAAGTACAGAGTATTACATCAAAAGCCTGCGCTTGAGCTGAAAACGCTCACTATAGTGTTAGCACATAAGAACAATCTCCGGTGTCTAAACTCGCGCTCATGACCGAAAAAACTCTCTAAGCGTCGTCAGAAAACGCTTCGGAACCGCTGTGCTTTTGAGGAAGCGGAATTTACTGAAGCCATTGGTAATCCCAATGTAAACTAGTTCTGAGTTGTTGTTGGAGTGCACCCATTCGCTGGCCGTGTGACTCCGTTTACTCACGAATTACGGGTTAATTTCAGTAGCGCTCTAATAAAAACTTGCTCTCCCCATTTTCCTTGTCGTTACACACAACTCAATTCTTTCGATGATCTGTTTGTCTCCAATGCTAAACGTCTGAGCATGGCGCCTCTCCCTAGTTGTGTCAAACGGCTCATCGTGTCCCTCTGTAAGCCAAAAGTTCTATAGACACTAATCAATTGAATGCAACGTGTGCATCTGTAGAGGACTCATTCAAGCGAGTCTTCTAGAATCCTTTAGAAACTCAAATTGTGGTCTTGCGGCAAAATCTGGTGTTATTTATTGCATAAACCTCTTCAAGGAAGCGTAGTTTTTGCCATCTCCATTGTGTAGCTGGTCAGTCATTCAGTTCTTTCATCAAATAACCTTAATCCTCTTGCTCTTCGCTGTCACTAGCATCTTTGCCTTTGCGCTCCCCAATCTCTTTGGTTGCCTTTGGTTGCCAAAGGCAGGCATTCTTGAGGCAAGATCTGGTGTGTTACTTCCTGAATGCACAACTTCAGTGAAGCGACGTTTTCTCCATCTCCATTGTGTAGGTAGTCATTCTGTTCTTTCATCAGATAACCTCCATATTCTTCATCTTCATCTTCTGTCACTAGCACCTCTGCCTTCACCATGTTGCGCTCCCCATTTTCTTCGGTTGATTTAGCAGTAGAGACGTGCGTTCTTATTCTTTCAAGTAATCAAGATTATTATTAAAAAGTTCAATCATAACGTTTCTCGCTCTTGCCGTGTCTTCCTTGTCCCCGTATATCTATTTTACGCTGTAGTATATTGTCATATGTGAGGAAACAAGTTTTTGATAATTTTCCAGTATGTTGTTGATGCTAGTACGCTGGTTTTGTTGTTTTGGACTTGTAGCTTTCTAGGGTGTAACTTAGTTGGTTCACGAGTTACGGCTGGATTGTCTTTGGAATTTTTCAACTTTATTAAATTACTGGCTCTTCTGTTGTTTTATATTAAATTTTCTGCTGTATATTTCCGTGTTTATGTATGATTATTGATTGGTTTGGTCTTGTTGCCTTCTAGGATGTGACTTAAGTTTATTTTGGAGTTACGGCTAGATTGTTTTTTGACTTTTTAGCTGCCATAAAATACGAACACACTGTTGTAGTTTATTTCACTTTTGCTGTAGTTTGTTTAAAGTTGTTAGTGTGCTGATTGGTTGTTTAGGTTTGGGTATTGCTAGGGTGTGACCTAACTTTATTCTGGAGTAACGGCTAGTAAATTTCGTTCTCCTTCTGTCCTTTTAGTACACTAATGCATTACTGTAGTTTAGTTTTGTGATATATTCAGCCCATATAAATTGTGCGTTTGTCTTGCAGTAGCTTCTCTCTTCCTTCCTACGGTGTGGCTTAAGTTTGTTCAGGAGTTACGGCTAGTTTGTTTGGTTGAGTTTGTCGCTGTGGCCTGTTATTCTTCTCCGCGTCTCAGAGTACTTCTCCGCCTCCTTGATAATTGCTTTCTCCTTTCCTGCCCGTTCTCTCCCGCCCTCCCTTTACGTTGCGCGCAACTTGCTCGACGTTCCCGTTCAGTCCGTCTGCTTTTCAAGCCACGTTGTGCGACCACCGCCAAAATTTTCCGTGCTATCCGTCTCGTTTTCCGTCCCGTCCAGCGTCGTTTGCCCGGCGTTTCCGTCTCGATCATATCGGGTTTTATCGTGCACTGTGAACTCTTCCATTTCGTTTTGCCGCGGTGTCGTTTGTCTTTCATTCGGCTTTCGTGCGCTTAATGCCTTTTCTCTTGTTTGGCCGGATACCTGTGCTCGACGAACGCCTTTGCTCTTTGGCGGTTTGTTTAGGCAAACCATCATACTAAGGTTGACTTTAAACCACTTGTGTTGTGTGTTGTATGCATATCTGTGTGCTTTTGTACTAACAAGAAAGTAAACTTTTGCTTGCTGTTTCGGTCAGATCACGGCAGCATTACAGAAAAAGTTCAGGAAAGTTCTTACTGCGAGGGTAGAAATAGAGGGTGATATTAGTAGCATCTATAGAGACATCAACATTTCTATTGATAAACAGGACTGAAATGTAAAGATCGAAAGCAAAGATTCCTTCAATAGTGTTATTGAAAACAATGGGGAGCTCTTTGATCTTGCGAATATGACTGAAGATCTGGACGCCGCTTGTAAAAACCTGAAGCAATGGTTAGGAATTTTAACTAAGAAAAATTACGAAATAGCCGCTGCTGCTCGAGGGGATATTGGTTCGCTCCTAGACAAAGAAACAGGGGAGCAAAATATATCTCACCATTCAAAGTCAGAATCGGATATGATTTCCTCAAAAAGATCTAGCCAGCGTCAACGAGAATCAAAAATCAAAACATAAATGGGAGGAAATTGAAAAACAATTTGAGAGAGGGCGCTGCGCATTGCCAGTTAACGCCTTGAAATTGAAAGAAAATGAAATTGAGAGAATAGGAAATTCAGCAGATTGAGAATGAACATCATAAATAGGTACATGCAGCTGTGTAATAACTTCGGTTGTCTGGGATTGGTGGTTTGCTAGGGTGTTACTCAAGTTTATTCTGGTGTAAAAGCTTGTCTGTTTGGTTAAGTTTGTGGCTGTATTCTACCGGAAAAGTCCCTCCCGCCTACTTGCTCGTTTCTGCTTCGTTACACGCCTGTTCTATCTCTGCTTCACGTCTTTTCGTGCGGCATCCTCTCGACGCTTTCATCACGTCCATATCGTTTATTCCCGCTTTATTCCCGTTTCGTCGTGCGCCGTTCGCCTCCGGCGTCCAGTTCCGTTCGTATCCTGTTTTGTCGTGAGCTGTGCGCCCGGCGTTTCCAAACCGTATGTCTCGTGTTGCCGCAGCGTTATGCACCCTTTGCTCGGAGTTTCCGTTGCGCCAGTTCCAATTTCCGCCTCCTCGTACATAGTTTACCCGGCGTTTCCCTTCCTTCCGTCGCGTTTCTTGTTGCGCCTCGCGTCCCTCATTTGGCCTTTTTCCCGTTCAAACCGCTCGCCATTCCATTGCGCCTGGAGCTTTCGTGCACCTAACGCCTTTTCTTTTTTGCCGTGTCTTTCTGTACTAGACGAACATCTTTGCTTTTTGGAGGTTTGCTGAGCGAACCGTCATGCTAGGTTTCAATTTAACCCATTTGTGTTGAGTGTACTTTTGTAGTAGCCCCAAAAAACTTTTGCTTCCTGTTTGTTTTTAGAAGCAACATTGCAGGAAAAGTTCCAGAACGTTTTTGCAGAGAGGAAAAGATAAGAGGCTGAGCTTAGTAACATCTATAGCAAGAGCAACATTGCTATTGATAAGCAGGACTGGAAAATTAAGATCGAACGCAAAGACGCCTTCACTAGTGTTATTGAAAAGAATGAGGAGCTCTTTGATCTTGCGCATGTGACTGAAGATCTGGACGCCGCTTGTATAAACCTGGAGCAATGGTTAGAAATTTTAACTAAGAAAAATGACGAAATAGCCGCTGCTGCTCGAGGGGATATTGGTTCGCTCCTAGACAAAGAAACAGGGGAGCAAAATATATCTCACCATTCAAAGTCAGAATCGGATATGATTTCCTCAAAAAGATCTAGCCAGCGTCAACTAGAATGAAAATCCAAAACATAAATGGGAGGAAATTGAAAAACAATTTGAGAGAGGGCGCTGCGCATTGGCAGGTAACGCCTTGATACTAAAAAAAAGCAATTGAGAGAACAGGCAACTCAGCAGCTTGACAATTGACATCATAAACAGGTAGCTGCTGCTGCTGTGTAATAACTTAGGTTTTATGGGTTTGGTGGTTTGCTAGGGTGTTACTCATGTTTGTTCTGGAGTAAAGGCTTGTCTGTTTGGTTGTTTGTGGCTGTATTTTGTAGGGAAAGTCCCTCCCGCCTCCTTGCTCGTTTCTTCTTCGTTACACGCCTGTTCTATCTCAGCTTCACGTCTCTTGGTGCTCAATACGCTCGACGCTTGCATCCCGTCCATATCGTTTATTCCCGCTTTATTCCCGTTTCGTCGTGCGCCGATCGCCCCCGGCGTACAGTCCCGTTCGTATCCTGTTTTCTCGTGAGCTGTGCGCCCGGCGTTTCCAGCCCGTCTGTCTCGTGTTGCCGCGGCGTTGTGCACCCTTTTTTCCGCGTTTCCGTTGCGCCAGTTCCAATTTCCGCCTCGTCGTGCATATTTTGCCCAGCGTTTCCCTTCCTTTCCGTCGCGTTTCCTGTTACGCCTCCCGTACCTCGTTCGGCCTTTTTCCCGTTCAAACCGCTCCCAATTGCTTTGCGCCTGGCGCTTCTGTGCGCTTAACGCCTTTCCTTTTTTCGCCGTGTAGTTCTCTACTAGACGAACACCTATGCTTTTTGGCGGTTTGCTGAGCAAACCGTCATACTAGGTTTCAATTTAATCCATTTGTGTTGTGTGCAAATGAGTGTTATTTTGTAGTAGTACCAAAAAAACTTTAGTTCCTGTTTGTTTTTAGAAGCAGCATTCCATGAATAGTTCCAGAACGTTTATGCAGAGAGGGTAATGTAAGAGGCTGAGCTTAGTAACATCTATAGCGACAGGAACATTTCTATTGATAAGCAGGACAGGAAAGTTAAGATCGAAGGTCTGATTGTAAAGTGCAAAAATGCCTTAACTAGTGTAAATGAAGAGAATGAAGAGCTCTCTGATCTTGCGCGAAATACTGAAGATCCGAACGCCGCCTGTAGCATCCCGGAGCAATGATTAGAGACTGACTAAAAAATGTAACGAAATAATTGCCGCTGCTCGAGGGTTATTTGATTCGGCCCGAGACAAAGAGACAGCGGCGGAATATACATCTCACAATATAAAATCAAGGTCGCACTTGGCCTCCTCAAAGAGATCAAGCCAGCGTCAACGTGAAATAGAAATGTCAAAACTGGTAGGACATGGCAGGAACTGGAAAAACAACACGAGGCAGAGCTGCGCATCGCCAAAAAGCGCCTTTAAATTGAAACAAAAAAACAATTGAGAGAAACGAAAATTCAGCAGCTTAAAAGGAAGAGAATCGTAAACAGTTAGCTGCAGCAACTCTTGAGGAAATTGAGCTGATGAAAAAGTCATCAGCAGACGGTTCCGACACTGGTAAACTGAGCGAGCTCTGTACTGAACGAAACACAATAAAGAGCAAGAAACTTGTTCAAGATTGAGTCAATTTATCACCAGTCAGGAACCTGGCAGATGTCGCAAATGACCGATGTTTGCACTTTTCGTGTTCCATCACACAACCAAATCAGGCCATTGCTAATCGTGCTTCTTCAGCTCAACCGTTTAACTCAAATCCTTTGGGTCTCAATATACATGGTCAAGTTGAGGCTAATATCAACCTCACTGTCAAAGGGCCGAAAGAGACAAGTAACAGGAATTTTGTAAATGATAATGCACATCTTGAAACTAACACCAATCACAAACAGCAACAGCCTCGATATGCCAATTTATCACCAACAAAAAAAAACTTTGGCATGCAAGCACAATTAAATGACCCGAACACAGCCCGACAGCTCTCTCAGCCTACCCTGCATTTCGATGGTCTGCATTTGGACAAACAAATAGGCCGCAGGTCAAGCATACAGTGACAGTTCAACCTGGTCAGCCCTCCTCGTTTACCAACATTAAACGCGCTTGCTAATGATCAGCTAGCCCTTAATCAATCACAAGCACAAATAAATGCGCCCGCCGTTCAATCCCTGGTCTCTAACCCAAGAGTCCCGCAACTCCCGTTAATTCCACCGTCCCTTCGTTTTGCTCCAGCACCATCAGCAGCTCCAGCACCTCCATTAAATATCAATAACCAAGTGGCAAACAATGCCAATCAGTTTTTGCCCTCTCCACCCACACAGAACATTTCTTTCTTCTGCAAATGTTTTTAAACCACACCTGAATTATCCACCGGCCCCACAGCATAGGTACACGCCCCTAATTTCATTCCCCTTAATCGATGCAGCTTTCCCTCTGCCGGATCCAAACGTCTGGCGCTTCCCGACATCCGTTCTAGTTTAGTCGATCACTTTTGTTGGAACATCAAAAAACATAGGCAGCGTACCACTGCCCCTGTTTTACAACCTTAATGTTCCTACATCGCTTAGCTCCACTACTCATACACAGGCAGCAGCTAGGTCTCAAACTTACGTAACATCAGATTTCATGTAATTGAATCTTTTTAGTTCTTGTAACGGTACTGTCCCAACTTTTGTCACTTAGATCGTTCCTCCAACGAATGGAGCTATCGTTCCAAACCCGTTGTTTTGGGGTGCCTCACGAGGCGTCCCACGTCTTCGGCTCTTTCTTTGGACTCCGGGTATTCGATAAAACCGTTGGCGGACGCAATTACTCGTTAAAAATAACAACCCACTGTCCGAGTGGAAATTATCACTGTACAATGGTGACCCCCTACAGGGGCATGAATGTTGTGTGCAGTTCAAAAGCGACATAGACTCAAAGTCAATGACTGAATATGTCAAGCTGACTTACTTAAAAACTCTAACTGGAAAAGCAAATACCGCTTTCACAAAAAATTAATATTGCGGAATATTGTATAAAGATGCACTTAGAACATTTGAACGTAAATTTCGCCCGGCCACAGGCAGTTGTCGGTGGACATTTAGACAAACTCAGCACTTTTTTACCACTAAAGATGCACAATAGTGATAACAACAAACTTTTCTGAAATCATCTTAGGTCATTTCGGGGTCCTTAAGTCTCTCGTATACGACACTGACTTGAGGAGCGCCTCAATTCTAAAAAAAGCAGCGCCAAAATTGCTGCCCATTGTGAAAGAGTCATGGTCAACCATTACGGTCCAGAAACATTGGGTAGAGCCATCACTCGACACGTTCAACGATTGGTTGAAAAAAGGGCCGAGGCACATTACTTGACGAAACAAAGATCAATAAAGGCAAGAACTGACAACATCAACTCTGTAACCAATACCAAAGCTGTCCCAAGGACAATCGGTGCCAACACACAGCAACAAAGCACATACAAGGAAACCACAGAATCTGGGAGTGTCGTGTATTTATAGAAATGTCTCCCACTCAACTTGCCAAGGTAGAGGCCTAAGCAAAACTGTGCTTCCGTTCCGAAGCAAATCTCTGCAAAACTGTGGCCGGAGCAAAACCTTTGAGGAAAAAACACATGTTCCGGCTGTATGCAAATTCCAGAAAATGTAGTAGAGATGTTTGCAACAGCTCCCAGAGCGCACTTCTTCATAGAGCTGAGAGGGTTTATCCACCAAGATCCCATTCAAACAACAACAACAATAGTTATAATGCTGCCGCAAGTCCAATTAAACCTTCTAGTGGGCGATAATCGGGTATGAGCACTACAATGTCATCTGTCAGTAAAAGACCTCTTCAGGCGACCGGATTGCAGTTGAAAAAATCTTTGGGTAAAGATACCACGGCTTTAGTTTCGTGCGATACCGCTTGCAGTAACTCTTGGGCGTCCAGTAGTCTCGCAAATAAAGTTGGCTTGCACGGTACAGCATTGAAAGTAACAGTCGAGGGTATAAATACCGAGGAGGTTGTTGACACCAAGTTGGTAGAATTAACTGTAAAATTACGCCAAAAACAAGCAGTCGAACTTTTTTAGTGAGTCTCTACCTGAAGGAAAATTTGCGCCGACTTAATCAGCATTAATGCACTTCAAGAAACATATCCGCAATAACTAGTTGTAGACCCGGTTACATATTGCTGTGCAAAGATCGAGATGACAGTTGGACAGGATGTGTATCACGCCATCCGCCCGTAGGAATACTTCGCAGCCGACGACAATTGCTCGCCATTTCCTGTTCGCTTGCCCATAGACTGGGTTTTAAGCGGTTCTTAACTATCATCTTCAAAATCAGTCTCGAATTGTTTCAAAACTAATATGGAGCAGGAGTTTGAACTAACCAGTCAGTTGAAGTCTTTGCACAACATGGAGTCGTATGACGCACTTAAACAAGTAGACCCACGATCCGCCGCGGATGCACGTGTGCAAGAAAATCTCGAACAAACCACAAAGCATGGGTTAAAAATAACATCGAATTAACCAACAAGTACTTCTCAGCGCTGGTTCAATTTAGAACTTTGGGAAAGCAGCTTACAAAAGATCAGCATTTCAGGGAGAATAATTCAATTGCGTAGGGTACTATCTGCCCAGATATTGTTGACTGAATTAATGGGTCTCCTCAATTAATTGAGCCGAAAGTCATCGTCTCATCAAAGGAGGAACCAATGCACGTGCGCTCAAGAGCGATCACAACAACGATACTCTGGTTTTGAACAGGGGTACTTACAGCTCCATTACAAGAAGTTTAACACAGCGTTTGTTCTTAAGTCCTGTGTCAAAGGTCTACGACCCAATTGGCCTCGTAGCACCGTTCACTGTAGGTGCTCGTTTAATCTTGAAAGGTATTTGGCGAGTCAATGGACAAAGTTCGGATGACGAGTTACCCAAAGACACAACTGAGAAATTCTTTGCATGTCGTGTCAAACTGCAGCATTTGGCTAAAATCAGTTTAGCATGAAATTAATTTTCCGGGCCGTTCAAACATCTTGAACTCCACATGTTTGGTGATAGCTCGCAAGACGTTTCAGTGGTGTAGGTTTTCTTCGAGCCCAAGTAATTTGCACCTCCGAAGAGATAAAAACAGAGCTGGCGTTCTTCCTGGGCAAAAACCGCGTTGCACCTATGACGGTGAAAACCCTTCCGAAATTGGAAATATAAGCCGCTCTCCTCGCACAATGTTTAAAAGGGGAAATCTGTCGAGCACTGACCGTTACTGTGGATATTGTTTATAAGGACAGATAATACCATCGTCTTGCAGTGGTTAAATACAAATAACTAACACCCCATCCTTATTTCAAATCTTGTAAGCGAAATCTTGGAGTACACTAACGTCAAACAATGGAATCGTGTCGTCACCTGTAAAAATCCGGCAGATGTCGGCACGCGTGGTATGTCCGCGGAAGTTTGACAACCAAGTAACTGGGTGAGGGGTCCTGACTTCTTGAGAACTAAGCAATTCCCCTATGTACCAAATAATGATGTCGTCGATAACATCAAACTTAGCGTTGTAATCAAGGAAGAAAATGATGACTCCATCTCAACTTTAGCATCATAAGCAACCAAATTCGCTAAGGAACAGATTTATTCGAATGTTGTTTGATAAGTTCAGTTCTTATCAGAAACTACTTCGTGTTACGGCATACATGCTCCATCTTTTACCATCTCACGAAGTCGAGCGTCATCACCAGTACTTGCTTCAAGCAGAATCCTTTAGTGCTGAACGAAAGACCTTCTTGTCAACAAGTTCGTCAGGAAGAACGGCCGCATTGCTCAGTTTACACCGTTTATTGGGCCTTAGCAGCTCCGACGGCTAGTGAAATTAACTTTGTCAGTAAGCATCCCATCGTGCTCGATGAGCGTCGTAGGTTTGTCAAAATGTTTTTGAGGCTCATTTAAATTAAATTTCATGATGGCAATGCTTAATTATGATCAAAGGTAAAGGAACGTTATAAAATCCTTAAAATACGTTCTTCGTTGCGTTCCATCAAGTGGAACTGCGTCTTGTGCAGAAATTTGCGCGCGGCAACCAATCAACCGATCATGGCAGATCTCCCAAAGGAGAGACTCGCATACCAGTCTCTTCCACTCACCAACACTGGGGTCGATTACTTCGCTCCATTCTACGTTACCGTTCATCAGACTATCGGAAAGAGTTGGAAAGACAACAAACAAAAATTAAGTAAGATAATGGTACAAACATTAGCGGAGCGGAAAACGAGCTGCGTGAAAACATTGAAAAATAGAACACGCTCAATATCGTCGCTGAACTTGCGCATAAGGGCATTAAGTGGAGGTTCAATTCACCCAGTGCGCTACACCAAGGTGGCATCTGGGAAAGGTTGGTCCGTAATTTCAAGATAGTATTGCATAAAATCCTCGGTACACATCGCCCTACAGTTGAAGTTTTGAATATGTCTAGTTGAACATGCACTGAACGCAAGTCCTCTATAGCCCGTAAGCGCTGACCCATCTGACCTAGGCGCAATAATACCCAATCATTCTCTATTTGGTAACCAAGAAACAGGAATTCTGTCAATCGTTGGAGTTGATGAGTTTGATCATCGTAAGCGGTACGCTCACGCGCAGTACTACGCCAATTCAATTAATGCACGTTGAATTACGGAGTACGTATCTACCTTGAACCGTAGATCTAAGTGGCAGACAACTGCCGAGCATCATCTCAAGGTCGGTGGTTTAGTTCGGGCAGTGGAAGAAAACAAGCCGGGGGTTTTATCCCTCTGCTCAGATTGAAGTGCTCCGGTACGGTTCCAACAGCTTCGCCAGCTCCACAGTCGTTCGCACATCGTCCAGATCTCTCGTCCGCACGCTTGGTAAGCTTGTACCTATCCTCCCAACATCTTCCGGGCCCGAGGATGTTACCGCGTAAATGAGCAATGCGCTATTTAAATAAAAGAGCAGCGAGAAAGTATGACGTCATTTTGTAACCACATGAAAAAAATTTAAATCCACATAGAATCTGTTCTATTGTACGTAGAGAGCTCGGAAAAAGTGCAAATAACATAATTTTCGTTGGACCCACTAAGATAATAAATCGACTGCGCTTGTTTCAGGCTTAATGTTTTCAGGTTTCAAAAAACTTCTCGGAGATTGATCTCAGACTAAGTCCAGGCAAAAAATGTTGCAATATATGCCATGCTGATGCAGTTTTGCTTTTGCCTTGATTTTACGTTACTTACAGTTGCCTACTCACCTTGCTTATCGAATTCAAAAACGTTCCGATAGTTTTTTTCTCCTAGAAATTTCATTTAAAACATAATTTAACCAATTTCTGACCCTTTTGGCACGCAACATGCGTCCGTTATAGCAACAGTCCGAAACACTCGGCCAAAGAACCACAGCACCAATAATAAAGGAAAATTTTGAATTTGACTCGGGAACACTAAAGGAACAAAATAAGTTGAGCAACCTCAAAAATCCGCCAAATAACAAACTGAAGGTGCATCCAGTTTCGGTTAAAAGTAAAGTATTATGGTTGAGTAAATCGTAAAAAGGAATCTAGATCGTACATCTAATTAAATTTTTAAAAAAATAAATCAAAAATTATTTTCAAAAAAACCAAAATCAGAAAAGAGCCACGATAAAATCAGGCAATGCAAGATAGCATAAACTCGAAAAAAGAGTGAAAAAAGGCGAGAAAATCGAACGGTGATGCCACCATGAAGGCATTCGTGCCAAACAAGAAAAATACGGAATTCATTCAAAGTCAGAAATGACGAGCCACACCCGACACAACATAACTCCAACCACTCCGATACCTCCAAAACTAATTCTGACTCGATCGTCTTCAATTGAGCAAAATTGATCAACCAAAACATTGGCGGAGACGAAGTAACTCTTTAGATTCTGCGCCGTTGTGCCGAAACCGTGTAAACACCACACACGGATATTGTGAATATAATGACGAACCAGGAATAAAGATCCCAACCCCAAACACAAAACAACCCAAACGCAAGCTCCGACAAATTTTTCTTACATTCCAATCACGAAAAACAAGTTCGATGCGATACAACAAGTAGCTGTGGGAAATCAACCTACATAAGAGCCCACGCAAGTAGACTCACCACAACCGACACCTAAATGAAATCCGAGCAAAAAAAAACAAAAAGAATTATTGAATATTTAGCATTGTTGTGTTTAAATTGTTCAAAAATTGTTTGAAAGGATTGTCTATCATATGATTCTCATCTGTTAACAACACTCGCTAAATGATCCGATTTAGCTATGCATAGTGACAGGAGCTTTTCCGTTTGTGACCCCCCCCCCCCCCCAGCTCAGTGGGTGCATATTATTTGCATCCCCCCTCTCAGACGCACGTGCCATATTTTTATATAGTGATTTACTATGTAATGACACCACGTGATCTGTAACTGGGGGCGCATAACGTACTGGGGGGGGGGGGGGGGGCACAAACGGGAAAGATCCTAGTGACATTGACTTGTACTCTTGCGTAATAAGGTCATCGGTGGTAGCATAGTGTTAACAGACATCCAAGACTATGGGGGACTGTTCTCCAAAAATACTCTTTAATAGAGACAAAAGCAAGAAAATTGATTGCCGTATTTTTGTGATCCTGCGTCAGTTAGTTCCCGTTCTAGCACGCTCATTTTGACTGATCTTTCGTGACTAAATATCTGAGTTGTACTACCTTTCCACGTTACACCCCTCCCCCATTAGAGATGAAAAGGCGGACACTTGAACGTGCCTATGCATGATTCTATGCAATTGAAAGATCGGTAACTTCAAGCCAAGCCGTAACCTACTGTTAGGTAGAAACGTCACAGTTCATGAACTTTTATTTTTCTTAAGCGCTAGCAGCGTTTATTTGAGTCAGTAGCTGTCGGTCACTACTTTTTCCGACCCGGCAGATTATGAACCCCCCCCCCCCCCAAAAAATGCTCTTATATCACTTTGATAACAGTATATAAGAATACGGATCTTTTCCGTTTGTCCCCCCCCCCCCCCCCCCGTTACAGAGCACGTGCCATTACATAGTGAATCATCGTGTAAAAATATGGCACGTGCATCTGGGGAGGGTGCAAATAATATGCAACCACTAAGCTGGGGGCGGGGGGGGGGGGGGCACAAACGGAAAAGATCCAAGAATAATAATAGATCACCCACCTCATCTTGGGCTAAGCAAAGCATAACAGCGCAAACCATTTTGTTTACACAGTTTACGCTGAACTCTCAAATTTGTTGATTTTGGGCTAAGACAAGAAAAACAGGATCTATTCTGTTTCGTCCCTCCCCCCGCCCCCCTCAGCTTAGAAAGCATAAATCTTTTATGACCCCCAGACGCACGTGATATTTTCTTCATAACATATAATTTGTAACTGGTGGTCAAAAAAAACACTGGGGGGGGGGACAGAATAGATCCGAAAAACAAAAGGATTCAAGTGCTTGAACGCAAGAATCCACTATGGTGTCAGATTTTACCTCATCCTATTTGAGTCTATCTGTTAAACAACGCCATTTAAACACACGCTCAAAATATTGTTCAGGGGAGAACCCCCTCCCCTGGTTCGAACCAGGGTGTCCACTGTTTCATGCTACAAAGGAGTTTTTTCTTCTAACATCACTTCGGCTTAGAATTGGTGATGGTAAAATTTCTGAAGATTTCAACTGTCTAAAAGGGGATATAGCTCAGTGGTAGAGCATTCGACTGCAGATCGAGAGGTCCCTGGTTCGAACCCGGGTGTCCCCTAGTTTTTATTCTGAATGAGAATTTTTTTCGATAGGAGCAACCTAGTTTAAACTGAAGTTTAATTCCTCGACTTATTTCGATCTGTTCCTCACACGCACCCATCTTTAGGGGATGTTAGCGCGGTACTGGGATCTTTTCCGTTTGTGCCCCCCCCCCCCAGCTTAGTGGGTGCATATTATTTGCAACCCCCAGACGCACGTGCAATATTTTTACAATGATTTACTATGTAATGACACGTGCTCTGTCACTGGGGGAGCATAACGTACTGGGGGGGGGGGGGGGGGGGGCACAAACGGAAAAGATCCCGGTACTGTTTTACTGATGTAACAGAACGAGGGCCTTCTCAAATGGTCGACGTTTCAATTGGACAATGTTTCAAATGTACGACAGCAAAATTTTGTATCAAGTGGACGACAAAAGTAATTAATACATGCAAAATCTCTATGCGCTGATAATTTAGTCCTAGTTAAATTGCTGGTGTACGCGCTTCGCCGCAATAAGCGGCCCGTTGTGTCCGGATTATATCCCACAGAGCGTGAAAGGAATGGCCACGGAGAGCGATCCGCAACTTTTCCGCATGATGTTGCTTTTGATATTACTAATTTCTTCCCATCAATGTTGATACTTGTAACTACATAATCGTTAAAAAAAAGTAGAAATGCTTAGTAAGTAACTTACAAAAAAAACAGGCAATCGTTGTCCAGTTGGAAAATACGGGTCATTCCCACTACAGCCCCCTCACCCCAACCCCCCCCCCCCCCCCGGGCTTAGTGGGCAGATAACTTATAGCCCCCCCCCCATCATCATAATTATACCATAATGGGGGGGGGGGGGCTATAATTTCATGGGGGCTATAATGGGAAAGACCCCAAAATACATTGTAGTCCATTTGATTTGTCGTCCCGTTTATTGCCCCCCAGCAGAACAGATTTCAATTATTTGATCGAAATACATCTCATAGATTATCGATAAAAGGTAAATGATATTGCGGCATGCCGAAAACCTCGTTCCAAAGATGACGCATTCTATGCAAGTCTTTCGCTCGAGTACACCACGATCCATTGCTCAAGAAACTGAGCACTCCGGGCGTTGGTGGATATATTCTCGAAATGCTCTATGATTTGAAAACCAGTTTGTTAGACTCGGTAACTACCATTCGGAAAATATTAAAGCCTCAAGAGCTGTCCCACATATTAGTTCCTCTACTGTTTTGCATCTTTGCAAATCAAGAATACATTGGAAATGCAGTTCCAACGACACATCGCGTCTATAATTGACAACTGCGTCTGTAACAACAATACGGATGTTGCGATTCATGGATCTAGTCTTTAGAGGAAAAGAACATTGAACATTGCTAAATGGCACTCTATTTGACGAATGCGAAGTGACGAATGATTTGGGTGTGTTTGTGAGACACGACCTAAGTGGGTCCCTTCACTTGAACGAACGGCTCAAAAAAACCACTGGACTCCTTTAACCTGTGAGACGACACATCGCCTATCAAACTGGGACTTTTTGTCAAACTCGGCGTGTACAAGCCTTTGAAATTGCCGATACTCCTCTAGAATCTCTGTCTCAACATCAGCCACTCTGATATCAAAGTTATGGAAGTCATGGAATTGCTCAAATGCGTTAGCGGCCAAAAAATTGAGCTAGTTCGAATAAATTCTCCCACTAAATGCGTTGTTCATGCGGATCTATTCTGTTTTGCCCCCCCCCCCCCAGCTTAGTGAGCATAAATCTTTTATGACCCCCACGCGCACGTGCCATTTTCTTGCATAGTAACGTGCTATATAACAACGTATAATTTGTAACTGAGGGTCATAAAAACACGGGGGGGGGGGACAGAATGACCCCCAGTTACAAATTATGTGTAATTATGTTTTTTTTTTGGGGGGGGGGACATAATAGATCCCAATATCGAAATCCCCCAGAAGCCTCCAGGCTACACGACAGTTGCCGAGTGTTTTGTTCAGAAGAAAACATGAACTGAGAAGTCAAGAACCAAGTTTTCTTCATAATTTGTCGTATTGACAGTTACATTGAGTTTAAAACTACTGAAGGCCGGAAACAGCAGTATTAGACTGCTTTGAAAATTCCGCGTACAAGGGTAGTAGACAACAAATATGTGTTCTTGGCAGATATGCTGCGATTGTGCTGAGTGCGGAAATTGCTGTGGGTACGTTATTCTAAAACTGGAACGCAGATATCCCGCCAACAGCAACAATGATGATGATAATTTTGCACCATTTAATATCGGGTCTGTTCCATTATAGCCCACCTCCCCATTTTGTATGTTTACCATGGTTGGTGGGGTATATATTATCTGACCTGTAAGCTGGGGGGGGGGACATAATGGGAAAGCAGCTGGATATCTTTCTACCTGTTCAATATGTTTACATGTTATTTTTTAGTCACGTTAATTACAATTACACTGCGGTACCCCTTTAGCACTAGCATAATCAAGCGTAAACATAAACCGACTAACGTCGGGATAATTGCTCTCGAGCGAAAGAGGGGGACAATCTATTTTAAGCAGCTAAAAATGCTTAGACTTCCGTTCCCTCACAATCTATTTAAGCTGCGAGTTTATTTCAGAACGAGATCAACTTAGATCACTCAAAAATGAAGAGCTGAATTGTAAAAAAAGGCATTCAAGTCAAAGAATGTTCTAGAACAAGAGCACAAAAAGGTTAAGCAAAAATTTTGGTTGAAAAAGACCCATGTTCGAGAGCAATTAAAAAGATTTTTTTGAAACTGATTTCTATTTCGAGTCTGAAGAATAGCCTGACCTCGCTCTCGACTATCGCAGACAATTATTTCGACTCCAACTCACATAACTTACAGAAGAACAGTAAGCGTAATTTTAGAAGCTGTTAAATTACTGAAGACCTCATTACACAAACACTTCGTATCAAAACTTTCAATCAGCAGAGTTATATTCTCTAAAACTTGTCCTTATGTCATGATACAGAATTTGAGGCGGCATCTTCTGTTCCGCTTTTATTTTCCACTGACTGATCAGAGGTCGTCTGCTGGTCCATTTTGCTGTTCTCTCTCGCCTGCAATCTTCGTTTGATCCGTTGGAATCGAGGCGTTTTCTTTATCTTCTTCATCTTCCGCATGTTTCTGTACACCTGAACAAAACACATGCTTTACAACATAGTGCAAGTGATGTTAAAAAGCAACGTTGAAAGTAAACACTCGGTAATATGCTGAAATGGCCACAATTCTCCTCATATTACAAAGAATGTTATTACAGATGATGTTCCGCCTTGGTTGAAAAATGGTCGTTAAGTTATTAGTAGAATTAAATCGTATTAAATATAGAGAGTCAATTCAAATCCTTCATCTTGCACGATATTGTTGTAATACTAAAATATAGAGACTCGCACTAGCGTTTTAAGACGTGAAAAGGACGTTGCTGATTTTATCCTAAATAAAGAATTAATGTCCAATGTAATATCTTGAGTAGCAAGTAAAATTGCAAAATTTGATCAGAAAATTGCAAGAATACAATCATAACAAAGCATCACAAGATACCTGCTCGAAATCGTACACGGAAAATTGAAATAAATCTAGTAACATAGCCGCCAGATTCCCGGAAAATAGCCGCGATAGACGCCGCCTGTGGCCTTCCATTAATTGAAAGAACTGAGAAGTCAAAAACCAAGTTTTCTTCATAATTTGTCGCATTGACAGTTACATTGAGTTTAAAACTAAAGAAGGCCGGAAACAGCAGTATAAGACTGCTTTGAAAATTCCGCGTACAAGGGTATTAGACAACAAATATGTGTTCTTGGCAGATATGCTGCGATTGTGCTGAGTGCGGAAATTGCTGTGGGTACGTTATTCTAAAACTGGAACGCAGATATCCCGCCAACAGCAACAATGGTGATGATAATTTTGCCCCATTTAATATCGGGTCTGTTCCATTATAGCCCACCTCCCCATTTTGTATGTTTACCGTGATTGGTGGGGTATATATTATCTGACCTGTAAGCTGGGGGGCGGACATAATGGGAAAGCAGCTGGATATCTTTCTACCTGTTCAATATGTTTACATGTTATTTTTTAGTCACGTTAATTACAATTACACTGCGGTACCCTTTAGCACTAGCATAATCAAGCGTAAACATAAACCGAATAACGTCAGGATAATTGCTCTCGAGCGAAAGACGGGGACAATCTATTTTAAGCAGCTAAAAATGCTTAGACTTCCGTTCCCTCACAATCTATTTAAGCTGCGAACTTATTTCAGAACGAGATCAACTTAGATCACTCAAAAATGAAGAGCTGAATTGTAAAAAAAGGCATTCAAGTCAAAGAATGTTCTAGAACAAGAGCACAAAAAGGTCAAGCAAAAATTTTCGTTGAAAAAGACCCATGTTCGAGAGCAATTAAAAAGATTTTTTTGAAACTGATTTCTATTTCGAGTCTGGAGAATAGCCTGACCTCACTCTCGACTATCGCAGACAATTATTTCGACTCCAACTCACATAACTTACAGAAGAACAGTAAGCGTAATTTTAGAAGCTGTTAAATTACTGAAGACCTCATTACACAAACACTTCGTATCAAAACTTTCAATCAGCAGAGTTATATTCTCTAAAACTTGTCCTTATGTCATGATACAGAATTTGAGGCGGCATCTTCTGTTCCGCTTTTATTTTCCACTGACTGATCAGAGGTCGTCTGCTGGTCCATTTTGCTGTTCTCTCTCGCCTGCAATCTTCGTTTGATCCGTTGGAATCGAGGCGTCTTCTTTTTCTTCATCTTCCGCATGTTTCTGTACACCTGAACAAAACACATGCTTTACAACATAGTGCAAGTGATGTTAAAAAGCAACGTTGAAAGTAAACACTCGGTAATATGCTGAAATGGCCACAATTCTCCTCATATTACAAAGAATGTTATTACAGATGATGTTCCGCCTTGGTTGAAAAATGGTCGTTAAGTTATTAGGAGAATTAAATCGTATTAAATATAGAGAGTCAATTCAAATCCTTCATCTTGCACGATATTGTTGTAATACTAAAATATAGAGACTCGCACTAGCGTTTTAAGACGTGAAAAGGACGTTGCTGATTTTATCCTAAATAAAGAATTAATGTCCAATGTAATATCTTGTTGAGTAGCAAGTAAAATTGCAAAATTTGATCAGAAAATTGCAAGAATACAATCATAACAAAGCATCACAAGATACCTGCTCGAAATCGTACACGCAAAATTGAAATAAATCTAGTAACATAGCCGCCAGATTCCCGGAAAATAACCGCGATAGACGCCGCCTGTGGCCTTCCATTAATTGAAACAACTAAAGAAATAAGATAGACAGATCGACCACCAATCCTTTAATAAACCACTAGACTTTTTCGGTTAATCGGACTGTCAAATTTATGAAAAATACGGTCTATAATGAAAAAAATCTTTTTCAAAATTGATATTCGAAATTAAAAACTCAAGACTAATACTCAAGAATTAGGGCATATAAGTTTGGCACTACTTAGATGCACACTATTGATTTAACTAGTAAATTTTCATAAAATTTGAAGTTCCATAAATGAGTTCAGAAGTCATTTTTTGAGTGAGGTAAGTCACACAATTGACCTAAAACAGAAATGACTTCACGTACACAAATTTTAACTGAAAAGCAGTAGAAGTCACTGCAGTCACTGAAAAAGTCAATTTCCAGAAGTCAGGTCGTAAGAATCATCGATAAAGAAGACGAATTAAAAAAACATAGCAGGACAACTCCTGCCGTACAATCCAAAGAATTTTCATTGACTAAACCAAAAACTAGACCTAGAACGGACTATGAGTGAATTGGGAAAACCATTTCTAAAAAATCAGATCAGAAATAAAAAAAAACAGAAAATCAATATCAAAACGCCGCATGTGGACAAAAACCACGAGCGAGAAATGGAAATTTGGTTGAGACAAAAAAACTAGGACAAGAATGAACTATGAATAGATTGGGAAATTCATTTAGAAAAAAATCCAATCCAAAAAATCGAAAAAACAGTAAAAATCAAAGTGAAATTGCCGCATGTGAACAAAAAACCAGTCGCGAGAAAGCGAATTTTTGTTCAAACACCGTTTTCTCACTCTACTTTAAAATTGGAACGAAAAAATTTCACGCCGCAAAACCACTCGCTTTTTCGCTCCACTTTCTGTTTCGGTGTGACCAAAATCACTACTCCAATTTGACTTCAAAAATCATGAAAATGTGTGAAAAGATCTTAAAAAAAGACAGCGCTCCAATACAATTCAAATTCTTTGAATTGTAAAAAAACCACGATGCCCCCAATAATAGCCGCTATCGCTTCACAGCTATTAAAAAGACAACACACATGAGACAATCAAAGACAAATGGGCTGAAAAGTCCCGGGTCATAGAAAATTCAAAGAAACCATGCACTAGTCATGCATGATACACAAATTCTTGTTTCGCAGCGCGATATTGATATGAGAACCTTAAAATTATATAATCCGGACCAGTAAATGAAAAATGATTATTTTATAATCAGTGAACTAGCAGACAGTCATGCAAATCACATGACCTTGTATTATTATAAATACGATTTTGGTATGATCTTCAACTCGGGTAAAGTGTGCACCTTTCTTTTGTCCTTCCTGGACAGCCAGTCTGGCATGGAACTGGCTGATTGAAGTTTGGAGAGGAGCTGCTTTTCTATGTTGCGGAGGGAGTACTTGCTACTGTGGGAGGTGAGAGAACTGTTGTCGTCCTTCGAGTGAACAGACCCTGTCTCTTCTTCATTCACACTTCGGGGAGTACCGGGAGATCTTAGATCTGAAAGCAAATATGCATTATTTAATGAGCGCCAGAAATTACATATGCTTGGCTCAGTCACTCTCAAAAACATTTCGCATGCGATTACTTTAGAACAAATTAAAAAGAAAAAATAATTTAAAAAGACATTCAAAATCGAGGTCCACTTTCCTCATACAATTTAATCCACTATTATGTTGGCGCAAACGAAAAAGAGTTTTAAAAAAATGACGCACAATTGGGGTCAATCTTAAAATGTTTCGGGTTATTATAATTGGTTATAATTTTGAGAATTGACAACTTGCCGACATCGCAAAATATAATTCAGGCTTGTAAAGTTTAAAATTGCTTTAGGTGACAGATATGAGTTTCGTGTTGTCCGTTTTTAGCTAATCAGGAAAAAACTCTTCTTCTATTGTCAACTAAAAACAACTCAATCAGAAGTTTTACTCAAATAAAATGAAGTCAGTCCAGTCTGGTATATATGTTTAAAGAAAAGTGAATTTGACTTCAGTGGCTGTTCATAATGATCTTTTAATTATCAGTACAAAAATACGTCTTTCTGGAGGCGTCAAAAAATATTATAGATCAGGTACTGGCGCAATCCTGAAAATCGTTAAAAATGTTAAATAGTGCTCGTTAAAAATTTCAAATAGTGTTTTTAGCATTCGAAACGAATTAAAAGACTTCATAAATCTGCTCCAGCAACTAGATAAGGAGGCAATTCTTATAAAGACAAACATGGATCACACAGCAACGAAAAACCTTTCGCCAATATAAGTACTGACTTTTTTACAATACAAGATTATAGAAAACTGGAGTCCAACGCGGCTGACATTTAGTTATTTGCACTTCTCGGCATTTTGAAGTCAAACGTAAAACAGCAAATGAATCATATATTTACCGAGATAAAAAAACACTTTTGGGATCGATGTATATTGAAGTGGACAAGCCGTTAAAATAGAGATGCTTGATAAATAATTTGTGCAATCCTATTTAAACTTAGCACACCCTATATCAAAAGATTCAGCTCTATCGTTTCCAGAGCATATTCGTCAATACAAAAACTCTATTGTTTGGTTAATACAATATGGCGGAACATCAGGAAAAACACAAAAGCAACAATAGCTCCGGGAGTTTATCTCTGAATTGGGTTTGAACTTTAAAAAAAATTAACATGAACACCTGCATAAATAAGAACAATGAAACACACAAGGGTGCTTGTGTGACTCACTGTTCTTATTTATTTAGGTGTTCATGTTACTTTTTTAAGTTCAGACCCAGATCAGAGATAAACTCCCGGAGCTTTTGTTGCTCTTGTGTTCTTCCTTATGTTGCGCCATATTGACAAAAATTATGACAAAAAGAGATTTTGGACTAAAACATTTGCTGTTGCGTTTAAAAATTCATCAATATATTGCTTTTCAAAAAGTTTTAGGAAAGTAGGGCGACCTCATTGCAAGCAGAGCAAAACTTTCTTCTGGAAACAAAATTAAAAAAGAGAAATTTTCAACAGAGTCAGCCACTGTCTGTGGAGAAAGATCTGCTATCGAGATCCCCAAAAACGTACAGTTAGAAAAAAAAAGATTGTGCAATCGTTGTAAAATATCTCACCAAATATTATTCTCGAGGCGTACAAAAATCCAATAGAGCAGGGAAGGGCGCATTCCCCAAAAGGCGTTAAAATAATTAAATAGTTCACAGAAAATTTAAAATAGTATCATTAAAAACGAATAGAATGACTTTACAAAATACAATTCTAGAAAACTCGAGCTCAACGTGGCTGACGTTTAGGTATTTGGACATCTCGGCATTTTGAAGTGAAATGCAAAGGAACTAATTACTTAACGAGTTCAAAGCAAACTTTTGAATCAATATTGCTTGAAGTGGACGAGCCGTTAAAATACAGTTGGTTGATAAATAATTCGTACAATCTTTGTAAAACTTAGCAGACCCTATCTCAACAAAATGAGAGCTAATGTTTCCAGGGCTTATTCATCAAAAGAAAAATTCTATTGTTTGTTGATTGCAAAATGGAGGAACATAACGAAGAACAAATTAGCAACAAGGCTCCGAGACTTTACCTCTGAGCTGGTTCTGAACAAGTTTTAACATGAACACCCGAATAAAACACATTGAGTCAAACAAACAACAAACCATTGCATTATGACAAAACCAATTGCGGATGGAACAACTTGCTGTCACCTTTGACAATACAACTTGCTGTCGCCTTTGCTTTTCAAAAAGTTTTAGGAAACTGAGGGAAGGGACTCAAAACACGTTCCTAATAACCAGCAGAGCAAAATTTTCTTTTGGAGACAAAATTAATGTAGATAAATATGGAACAGAGTCAGCCACTGTCTATTTAGAACAAAACTGCGTCGATTTCCACAAAAACAGAAGACTAATTGAAACAATATTGTTCTCTCAATCTTTGTAAAATATATCACCCAAAATCATTCTCGAGGTGTCGAAAAATCCTATAGATCAGGTACTAACGCATTCCCGAAAAGCTTTGAAAATCTTAAATAATGATCGTTAAAAATTTTAAATAGTGCTGGTAGCGCTGAAAACGAAAAAAAAAGACTTCATAAATTTGCTCCAGCAACTAGATAAATGGAAAATTCTTACAAAGACTCAGAACACTGACCTCTAGGCATTTGGACTTCTCGGCATTTCCAGAGAAGCCCCAGAGTGAAACGTAAAACATCAAATGTTTGCCGAGTTAAAAATAATACTTTTCGGAATCAATGTTGCTTGAAGTGGGCGAACCGTTAAGATAGAGTTGCTCGACAAAAAATTTGCAAAAATCTTAGTACAACTTATCAGACCCTATCTGAAAAACTCAGCTCTTAAGGTTCCAGAGCACATTCTTCAAAAGACAAAACTTTATTGTTTGTTGAGACCAACAACCAACCATTGCATTATGACAAAAATTTATTAAACTGAGTCGAGAGACTCGAGACAAGCCTGTTATTGTAAGCAGAGCAAAATTTCCTTCGGGAGACAAATTAATGTCGATAAACACTGAACAGAGCCCGCCATTGTCTATGGAGAACAAAACTACTTTCAGATCCACAAAAACATGATTAACAGAAAAAAATCATTCAAACCACCAATCAACGGCAATTTATATAGACCAAATTGACAAAAAAAACTTTCAGCACTATGTCGGAGAAAGAATATAAGGTGAATGCAGCATAACTGACAACATATCTGACAACTATTTTCAGCGCTTTCAACAAAAACTGCTCAAATGCGCAACTGCGACGGAAAAACCTTTTTTATTGACATTGATAAAACAACAATTTGAACTGCTTAGTTTTACGAGCTTTTAATTGAAAGCTATTCTCATACCATTAATAAATTAGACAAAAAATACCAGGTCCGGGATTTGGAAATGACTGGAGTGCCATAACTGAAAGTACTCAAAAGGATAGCATTCGCATACCCTGCCTAAAGATTGCATTGCAAACGATGTTTTCCATACTGTCCTGAACAAGCTTATATCACGCTTATTCACCAGAAAGGATCAACACAAAGCTTCGACCAAATCATCACCCCAACTTCAGTTTTAAATTAAAAAAATTTTTGAGAGAGTTCACCTAAACAAAATGAGAGACCGAAATACACTTCAAAACAGGAAGCGATTTGGTTTCAAAACAAATTGATTACAAATATTACACATTTCAAAACCAGGAACAATTTTCTTTTTAAAAGAAAAATGTACAAAAGATGCTATCATTAGAAAATACAATGAGAAATTAGAAAACAAAAAATACAAGTAGTCCTGGAAAATATTTCCACTAAATTTCGCACAAGAATTTTCCCAAAAAGCGGGTGCAACGAACAGCTATATTCTAATTTCGTGACGCCAACTATTGCTCTTTTAAGTTTCCTTGTGACTGACAGATGACGGAGCGTTAAAATTTCGTTACAAATATGATTGAAAAATGGCTTAGAACGCTTCCAAATTTTGTATTCCGGCAAATATCAATTTCAACAATGGCGTTTCTAGGTAAATAGTTTTAAGAATTTTAGACTCTCCTTTACATGTTAACGACATCTCCAAAAGAGTAAAAGATTACTGCGAGGCTAGCCAAATTGCTGACAAATTATTTTGAGAAAATGGTTCCAATCCTTTTAAAAAAGGAGAAAAAAAACATCGACAAAAACAGATCGTTACAGGAAAAACAAATTGCAATAAACGTAGACATGATAGAACCTCTTTACTTTTTGGAAGCCGGATATTTTTTTAAAGTGTTAAGACAAAGATCAAAGCTTTGAAACAAGTTTAAACTTGTCCTGAAAAGGCTATAGATATTCTCTCCATGTCGGATGTCACATTCCACCGGAAAGTAGGTCTTATGTTTTCAAATTGATTGCGCTCGCGCATCCTTCATTCAGTCGTACTCGTTAAAAAGTTTATCAGGAACAATTTACAGCTTAAAAAATTGCTGCACAAGTTCGTCATATGCCTCAAAAATTTGATCAGACTCAAATTAATCTGCTGAAAGTTGAATTTTGTCAGTGGAATTATTCATTTTAAAGATTAGTTAACTAAAACTCCAGAGAGTTACCGAGAACTCCCGAGAAGCGTCCGGAAATTGTATAAGCTACCGTGTAGGACAAGGTCAACCAGATCAAAATTAAATTAATTTAGATCACAGACTCCAAGATAAAATCTGCTATAGATTTGTAGACATTCAGTCTCAAAAAGAATATGAAAAAAGACTGCAAACTGAAATTTGAGCTTTTTGCTGCCAAAAGAATATGAAAAACAGATCACTATTCAGTTTTATTGCTTAAGTGCTTATGTCACTTAGAATAAATTGTATAACTTGTTTTTCTTTTACCTGCCCTCGTATATCTTTCAAGCAGAGTAACATACTCAGCTGACCTTAATCTATTTCGGTTGAATTAAGCAAAATCTTCGGGGTTAAAAAATTCATCTTTGAAAATTAAGCAAAGAACCTGTGACAAAAATTTCAATACCCAAATGAACAAAAAAGCTCGCTGCAACACAAGATACAATGAAGTGGCAAACCCAATTCGGTCAAAATTGGAAAGAAAGAATGAACTTACCGCTGATTTGAAGCAAACGTGACGTCACTTGTCAACAAAAATCTTGACGACGAAGTAAAAAATACATAGGGGGACAATTCCTGATACAATTCAAAGAATTTCTTTGACTAAGCAAACAACTAGACCTAGAATCGACAATAAATGGATTGGGAAAAATACTTAGAAAAAAAATCAGATAAAAAAATTGAAAAAGAAAAAATGAAAATCAAATTGCCACATGTAAACAAAAAACTACAAAGGAGAGTCACTCTATTTTGAAATTGGAGTGAAAAAAATTACGCCGCAAAACCCCTCGCTTTTTCGCTCCACTTCCTGTTTCGGCGTGACCAAAATAATCGCTTCAATTTGACATCAAAAATCATGAACATAGCTGGCAGATTGCCAGAAAATAGCCGCAATAGATTCGTAGACCGGCAGTCTAAAAAAAACAGTAAAAAACACAGACCAAAAAAATTCGTCTTTTCATTGAAGGCTGATGTTATATTTTGATTAAAAATCTGTATAAGTTATTGCTACCTCTATTAGCTGATCTCGAATAACCTTCATTTAGAGTGACACACACCCATTTGACCTTATCTCTTTGAATTTAAGTAAATAAAAGTCAATTTCAAATTGAGGAAGACATTTTTGAGAGTGAGGTAAGTCAAGTGTGACCAAAAATTTAATCACGCGCATGAACAAAAAAAACTCGCTCCACTAAGAGCGAAAAATGACGTCACACATGCAATTCAGTTGAAATTGCATGAACGAATGAACAAAAAGTGGCTGTGACGTCATAAGGTCGTAACAAAAATCATGACGACGAAAAAAAAAACATAGCAGGACAAGTCCTAAAAAAATAATACAAAGAATTGAATGAAAAACTAAAGTACTCTGACTGACCAGCAGATCAATTGGAAAAAAGACAGCCAAAACACAAACAAAATCATCGCAAAAAATTGAGAAACTAAAACAATCAAACAAAAACATACTCATTACTAAAACTCCTGAAGCTTTTTTCCCTTTGGCAAAATTTCATCCCTTTAAAAATACATGTTTCAAAAATATGTTCAAGGCCATTTTTTGTTTTTGAAATCGGTCCAGTATTATATCTGCATGACCTGAAAAAATTCATTGGCCCTTGAAGATCGATTAACTCAAAAATGACCTAAAAATATAAAAAATGAAATCGATTGCAAAATTTATTAAAATTTTACTGACAAATGTGCTATTAATATTTCCAGAATCATTTCTGTGTCTCCAGAGGCTATCCATTGACCCAATTCCAAGCATTAAAAATTCCATTGGCTCAAACATCGATAGGCAATACTTTTTAGAAAAAATCTCAAATTTCAAAAAATAGAAACTCTATATATTAAAATGTTGAAAATCGTTCAATTGCCCTCTAGCAGCTATCTAATAACCTATAATCAAACCCTGGATGAGGTTAGCTACTGAGGCAAGAAAAACTGAATATAAAACAAACGTTTTGAAAAAACTTGAAAAAAAATAGAAAATTTTATCAAAAAACTTCTAAAAATCGAAAAGCTAAATTGTTGATAACAAATCTATTGAAGCCAACAACCATTCAGTAACTTTTAATCAGACAGTGGAATAGGTTTTCTGGCACTTTAAAATGGACAAATATCAAAAATTAACAAAAACTTTAGGAAACCTTGAAAAAATTGCAAATTTTATATGAAAAATGCCAAATTTCGAGACATTAAAATGTTGAAAACCAATTCGTTATTACTAGAAACCATGCAGTGCTCTAGTCTCAAACCACAAAGGAAAATTCCTGGCCCCTGAAGCTGAAAAACTCAAAAATGACAAAAATGTTCAAAAAACTTGAAACAAAAAATTTAAAAATTAGTATCATTTTGCATGTTTGTATTTGTAGTACCAAAACATATAGCTCATTAAAAGATCATAACAAGTTATTTTGGCTCACAAAAGGCCTTCATCCTTTTTCAAAAACTTCAAAGTAAGACTAAAACAAAAAAAATTTAAAAAAATTACAAAAAAAATGAAAAATTGCAACATTTTGGAGCCCAAAAACACCTAAAAATGACCTTTTAACCTTTAATTAAGGCCATTTCAGCAGCTGCGCCACTCTAAGCACTTGAAGGGCTACTGAAGCTCACTTTGGGCCTCTAATGAAACTTAATGCCCGCTGGGCTTTAACTGTTTATCCCGTTTTGAAAGATCAAAGTCATTGAAAAATGTGTGAACACATCTTAAAAAAAACACAGCGCCCCAATACAATTCAATTTTCAAATTCTTTGAATTGTAAAAAACCAAGAGAAGGCCAATAATAGCCCCAGCTATCGCTGTGCGGCTATTAAAAATGAGTGGAGAGACAGCACTTTGAATTGTAAAGAACAACAGAAGGCCAATAATAGCTCCACTCAGCTAACGCAAACGCAGCTGTTAATAAACAAAGTTTAACCAAATTTTTAAGAAAACAGCAGAATATTCAATTGAGCAAAAAATCGAGATCATCTATGCCCAAATTTTACGTTGAAAACACGAACAACCAAATATGAATAACCCTTGCTATTTAAACTTTCAAATGATACCTTGTGATGTGATTCGCATGTACGTGACAGTAAGGTGTTTCTCTTTTGATTATATAAGTGAAATTTACAGTTTGATTTAAAAATTTTATCAGAAGTTAAAAGACCGGGAGTAATATGGTTAGTGAAAAAGTAAAACCAATTTCGGCCAATTTTTGCTTCGACTTTATGTAGAATTCAAGAACTCAAGGGCGTATCAGTCGATAGAACCGTCAAATTTGCATACGACTACAATAACTGTTTCAAATTTAGTTCGAAACCACCCCCCCCCCCCGACTCTACCACCCCCACTTACAAAGTTCTTACCGAGATCCATGATAGAATCACCGTCACTTCCAGCCGTGCTCTGTCCATCGCCATTCTGGTGTTCCGCATCTGCAGCCTTCTGTGTCTTGTGACTCTTGATTGCAAACGAGTATAACTCCTGGATCAGAGGTCTGTTTTCCCAGGGTTTCGGAATGTAGGTACCGTCATCTTTGGCTTTCTGTACAGCTTCCAGTTTAGCCAATCGGTTTTTCACTCGTTCACGCTTCGTCCTCTTGAGAGATTTCTGTTGAATGCCTCGGCCCATAGTTGTTGTGATAACACGGTTAGCAAAGAATATTGCGAATATGCCAGCCGACTATTAAAAGTGACAAAATAACCTGAAAAATTTCATTTCAGATTCAGATGTGCGTTCATCTGAATGAGCCCTTTTAATATCACGTGCCGTTAAAATGTGACCATTTATAGACATTTATAAACTTTCTCGTCGAGCAATTACTGATCCCGCCCTTGTTAAATGGCAAGCTACTTTCGGTTGTTGTGTTAAAATTACTATTCAAAAGAAATAGACTTCCACTTACGTGTACTCAAAAAAAAGAATTAACGAAACTAGAAGTTTTGATGAATTTATTTGGTCTGGGGTCATTAACTCGACGGAGGTTAAGAACACGTGTCATACCAATAAATTAATTCTGTACAATTAAGTTGACCAAATAGACAATTTTACAATTCAGAAAATATAAATAAAGTATACACACTTCAATACGAAATACGAGAACAAACCGCTCCATGTAAATCGACACGTGTATACACATTACCACACCGGCATCAGTGATATGTTTTTTTACAACCAAACAAGCCCTCAATTACTCTGATGACTATTTATATGATAAAACTGCTTCCTTGTTGTTCTTCAACTTATTATATACCAACAGGAAAAAGCTGTCACAAAATTAAAAGTCGTAAAATACGCGCGAAAATGTCAAATACAATCAAAATGTTTGAAAAAGTGTCAAATATTGTCAAGGCATGCAACATTTATGACATGCCTGTGAAATTATTTATTACGAGCAAAAAGGTGATTCGTACTAGAGGCAGCGAAATTTTTCAAATAAGTCACAAGACGATTGCTGCATGCTTTTTATCAAATATTACCCATACGCAAATACTCTAAATCAAGTTTAAGTAAAATTTTCTCAAAAATTGACAGGGGTAAGCATTCATTCTCCAAGGATTGAGTGCGGAGCAATATAAAACATTTTCAATTTAGGTAAAATTTGCAGCGGACAATACTGGGTGTTCATTTTTTGGAGAAAAATAAGGAAACAATTCTCATAGCACTAAATTTAGTACATTTTCACCCTCCCTCATTTACACATCCGGCAACTCAGAAACTGGTTCCGAGTCATGACTTCCGCCATTCTTCCTCTGCTCTCTCACCATCCATTTCTTGACAGTCGGAACCAAAGCCCCTCCCAGTAGTATCTGCGTAGGATGATAGACCAGCAATGGAATCGAATATAAAGGCAAGTTCGGATCCTGGCTAAAGATAATCTTCAACATCGGAATTCCTAACGTGAGGGATTTGTGCGTTGAACAGAAAATAATTGCCACCGTATCTGCAGCTTGGAAGCCCAACCTCTTGCCCAAATTTGGATGTGTGCTTAGATAAAAGGATAAACTCAAAACAAACAGCTGAAATGACAAAACAATGAAAGCGATTTGGGCTAAACTTATTCTGTCCATTTCGAAGTTTGAACTGCTGAATGTGTCACAGAAAGTAGTGAAGATTATTAAAAGTAGAACTAAGTTCCCGATCAGGCTGTAGGGTATTTTCTGTTTGTCCAGAACCTCTCTGAAGTTTCTTCTGATTGAATTACCCAGAATAATTGGAAGCACAACAGTCAAGAACAGCTGGTTGAAAATTTTGCTAAGAGGCACAGAGCTAGACGTTCCTGTAAAAAAAACATTAAATTAACCTTCGAAACTACATGAAATTTTCATAGTAAGCGCCACCTTCATTACTTTAAAGCAGAGATTTTATCTGTTAGTGATTTAAACCTGAAGTCTAACAACGATCTATATAAAGATTAGGAAGGTCCATGTGGGTTTTTAAGTTGAAAATTGGTGATGAGCGATTTCATCGCTGGAGACGACTCTTCTCATCACTGAAAACAACTCTACCAAAATTAGAAAAGCTTTTCGAGCATATTAAAGCACCATTTCAATCGAAAACGCTTTATTCTTCAATTTGGATTTTTGCCGCATTTCTTGAAGAAACTCCACATTGTTTGCGCATTCGTCTAACTGTACTTCCAGAAAATTTCATCGTAAAATGCTTTGCGCAAACCTACTGCGTTATTGTGGTTTTCGGTGCTTTTATGACAACGTTTACTAACTTTTTCAATTTTGTGACAATTATGGCGAGTTTTGACTTTTTCTGGCTAAAAACTATTATTTTAGGTCGTGTTTATATGCATACACAAAGGTAATATAAAACACAGTTTTGTAGCAAAAAAATAGAAAAATCTCGATAATGTACGAAAAAAGCCGAAAAAGTTAGTGAACAAAATTTCAAAAGAACCCGCACTATGCATGACTTGATCTTAGGTTGAGCTCTTCTTGTATAGTTGTCCATGAACATCCGATATCGCGCACGGTAAAACTTGGCAAACAGTAAAAGCGCCAAGCGGTTTAGTCATCGTTTCTGCTTGAGAGACAATGCGAACGAGATCACTTAAAATTCAACAAAAAAACGAGCAAAAATCATGCTTACTAGGCACTGATCATACTTAAAGAGAAAAAAATTATACTGTATGAAGCTTTCTGTTACCATAGCATATATCAATCATCCACATCTGACTGAAATTCCGTCAAATGACCGTATTATGACCATCGACCATGAGTTTCATGACAAAGTAAATTGCCATCTAGAAAATAAAATTCTCAGTCCCTCCCCCAACTTAAATTGGACCAGAACAACAGTCTCAAAATGAAGCAAAGCATATAAATAACAACATTAACAAATAGAACATTATAATCGATAGATCGAAACTTACATTGCTGAAACAAGACACGAGTTTGAAGTTAAGGTTATAATTTAAGGAAAATGAGGAGCAATTTTTTTAGAAAATTGAATCCAGCAATTTAAGCCACTTCGGGCCGAATGGATAATAGTAACAATGATGGGCTGTGAACCAAGATTTCATTAATTTACATTTTGATATTAACCAGGTGTTAAGTTGAAACTGTTACTGATAAATTTAGTTTGGAGTCAAAGATGACAAAATAAAAGAATCAGTTGCGATCAAATCTTTCAAAACGTTTAAGCATCCACAATGTTACCGAAAATGACAATTTTTATGCTGTTAATAAAATTTAATCGCATTGAAAACTTACCGACAAGCTGTAAAAGCAACATCGGCGTGACAAAAATTCCAAGAAAACTTCCGAAAGCCGAGTTGAAAATCGCCACCGCTTCGTTCCCTTCGGCCGCTTTGGTCAAAATCACTGCCGAAGACACCGGAGGTGGCATACACGCTACGACCTGAAACCCCGTCAAAAGTTGCTCCAAAATCCCAAGCTTTGTCAAAAATGGAATCAAGAATTTCACAAATAGTGGTATAAAACACAGAGTGAACAACTGAATGAATGCATGGGTTTCGAGTTGATAAAATGCTCTTGAAAATTCTTCAGTTTTGATTGAGAGTCCACTGTTGAAGAAAATAATGAACACTGCTAGATATTTGACAGTGATCTCTGGCATCAAAGGTCCGTCTTTGGCTCCAATCCATGGTTCGTATCTGGCTAACAAGATGACAACTACAATGCTGACAAGAAACCAGTTCTTTTTAAGTCTATCTTGCAAATTGATAAGCATCATGGATAGATTAAGATTCCACTCAATTCAATAACAAGTTCATTATTTTTCATCAAAACCTGAAAACATAATCTAATGGTTCATTGGGCTGTTTCTCTGCTGATGAAAACATTAACCCTCGCTGGTATAATTTAAAAGTGGCTTGAGAGTGGCCATGATAATTTACAGGCCATTCAATATAATATATAGCCTCCAAGCGACATTTCGTTCATCAATGCCGGCTTAAAAATGCTGCCATTTTTGAGAAAACCTGTCATCTTCGTGGAAAATTATCAAAACGGCAACTTTGTTCACTGTAGGATTCGTTTTTTAAAACCTGCTCTTGAAATAGTAACCCACTTCAGAAAATAGGCCCCACTCGACTGCTCTGCAGGACTAGGAACTAAAACTCTCCGCAAGCGTTGCACAAAGTTTGACAAAACATGCACCAACTTTGTAATTATTTTCTAAAACGTAATCATCAACTACATTCACATACAAAACGGATTGTCAGAATTTTCACACAGAATGTGTTTCTAATTCAAACGATAAAAACTGTTTTAGCTTCAGCACAAGTAAATGTAACTGCTTGAGACGGTATGCACCTGGATCACGGTATGCACCGGGTTACGGACTCCTGGATCACTAACTTTTGAGGGTTATTTTGTGGGTGTTTTGGAGTTAAAATTCACAGTAATTAATAAGAAATATCGCCATCTTACAAGGACTTATTATAATTGTGCAATTTAATAGTGCAATTTAAGCGGATATAATTTCAATTCAATTAGCTAGTAATAGCCTTTATTTGAGCGGTTCGAATTCGTGATACATCCACTAGTTGCCGTGTAATTTGATAGCTTTTCACTGCTATATATGAGCTCCCTTAATGTCTATTACAACTTAGAAATTGGACAACGATTTTCAAGGTAAATCATTCTTTTATTTTATAAAATAATATTTCAAGAAAGAATAAATTTTACAAGATATTATGAGAGTTTCAAGACAAAGCTTTCAACTGACCATCAGGCTGGTTCTCCGGTGTTCTGGTGATTGTCGATTCCGCAGTGTTATACCTCGAGCTGTATTGGTTCTTCGTAAATAATAACTGATCTCCAAGTTGAGCAATTTTAGGCTTTATTACGTTTCCTAATGTTGGTCAGGTATATATACAATTTTCGTATTAGTACACACATTATCAGTATAATTATTTCATATCAAGTAGATGACTTTTCTTAACTATAATTACCAAAGATACAAAATTCATCTTCAACGAATTTAAAAAGTAACTATTTAGGCTTTTGGGTACATAATATTTTTTATTAGTTATCTGTCAATCTGCGGTTGTTTTCAATAGACAGAAACAAATTAGAGGACACACTTCTAGATGGAAATACGGACTAAATATGGCATTGAGAAATTTATAAGGAAACTTAAGGAAAAATATACGTAACTATGATGCACGAAGTAAGGGCAGGACAGTAGATAACGATAGAAACACAAAATAAAAAAAACAAAGTGACGCACAAAAAGTGTCAAGATTGTTCATCAAATTATCATTAAACATCTACAGAATCAAAAATTTCTCGGGACAAAGTTAGGTTGTGACAATCCTTTAATCAAGCTCAAAACCTCAGACCTGGGAATATTGTACTCAAAATAGGGAGCAATTCTTTCATACGAAGAAAAAAAGATGCAAAAAGTCTATCAATTCATTCTTTGAAGAACAAAAATACAAACGCGATAAAAACGAGATGAACAGAAAAGATTCTGAAACGTTTACAATCTGCAGAAAAAATGCCATGTCCAAACGTTATAACTTTGCTGAACTGTCGTCTGATAAATTTACGTTAAAACACTGACCAAATTGCAAATGATATTAGAACAATTAAAAATTGTTGTGATGTCATTTGCAATCACGACACAATCAGAGTTCACAACACAAACAGAGTTCTCCGTTCGGAAAAAAAGTATTGCTTAAAAAACTATGGACTCAGATATAAAAAACACAATATTCCTTAGTTCCTAAAAAGTTAGACTCTTTTACTTATGTCTCTTTTCATCAGGCTACAGAATTTCACGCCAGAAAAAATTGTAAAAACTATCAGAACAAATAGTAGATACTAAAAGAAGAAACATGGATATTTAGGGGAAAACATTACGTAAATATAAGTCACGCAATAGGGACATGACAGTCAATTACGATAAAGTGAAAACTTCCCAAAGAAACATGCACAAAATTTACACACAAAAAGTGTCATGAACGTTTATAAAGTTATCATTAAACAACATCTTCACAATAAAAACTTTTTCTTGAATAAAAGTAATTTGTGACCAGCTTTCAATCAAGCTCAATACCTCAAGCCTGGGAACATTAATGAGCAATTTGTTCATACGAAGCAAAAAAGATGCAAAAATGCAATCAATTTATGAAATATACACAAAAGTTACGCACAAAAAAGTGTCATGAACGTTTATAAAGTTATCATTAAACAACATCTTCACAATAAAAACTTTTTTTGAATAAATGTAATTTGTGACCAGCTTTCAATCAAGCTCAATACCTCAAGCCTGGGAACATTAATGAGCAATTTTTTCATACGAAGCAAAAAGGCAATCAATTTATTCTTTGAAGAACTAAAATACAGATGCGATCCAACGAGATGAACCGAAAAGATTATGAACTTTTTTGGAATCTGCTGAAAATACGCCATGTCAAAACAGTTGGATTTTGCTAAACATTTACGTTAACACACTGACCCCCTTGCAAATGACATCAGAACAATTCAAGTTTACGACACAATCAGAGTTTTCCGTTCGGAAAAAAAGTATTGCATAAGAAAACAATGTAATCAGATAAAAAACAATATTGCTTAGTTCCTAAAAAGTTCAATTAAGTCTGTTTAAGACATTCAAGTCTCTTTCATTCAGGTCAATTTTGATCTTGTTACAAAATTTCACGCCAGAAGAAACTGTAAAAACTATCAGAACAAATAGTAGATACAACATATCAGCTCAACTGAAGATAGACAGCCGCCTTGTCTGTAACAAATTTTGGGTCAAAAGTGTCAACGCAGCTTCTACCTGATTTATTTACAGCGTTTATTTCGTAGTGAAAACTTTGCAATAAATAGACAAGACCGAAAGTAAAAAGCCGAAAGTGATTAAAAACCGCATTTCCTTAGCAACTTATTAATTTTTTTTTCAAAATTCCGCAGTCTTCAAATTTCCAGTTTTTGCATTGTTTCTTTGTAAACAGAAAAAATAGAACCAAAGTTTTCAAGCACAACAAAATCAGCCAACTTCATAAAAGCACCTTTCACGCAAGAACATCATTTTTACCTAAACGTCACATTTTTGTAGTCTTTGCATAGCGCAACGTTGTATCCATGTACATTTTGCTTAACTAAACTTAAGATTGCGAGAAATGATTCCAAATTGCCCAAAAATTGATAAAAATCAAAACAAATATCAAAATCGAAAAACAAAAACATACCGATCTTGTTGCATTCTAAAGACCACAGTTAATTCGCCCTTCCCTGACCAAAACAAAGCAGATCTGGACCGCAATTACCATAATAGTTGGCTGATTGCCAGAAAATAGCCGCAATAGCTTGGTAAATCTGCAGTCTCAGAACCTTAGTAAAAGAAACAGACCAAAAAAATTTTTTAAAAAAATTAAAAGCTGCGATGTTATATTTTCATTAAAAATCTGTTTAACTCATTGCTGCATTAGTCGTCCTCAAATACCCTTCAGTTGAGTGACAGGCACTCAATTGACCTTATATTTTGCAATTAAAGCAAAGATGTCAATTTCAGAGCTAGGAAGTCATTTTTGAGAGTGAGGTAAGTCACGTGTGACCAAAATAATAATAAACGAGAATGAACCAAAAATACTCGCCAAGAGTGAAAAATGACTTCGCGCACAGAAATCAAGTGAAATTGCTTGAACGAATGAACAGAAAGGAGATTTGCGACGCCATATGTACGTAACAAAAATCCTGTTGACGAAATAAAAAAAACCGAGAGAAGGCCAATAATAGGCTCAGCCATCGCTTTATGGCTTAAAAAAATTAATTTAGACTATGATAATGATGTTGCAGCTGCTGCACTTATTTCCAATTCATTGTGAACGTCAGCAAGCCTTTAGCGCTCATTTGATGTTTTTCCACTGGTCACTATCAATTCATTACACTTATAATAAGATAAATGGTAGTGTGACCACCGATGCGCAAGTTGCTTTCATTGCAGCGCCCTTTCGTCATTTACGCCTCGATCTGGAACAGCTATCCCCAGGTTAAGAGGCTAGAAGGGAATAATAACTCTCTGGGAAAAGGGACAAGAGCAGCGGATGTCTCTATGCAGTACGGTTGAGTTGGACTCCTGCCGTTAAATCCAGCTTGTTGGTTACCAATACTGTCCGTTCCGCAGGCCAGTTATACTTAGATAAAGATAGAATCAAATATCAGCATTCGCAATAACACAATTTTGGTCAAAAAAATTGCGTAGATTGTACGTGGTTTATTTACAGCGTTTTCGTATGTTTTTCTTTTTGAGAACCTTGAGTTGCAATAAATAGGCAACAGAGAGAACAATGATCTGAGAACAGTTCTTCAGCAAGCTAGCATTTTTCAAGTTTTGCATTTTTATAGTTTGGGCATGGTTTTCCCGTGAACAGAAAATAGATCCGAGCTTCTAAACTCAAAAAAATCAAAAAAGAACCTGCAAAATTCGTAAAAAGCACATTTCAAACAAGTCTATTTTTTGCAAAAATTAGAACCTTTATTAGGAGGGCGTCAGATGCAGCGCATACAGTCAAACTTATCGTTTCATTTATCTTTGAATGTTCCTTTTGGGTGTACCCATTCAAAGCAGCCACACCACATACCATACTGATACCAGCTCTTGCGACCGATTGCGCATCGATTGCACGGAGGACGGAGAAGCAAGACAGTTGTGATTTCCAATCAAAAGCACACAAGGGACCGAAGACTGACTTGCTTGTTTTGCTTTCGGAAACATATATTTTAAAGAAGTTTGCGAGCAGTGTGCATAGATCCTGGGAATGGTTGCCCACTTGTAGATTTTCCTTTATAGGCATTTAACTTATTGCTCACTTTCAAAAATACGAGAAAACAAAACCTAACAGTGCCCTAGAAAAATAAACCTCGTTGAAAGACACTTTTACAACTGGAGAAAAAAGTTGCCATTAGAAACAAACATCAGTATAAACAAATTCATCAACAGTGCCTGTCACGTCACCTGGTTATGAAAACAAATTTTGAAAACTGCCGGAAATTCCTGGATCCATGTGAAGAAACATAAAAAAGCGCTTCTGCATTTTTCGTTTTTTCAAGTTCGTTATCTCAATGAAGTAAAAAAAATTACCGACAAAAACTACAGCTGCATATATTGCTTTTCTGTTTGCTCGTATGGCAAGAATATGGCGAGACCATACATCAGTCACTTTAATAATATAGAGCCATAATTGATGCGGGTACGATAAAAATTGTTTTCAGCGGAAACCATCATTTAAACTTTTTGAAAGAAGTGTAATAATTCTTAGGCTTGAAAAAAGCGTGAGCTTGCCAGTCTAGCATGAAAACGACAGCTTGAAATGAGAACATTAATTCTACAATAATTCGTTTGCATCTTCTCAATCAACTCCTGAATTATAAAGAACTTTCTTTTCTTCTATTCTTGAGGACACACTTAGCTGTTTTCATATCTGATTCGATTATCGTCAGTAATTGATGACAAAATTTTATTAGTTTTTACGACAATTTCCTCTACATTGAACAAAGATCAGAATACAAATTTTATTTACAATTTACACTATTTACAATTGGTACAATTTACGCTGAGACATCAATTATTTGCACATTTTTCGGAAGTAGTTTTCTAGACCAGTCATGGAAGGCATCGAAATGTTTCATAATCATCCACTCTTTAGAAGATACCGTGTTAGTCTTGAAAGTCAAAAGAAGTTTACCAATTAACAAATACTGAAAATTCTCATGCGCTTCGAAGAAAAGCGTTCTTTCATTGAACCAGCCGCGAATTCGTTCAAAATCATCAGTTGAGATAAATCTTTGCTTGCGAGCTGAAAATTCAGAGACATCAAAAGCTATACATTTCAATTGTACTCTGATCTTCAGTAACTCAAATATTAAACCGAGGACTTCGAAAACATCGTTGCAATATACCGTGTCAATTACCAAACAACTCAAAGAAACTAAACAATCCTTTGTCGATAACAGTTCGTTGTCCACATCGGCAGAGAGCAAACTTAAATTTCTAATTTTAGCTTTTCCGAAATAGCTCAGAACATTTTGCGAGTGAACGTGCAAAGATTCGCAAGAATCGGGTAGGCAAATGGCAACCGAGTTTTCAACTTCAAAGTTGAAAGTTGTCGGAATACACGACGAGAGTCTGAAATATCTCAGATTTGGAAAATGTTTTGGTATAAAATCCATGGATAAATTGGGAACATCCTTTCGCCTGAAAGCATGTAAATCCATTTCCAACTTTTGAACACTTTCTAAACTCACGCCATAAGATGATATTTCATCTATGATGACAGATATTTTGAATGTCAAGCATTGTAGATATTTGAGAGAGCTGAGAACTGTTAATGATAAAATTAGAGGGCAGGTCAAGGTAACAACCCTAACATTCGCAAAAGTTTGAATCAACGAAGGAATACAGATACTTGACTGTGCACGTCTGGCGATGATAACATCTCGAACATAGTCGCGATAAGGTTGAATATCTGACGATTCAGAATCGGTTGTCCCCAGAGAATAACGAATTGTAACAACAGTTCTGTTTGTAAATGCAAATTTGTTGAGAAAACTGAGAAGTTCGTCTGCAAAACAGACACTTTGTGCGTAATTCAATGTCACACTTTTCAAGGAGGCCTCAAAAATTTGACCGAAGTTTCCCAGGAACCCAATCAACTGTTTGGAACTATTAAGGTTCGGACTGGAATCGTTGAGAATTAAGGTCGCTACTCGCCACATCGTTTCCGAAGCCATGAACTCGATAAGAGAATACAGACCCGAACTTTGACTTGGAATAGAGGAACTTGATAGTTGGAATTTTAGATTTAGTGGGATATTTAATACAACATTGTTCATATAAGCACACGTTGTTCTCAGATTTAGCAGATGACTCAAACCCCGTCCAAAAAATCTGGACGCAATTTCAGAATCTATCAAATTTTGGGAAATAATTTGGATAATTTCAAGAGGCAATGAGAACAATGAAACTTCACTACTTGTTCCAAAACATGACTCAATTGATTTCATTTGATTAATATTATGGACGAAGTCGCAACCCATCACTATTACTTATGAGGTGTAAGATGATTAAGATCAAACGTGTTCGAATTAAGTTTTGGCTATACTTAACTTTAGCGTGGCCTACTTAAATTTGCGATGATAAAGATCTCGTTCTAAAACGTGCTATTTGAGCTGTGCATATATACTTTTCTCAAGTAGGCGCTCTATATATTCTTTACCACACCATATACACAAAAGTTCAAACTCAATTTCTATCAAAAGTTCATAATGTTCATCTGATGCAAAACTGATTATTAGTCAAAAATTAACTATAAAAGCTGTACTAAGAGTGTATTATCAAGGAATGTATAAATATTGATTTCAAAGGTATAAATATTAGATATTATTAAGCTTAAATAAATATCTAAAGACCTAGGCAAACGAAGCATTAAATATACGTCATGTTGTTTAGAAAAATCCGCCTGATATCTGATCAGTATTGGTGGCATTGGTGGAGTTTAAAACTTCATTGGCGGATTCGTCGGGACGAAAGAGATCCTCTTCAAAACTTCCACTTAGGTCTAAATCAGGCGGCATCTCCATATCAACCAAGGGACTGTTCTGATTGGCTAAGGGACTCTGACCAATAGGAATCGCATTAACATCCGAAACTGTCCAATCAATATGTCTCGAACCATGTCCACTTGATGAAGTTGATTGGCTATAAGGCGACTGCGAATTATGATCAGGCCCAGGTGAAATATAATCGAACAAGTCGTTGACACTCGCTAACACCTGATTTTGATTACCTGACGACTGAGGCAAGTTCCCGATGGCTCCATGGTCATTGGAGAAAACTAAGTTGTTAGACTGAGGTACTGAGGGGAAGAAGTTATTACTGTTCTCTTGAAGAGGTTGATTTGTACTAACATTTGATATTGGCGAATAGTTTACTGCGCTTTGCTCTTGCGCTCCGATAGCCGAGTTGGTTATATTTCGGTTCTGTGCCGATGACAGGCCACTCAACGACGAACTGGCCTCACTTCTGGTCGAGTTAGCACTTGGAGATAAATGCGCAGGCGGTGTCGAAGAGTACGATGCATTCATTGAACAAGGACTCCCACCGTTTGACACATTTGAAACTGAGGAGAAACTTTGGTTGACTGGCGTACACGTTGAGGCAGGCGATAAGTTTTGTTGATGACTTGGAGTTCCAAAGTTTGATCCAACAAACGAAGACGGAATGTGGCTATTTGGATAGGAATCGTAAGAAAAGCTCTGTTGGTGGACGTTGGGAACCATAGCACCATTGTAGGGAGTCTGAGGAACCATACTTGCCGCAGTTGGACTCGTGGGTTCCCGGGTTGTCTGCAAATTGGATCCAAGAAGAGATCTGGGAATCGAGTGATGACTTTGATGCAGGAACGCTTGTTGACATTGTTGCTGTTGTTGATGAACATTACCCATGTGTGATACAATGTACTTCATGTGAGCTCGTTCTTCATAAATCATTTTGTGGATCTTTTTATTCAAATGTCCAGATCTTGCTTTGTTCTTAGCTTCGTACATTTCCCAGTTCACCGCTTTGGCATCTCTTCCGGAATTCTGAAAACCGGATATAGTCTGATGTGCCGGGCCTTGTCCCAATTGCTGCATCAATTGAGAATTGGAACCAACATTTTGAGGGTAAACTGTCGAAGAGGGGCGGTTGTTCACGTACATTTGGTGGTGAGTTTGATAGCCTGATGGTAGCGCATGTGAAGATTGCATGTTGGGAATATTGGCAGAAGTAAACATGTTATCGGAGATAATTACAAGTCACAATGAAAGATGTTTCGTCATTTGAACAAGCAGAGAGCACTAAATATAAACTTGTACATAATAATCAGCTGTATGCTCGTATTGAATTGTATTTAGTGTCGTCAGTACTTTTGATATTAGACCTTCTGTTATTCATAATAGCGTCATTGTTCATCTGAAAGTCAAAAATTGATAGTAGGCATCAATTTCAGCTGGTGTGAGTTTAAATCTTTGCAATAATAAAGCATCTCAACGACCGACACAAACTGATTCTGATGTTGTTTTCTCTAAAGATTAAAACATGAAACTACCCAAAATCTATTCATCAAATACATATAAAACTAAGTTAAGTTTTGTGAATACTATGAAATTTATTGAAATACAGAAATTGATTGAAAGTTCAATATTTCAACAATTACAAAATCATCTATCACTTGAAAAAATCTAATTAGATAAATTTTATTAACTCTCCCACTATAGATGAAACGGTTATTTCTCTATAGATGACCCACCCACCCCCATCCCACCCAAAAAAAGAGAAAAAACTATACCAGAACAGCACAATTTTTTGGCGAGTGAGAGGGGACTGCATAGGGAAAATTTTATTAAAAGTATTCTATTAATCTATCTAGTTGACTTTGCAAGTGACTTTATCGGCGTGGGAGGGACTAGTGGCCTCCAGATACATAACAGTGGCTTTAATCAAGTAGGTCAAGGTTCCGAATCTCCCACTGGGAGCTGAATCGTAGAAGTAATAGGATAGATCTTTGATACCACTGGACAGGGTCTCGTAGGGGATATCTGGGTTCTTCTTGGACATGTCAATGAGGAACAGGTGGTTTGCATGTTTGGCAAGGTTCTCAATGTGCATCACAGAGGTCAATCTCTGTCCGTAGTGGTGGTCAACAAGACTTGCCAACACCATCATCGCTTCAATCAGTACCTACAAAGCAAAATTTTGGTCCCACAATTTCTTTATTAATTGACTTATTCTGCTCCTACTCCCCAGTGCTGTTGAAGACCGCAGTTACAAATTTTAAGAAGGTTGAGAGAGAACAACCTAATGTAAATTGTACTGGTCCATTTTCACAGTAGCTCCACATGCATAGACCCCAACACAAACCAAGCGTTGTGAAAGAAAGTAGCGTGTGCTCGGGGACGTAATAACAGTTCCGACCCCTATTGAGGGGGGGGGGGGGGGGAACTATATGCTCAAATGGGTTTTTTTTGTTCAGACAACTTTGGCCGATCGATATATTCATCGTTGAGAGTTGAGACTGGATCAATAGACAGCTGGTCCAGCGTAGAATACGGAATTAAAAAGATTTTTATTTTCGTTTTTTATAGGGAGCTATCGAGGTTTAAACTTTTGAGAAAACTTAGAGTGAATTATGTTGTTTTTATTCACATTTTCCGTAATTTTTGACCAATTTTTCGTCAATTTCGCTAAAATATGTAAAAAAAAAGTACCGTTGATTTATTTTCAATGACAAAAAGAATTCTTGACAATTTTGATTTAATTTGTTTTTGGCTTAAATTTTGGCTAAATATTTCAAAAATTGCCGAAATAAGCTTCCTTAGTCCACTTTGATTAACTTTGCCGGAAGTACACACCCAAAAACCGTTAACACAATCTTTGTAAACTACAAAGGGAGCCATTCTTACTTCCACTGAGAGTAGTCTGCAATTCAAATTTTACCGTTTTTTGTTAACTTTACTCTAAGAATATCAAAAACGAAACATTTATTGATCTTTTCACTAACAAATTTTCTAGATATATAACATTCGAAAGAATTGAGCGTTCTTAATGCACGAACAGCAATAGCAAGGCTAATTTTGATTAAATCTTGGATGTTAAAATCGAAAAATAATTCGGATTGTAATCAGTCGTTCTTTTTTTAAAAATTTCATTCTTTTTAATATTAATAAAGAACGAACAATTCAAATCAAAGCTCACCGTTGATAGGTCCATTTTGCTTCCTATGCAGTTCCAAATCCCCATTTGGGTAACTTCAATTGATATCTAATGGTTTTCATTACTTTGAAAGTGTTTTTTTTTTAAAATAAGCGAATTTATTAACTTTGCTGTTTTCATTTGTTCCTTTTTGTCTAAATGTTACAGAGCCTAATAATGGATTGATCCGTATCTTTTCTAGTGAAGTAAAAAATTATTTTGTTTAGTTTCAGTTTAATCTGACACTATTTTTTGACTTTGTTCGTAAGTTTTGGATGTAATTAAAGTTTGTTATTGTTGTTTGATTTTGCTGTTCGTTTCGGTTTGCTTTTTTAATAATGGCTGATCTCATCAATCTAATGCGCCAATTTTAACTGCACTGAGTTTTTTGCGTTGGATGCCATCTTGTTTTTCATACACATTTTTTTTTGAAAAATATTTGAATCTTTGGGGGGTTTCTATCTGTTCCTCATTTGGTAGACATTTATGCCAAAAATGCGGATGAGCGGGATCGGAACTTTATGTGCGAACGCACATAACCGAGCCTCCTTGTTTTAGTTTTATACGCACACAGCTTGAAAGGGGATAGATCATCCTCATAATGTTTAACGTTGATAATAGCGCACATTATTATAAAAATATCAGTGATTAATAACATCCAACGAGACCGGTGGTTTTTAATAATTTAAATTCTGCAATAACCTTAGCTTTTGAATCCAGATGAAATAACATATCGCATTCGAAATGTTCTAGACTGTTCCTAATATTGTAATTTTGTATTAAAATTTTTTGCGTCTTTCCATTATAGCTCCCATAATGGTATATTTGATGCCATGGGGTAAACACTACGTCCACTAAGCTGGGGCTATGATGAGAAAACCCTGTAATTATATTCAATACCTGTCTGTATTCTGGCTCTGTGATTTTGCTGAACACTTCCTCCACCTTCAGGTCAAACTTGAGCTCGTCCTGTGTCATCTCTTGAGTCCTAAAAAAGTAATCAACACGAAATTGTCAAAAGATAATCAATTTCGACCTCTAAATCGAACCTCGTATTTAGCAAAATTTCGGTTTTTTTTTCATAATTTGGTTTAAACTTGTGTAAAAACATTCCGAGAGCTTGAATAAGAACCTAACATTTTGCCTTTTAAAAATGTCACGGTGAATAATTAAATGAACGATATTTATTGACTAGCCGAAAGCCCTCAGATCGTGGTTCGATTTAGTTTTGAATATTTTCGACCAGTCATCTCTCTACTTCAACCACTTCTTTTTTATTTCGCTGTCTTAGTGACATTTATATATTTGTTAATGTTTTTCAGGCATAGTATAGATATCTTTCAGATAGGATAGGGTCCTTCACTGACCTTGAAAGGGGTTAGAGCATCCTCAAATGACCTTGATATTAGTGTTAACGCAAGTGAGTGAGGTTAATTCATTTGTCACGAACAAACTAATCGAGCACTTCAAATTCAAAAGCAGGTCGTCTAGAGAATATAACGAATTACGTCACGCACATAAAAACATACATGAATTAAAACGAAAAACAAAACGCGTTCCTGTTACGTTGAGCGAGTTCAAACCCAGCGAAGCTCGAGTTCGGCCTGAGAAAAATTATCAGTTCACTTAAGCATAAAACAAGGGGACCTCTCGACCTGCAATCGAATGCTCTATCACTGAGCTATATCCCCTGAGGTTTACAAAAATTTTCAACCCAAACGTTAAAAACGTCGAAAAAACTCAAACTTGATAACATCTGCTGCATAATAAATAGAGATTCTGACAGAGATTCTAGCATTGACAGTGCTGACCACTTCGACTCCGCTCACTCCACTTTTCTCCCATTTGCTACAAAGCCTTTTATTTCTAGAAATGATCTTACCTCCGCTCAGTCCAAATGGCGACTTCGAAACGAGGAAAAATGGGACTCCATAAAAAAGAGAAAACAGCGATAGGTTTAGCAAATAAGAAAAAAGCAGATAAACTGAATAAGAAAGCAAAAAATGTTCGTAGAAAAAGCCAAAAACATTAAACTACCCAGGAAAAAACTTTGAACATAGCCATCAAATTGCCGGAAAATAACCGCTGTTCAGCCCACTGACCAGCACCGGAATTTAAACAGAAAATTAAAACGAAGAAATGAACCCAGTCTATTTTTTACTAACTGCCAAGAAATGTTCTAATTCCTTCGTTCAATGTCGTTAGTTTAAACAACTATAGTGAAATCACCTATTAAATAGGAGAGCAATAAGCTTAGTACTAATTTCTAAAACATACCCGGCAGATTGCCGGAAAACAGCCGCCGTTGATTCCAATAAGCATGATTGGGATTGAAAGAATAGAAGATATTGAAAAAACAAGATTTTTGTACAAAAACATTTTTTAAGTCCGATTTATTTTGATGGCATTTCGTAGCTAAACATAACGTACTTCTGTTTCTTAGAGAGAGGCTACAGGGGCTACTATCAATACCAATAAGCATTAGAGATGGTAACTAAGACTTATAGGAACGACGTTCAAATAGCGGGCATCTAAAATTGGGCTTTATGGGTTTATCCCGTTTCTACTTCTGACTTCAATTTTTTATACTGACTCTGTTCATTTTGAATTGCTTTGCTGAGCAACTGATGTTCAAAATCACTTTTAGCAGAATGAGAGAAGAGAGAAACTAGCCTAGAGAAGTCAAAAAGATATCACGCAAAATGTTGAAAAAGCGGCAAAATGAGGTAAAGCGAAACATTTTTTTTATTCGACGAAGTAAACAAAATAGGAGCGCTATAATAGCCGGCTGAGAAGATGAGGGCGGCTATTAATAAACCAACAAACGTCGGACAAATTTCTCTCAAATGACAGGTGGGGCAATTTAATAGAAAGAAGGCTGATTCCTAGAAAAATTTTTATGGGTGCAATAAATTCCGATCACGGAGGGTCTCGAAACCCCCAACCTCCGTCTTAATAAACTTACGCATTGATCACTCGGCTATCAGAGCCTTGTGTCAGCTTACCCTACGATTGCTTTTCTCTTAGGACCATACTTAATTTCTGGTATAAATTCTGTTTCGGCCCCCAGAGTTTTTTATGCACCCAATTACAAATTGTATTGTTATATAGCAGGTTACTATATAAAACCAGCACGCGCGCCGGGGGTGTAAAAGATATATGCCCACCAAGCTGGGGGAGGGTAAAAAATAAAAGATCTGAAATCTGAACACAAGCAAATTAGGTTACACAAATTCAAGCAAAAAGCGTGAAAAGGTCACTCGAGAAGTGAAATCGAAAGAATTGTCCAGAACAAAACGGTCGAGCAAAAATTTTGCATGAAAACAAAGACGTTTACAATGATTACGTCAAAATTCGTTCGAGAGCAATTAACAATTTACAGGGCACCAAATTGCACGAACTTTGGAAGTAGACTGCTGATAAGCTAGCTCGGCTGCTTTAAGAGGTCAATAAGAAAATCTGCAATCAAACAACAATAACCCTGAAACTAAAGAACACCACTAAAAAATCTAATTCAGAACGGCAGACAGACTATATGAAAGACTGTGAGTGTCGGCCAATCACAATTTAAAATATTTAACCCGGAGATAAAAGGAACTGACGTTTACACGATAAGCACAATCAAATAAATTGAGATCACAAAAAATGCGAGCTCTGTGACTCTTTCACCAAAATGACACTTCACTGAAATTGAAACTTCTGGATTTGGAATGTATCAGCCTATGTTTACAAGAGTACGTTATTATTCTTAAGGAAAACCTCAAAATTAAGATTGAATTGTAAGGGAAGCGCAGACCTCTAACCCTCAGACGAGGCAAACAATTTAGAGGGGGATATAGGCTAGAGAAACGATTATATTGCGAAAACTTGGACGCGGAGGGTTTGGAGCAAGCGACCTTTCGGATGCAGTTGTCGACATTAACCTCGACGCTCTATAGGCTATGTACGTTGAGCGTTCACAACCGGCTTTGGGAAGAGACGTATTTTCTGGATGCTCGCAATTCAAATCACTCAAAAATTTTTTTTTTAAATTCAAGCTTGATGAAGTCACTCAAGAAGTGAAAGAAGGTTCTAAAAGAAAACGGTCAAGCAAAAAATTTTGCCAAAAAAACACGTTTCATTAATTGCTTCAAACTTTGTTAAAGAGCAATGAATTATACTAAATTGTAGCTGCATCATACAAAGCATCGTAGCTGCATCTATAATTGCAAAAACGAGGCTGATAAAAACAACGGAATTACCTTGAGTCAAGAAACATCTATAGTAGGTTAAGACGACGATTGTTTTCGATTTTAAAGTTAATGAAAAGAGGCACAAAATCAAAGAGGCACAAAAGCAAAGAGGCACAAATGATGTTCCAATTCAGAACACATAGTTTCGTGCATACCAAATTTCAGTTCTTCAGCTGCTTCAAATGTTCAAGCTGAGCAGCCTTTGCAATTGAGTTTATGCCAATTCAAACGATGTCATAAAGGATCAAGCAAAATTTAGCATAAAGAAGAAGACACGCACGACTACAATAATTGCGTCAGACGTCATCCGAGGGCAATTGATCAGACAATAATAGTACCTATAATTATTGTTGCGTTTATACTAGCGAAATAACGACTAACCATCCAGCGTATAGCATGTTATTTTCAACGTAAATGCCTTCTTCACATTTATCAAGTAACCGCCAAACAGACTGATAGAACCCACAGGGCACTCTAGTCAAGGATCCGTCAATTCTGCGCCTTCGCAACCAAGTGCCTCGACTGTATCCACTGTTGTCATCGTTGTTACTGTCATCGGAATCATCGTCCTCCAATTCATGTTTGACTGAAAGCTTAATGCGACTCATATCTTTCTTGCTGAAGCGAACCAGCGTTAGCTCCGATTGTCCCTCTGCCGGTTTTTTATTACTAAATGTGAGTTTGATCTCGTGACCAGAGAATAGGTTGCAAACCAACTCGTAAATACAGTAGGGTTCCAGTTTGAGCAAGTGGTCCATACCTGTGTCCAGGTCGACGTTCAAAGATCTTGCAATTTCCTGAGTCAATACTTGGATAATCAGACCCATCCTGATTCGCATCATACCTGCGAACAGGTCAAGTTGGGTCTCAACGAGCAGGGCAGTGAACTTGATGATTTCTTGAGTCAAAGCTGCCAAAGGACTGCTACTGCCGCACGCATCGTACAACATATCATTAAAGACCTCAAGCGTAACTGGTTTGATAATGGTCTTCTCGCGAGGTTCCGGAGGCATTCCGATTGTCACCGCTTTACGTCTGATGAGAATCTGCAGAATTGATGACGTAATATTATCCAGCGTCTTTTGTAGCAAACTGGCACTGTACCTCAAAACGCTCCACGCCAGAACTTCTGAGCTTTTCCTGTACAGTTCCTTCAACAGCATACGAACTGTCGGTGTTTGCTCACCAATCTTAACTTTATGATTACTGCCATATTTATTGTACATAAAAACCAGAACGTCGAGTTGTTCACTCAATGATGAAGTGCTATGTAGTAACTTCACGAGGTCACTTTCACTGGCCGAGTCAATTGCTGACTTCTTCACACTCGAAGACTCTTCGTCCGGCATCGAATCTGTTGACATTATTCTGAGAAAAGAAGTTACGGTCGAGTTCTTAGGCAACCGATTTGAGTCTTCTGCAAATTCTCCTGGACTTCCAATAGCCATGTCTCGATTTGTGCAGAGAGATCTGAAAACTGATATTCTTCTTGATAAATCTGTGGGCGCTTTAAAGGATCCCATTCTGAAGAGCAAAGGTGTGATATGACCTTGACTGCTGATGCTCTGATGGTGGTCAAGTGGATTAGAAGCGTCTTCGTCAATGATTCGTTCCAAGAATCCTAATCGCCTGATACTTGATGTTGCGTAGAATGTAGACACGCTTCCGAAACCGACTCGTAAACCATCTAGTAACCCAGATCTCAACTTATGCAATGTGTCCAGGTACAACTGGGATAACTTTCCCGTATTCGGATCCAAGAACTCTTTGGTAATTAATAAAATCACAGTTGGTCTGCCCAAACTGCGCCAGTTTAGTTTGAAATATTGAACCATTAATTTCAACTGAGTTAGAATTAAGGAATGATCCAAGGCAAGATAGAATTTTTGTTTGTTCAAAAAGAACGGAACAAAAGCAACGAGGTTTTCCTTCACAACATAGAACTTACTCGTTCCCTCGTATCCTATGATGTCATGAGGAAAACGCCCAGTCAGCCCCATTTTAGGGCATTCGCCCAATTTTGTCAACAATGTGCTCAAAACGTGCGAATGGAACAAACGAAGTTTCATCTCCGAGTTGGCGAGTTCTTCAGCCGTTTCAACTTGAATATTCTCATTCTCCAATGCCAATTTGACGTCATCGTTTTCGGCAACCGGAGCTATTTGAACAATAACATCCAAACGTTCTTGAGTCGCCAGCCTTCGATTTAAAGGATCAATCTCTCCAATGGTCAAAAGCCCATCGCAGATCAGAGACGTCACAATCCATAAACAGTGACCCCATAAATGGGGAATTTTGCCACCGGGAAGACGGTCTTGGGTTTTTGGGTTCTTTTTCTCCTGGTTTATATTATCATAGGGCACAAAGTACAGTTCAGGCATTACGTGGAACCCAAGTTCAGGACACGGAACCATCAAGGTGTCTAACTTCTTTCGGTATTTTTCGACCAAATCTTTATCGTCTTTATAGAGGGCGTCTAATAAGAGGAAACAAAACCCAATCGGCCATTCGCATTCAATATTTTCGAAGAGTTTCAACTCGTGCGATTCGTAATATAGCCTGTCCGGGTCTTCAATTACAGTTTTGAACCCGTCTCGTAAAAACCGTTTGCATCCGTAATGACCTTCTAACTTTTCACAAACTGAATTTCGGACTTGATCTCTTAAAGCTGCATCGTCAACTGCGAAAGCTGGGTAGGTTATCAAACAAAGTAAAGATAGATCACATTCTTTCGAGTTTGATTCTCTCGGTAGCAACGAATGAAGTACAATATTGCATTGCGTTACTTCATCAGGCATGCACGTTATAACAGATTGTGAAGACCCTCTCGCACCAAAAAGATCCACCGATTGGATAGCTTCCAGGGCAGCTTTTGCCATTCCTACAGAACTCGCGTTCAGTTCAACATGACCTCGATTCGTCTTGTCACCTCTTTCCCAAATTCCAAAGTCGGGCGTTTTGTAAGCGTTTTCTAGATAGAACACCAAATTCTGGATGAATGCAACTTCATCGTGGGTGTAGATAATTTCAAGCCCAGAAACTGTCATTTGAGCCAGCAAAAGCACATAGAAGGCAACTGCGTCCATTTGTAAGTGCCCCCATTCATAGTCACCGACTACTGTTCTGAAGTTGGAGGCGTCAAATTTCGCGTGGATTGAGTCGTACTTATTTTGGCTTCTGAAATCACAAACGAGTAATTATTTAGTCTCACATTACATGTCATACTATGATTACTGCCTTTTACTTGAACAATGGGAATTGATATAATCGTAAAACCCGTAAACCATGTGTAATGCTACTATAAATACAATCTCATGACCAATTTTCCATCATGCCAATTGCTCTGAAGTGTACGGCTGTGGTATGCGTGTGAATGTATGTATATAATTGTACCGATGCGGACGTGAATGATACGAGTGAGGTGGGGGGCGGGGGGGGGTTGTTATTTACTTTTTGAAAGCTTCGATCTTCTCTGACTGCATCATCATACACGTCATCAGTCCCCTCATCAGTTTGATTACACTTTTCTCCAGATAACTGAAACAAAGAATAATCAAATTATCATCAAACTCCGGGCATGATTGCAAAAAAGAACAAATTACAACATGACGAGGGCAGATTACCATTTGGACAACGTTTTTAAGCAGCAGCGTTTGATTATTACCGTGAGGTATTGCAGATAGAAACACATTATGAAAATAAACACACGATATCGAGAGGTTATAACGCTCCAAGCCAAAGCCAAATTGTTGAATGACTTCTAGAGGGCCATAACAACCATGTGGTAGTGTGTTCAATCAACTCTCCTAGCGATTAGTCGGGTACCTTGCCCCACTTTTTAACTGATTAGACTACTTTGGAATAGCAACAGACGCCAGAAAAGACTGGCAGAAAAATAGTATAATAGCAGAGCCGAGTTTCACAAGTTTTAAATTTTCGAAGTATGCATTAGGTGCTAACAAGTTATTTCACCAAAGTTATGTAATTGTTGTTTCGCAACAAGAGTTGTTTCACAAGGAAAATTTATGTATTCGGAAATTTAGAAAATTGAGGCGGAAAAACCAATACGATGAACTCTGTTAAGTGATCGAGCAAAATAGACCATTGAGAATTAAGAATGACGACATGTTACAAAATTCTACTACAGCCAAATAATTTATATCTCCAAAAATTAACATTGAAGACGTTTCATTGGACTCGAATCACTGTTTTCACCTCAAGAATTTATTTTCACCTCGAAAGCTTAATTACGCAAATTAGAAAAAATTCGCTCCACTATTAGTAAAAAATGACAAATAACGTCCACACATGCTATTCAATCGAAATTGCATGAATAAACGAACCAAAAAAGAATTGAAATGATCATGACATCGTATGGTTGTGACAAAACTTGACGAGAAAAAAAACAAGTGGAGGCCAATAAAAGCTCTGCCCATTGCTTTGCAGCTATTAATAAACAAAAAAAGGCTGTACCAAAAAAGCTTTCGAAGCCTCAACCATCCGCACTCTTTAAAAAGAATTTCACAAAAATAGGCTTTTTCGTTGTAAACCCCAGCTGGGATAAGGCAATGGTCCTAATACAATTACATCGAAAAAAACGAACTATTCAAAAACATCAAAACTTAATAAAACAAAAAGGCTAAGGATTTATGCTGAAAGCATGCAGGAAACATTCTTTCCTCTGTCACGAACCGTTTACGTTGAGGAAAGTTGTAAAAGCATTACAAAAAGCATAGTTGACCACAAGGTTAAGAAAATGGGGGTTGAAATACAACGTGATCTACGCCGCCCAAAGATCTTTGAAAAAGTTTTCGGAACATCTTTAATGCGGGCCGAACAAAATTTTTTTCTGATAATAAAAACTCCTGAACTTGCACAGTACTCTGTTAAAATGGCACATGGAATGGCAGAACTCCCAATGTATTAGGCGCATTCAATTTTTTTCTTTGTTTCAGTACGTACAACTATTGAAATGTACTTCACCGAGAAAATGACTTCAAAGTCTCATAGAGATCAGATCAGAAAAGCCAGCATTGGTAAAATTACCACAGGAGAACATTATGTTCTGAAAGAATGCGGGAATAGTATGTTATCTAGGCAAAAATAAAATAAAAAGTCGACCTACGGTCATTTTTTTCAAATAGCAAATTTAGAAGTAATTATCTTGCAACTCACGAGTAATCAAGAGTGCTTGCCAGCTGACTTCCTAAAATCAATGATCATTGCAACATATGACCATAAAATCCTCACACAACGCCGAAGTACCGAATTAGTGTACCTTAGAAAATTTAATTAAAAACTAGCAAAGTTCCAAGCAACAAAAAAATCTTTCAAAACGTGCAGAAGAACTTGAATAAATCACAACTATTAGTAAATTTTACCCAAAAACCAACATATTATTGCCGTTAAGTTAGGGCACAACTTGTACTAAATGCAAAAGGTTTAAGCAACTGGAAAACCACCAAATTTGAAATCATTATAGCTAGTAAAAATTTGAGGCATAAAATGTTCAAACTCTGCACTTTTGTGGCTACTTATCCCTTATAAGCCACGGGGTGAGAGTTACCGGTTACAAAATTCATAAAATTGTATTAGGACGGTGTATGATTAAAAAACGTCTTCAGCTAATAAAATATTTGCTAGCCAATATTTTTTGACTTTTAGGTAAGAAGCATAAAAAGTGCCAACAAAAGCCTAGCCATTAGATTATCAAAAAATAGTCTTTACGGCTGTATTGAGATACCTTCCCTATAATTGAAAAATTGACTGGAATGGAAGTCAAGTTACAATACGGTCATTTAAAGTGCGATGGAGCAACAAAATGGTGAAAAAGTACTCCCACGTGCTTTTGTATGAAGATCGATGTTACCAAATTATGCCGACAGAGCAAATGGAGAAAAATGGCATAAATAAAATTGGTTCGTTTTCGCGAGTGAAAAATGCAAAACGAGAACTAGGCGTAATAGAAAGAAACACAAGCGTCAAAACAAATGCATTTAACCTCACTCAGCTACCGCTTCTCAGCTATAGAAATGAAGAGGAAAAATCTTAGTACTTCACATCAATTTTGAAAAAGGCGTCCCAACCTTCTCAACTTTGCTTCGAAGCAATGTAGAAATGCTAACTTTGAAATGTAAAGAGGTGGAGAGCAAATCGCAGCTGATGTTTTTATTAACTGTTTACCTATTGACAGTTCACAATTCAAATACTCAAACTGCTCTCAGAATCAAATTAATTTAATTCAAATTTAACATTCTGTAAAATATTTTTGAAAGCTCTTCAAAATCCACTTTAAGGCTATGTTACAAATAACATCGTGCCTTTAAAACTCCCACAAAATTCATAATGACAAAAAGTGAAAAACACACGTGATAGTAACAACGGTAGCTTTGATTCGGTAGCTAAGCTATGATTTAATAAAGCCCTTTCAATAGTTACTCAATTTTCTCCAACCGACTACTGGGTTTCACGACAGGCTCTAACATAATTGATACCATAGCTAAGTGCTATATCACCTTTAAACTTCCACGTAAACTAATAAAATCAAACCGAAGACATTCAAAAACGCGTGAACTAACTTGACTCTGGATTCGCTATCTCGGTCTGTTGTGCACTTCCTATAGGCCAGACTCAGTCCCCACGCTGACAGACAACAATATACGTTATCTCTTATCCAAGCATGGTTGAAATACCCAGACTCTGTATCCCTGGGCGACACCAGGCCAGTGAGAGGGTGCTGCAACTCCAAGAGGACTTTGGTGAGTTGGTGGTGGTACACGTCCAACATTGCACCCGAGTTGCTGCGACTCCGCATCTGAAACGGTCATTCTAATGATAATAACTGCAGTTTCTGTGTAATCGCAGCGGAACAGCATTAGGTCACAGTGGCTTGTTCTCAGCTGCCCTTTTTCTCATTCTTATTATTCCCGACACTTCAGACTGTATATTTCATTATCTATTCATACAACACTGATAAGGATTCGTTTTCTAGTGGAGAAAAAAACCCTTCAGGAATTTTAGTTGTGTGGTATGTGTGTAGCCAAATCATCAAAGTCTTAATGAATACAGCTGAGAATCGATTTCTCAAAAACCTTTACACCAATTCCCTTGATTTTTTGCTGGAGGAAGTGTTTAAGTAAATGCTGTATTTGCTTAACATGTTAGACGGTATTTTTATTGATGCTGAAAACGGTGACTTTAGTTCGCATCATTTGTAGCCAATTTCTTGAATGCTTAAATTAACCACCCTTTGGACCACCCTCGTTCACACGTATAAACAAAAAATGCCAGATGGTGGGGTAGGGGCATAACTCCATATTGACTGTGTATAATTCGAAATATAAAACGACTCCAAATGTGAAGGTGTTGTGACAATAGATTAAAGACAGAAAATTAGAAGCAACATTGTGACAAACACAAGATCCAAAAAGAAATTCATTAAGTTCAATTGAAGCAGATTCATTTGTGATAGATTGATATAAAATCCCGCTATTCTCTTGTAAGCTCGCCTAAAAATTTCATTCAATGAGAATAGATAAATTTTCTATCTACTATGCCAACTTTACTGTTTCCGATCTTTTGTCCTTTCGCTCTATTGCCCGGTCCCAGGGAATACCATCAAATGGACCACTCATGATCCGTTTAGCGATATTCTGCTATATAGCCTGTTGCATTTTATGCCACAAAGACGTAGTCATGTTTGACTTTTCTAATTTCGGTTGTTTGTTGTACCCACGCGTATGATAAAGAGTGTAACCTTACACATTTTATTTCAGATGAAAATGATTAAAAAAGTGTTAATTTAATGCATGCAAACAAGAATATTTACATGAATATTGACAGAGGAATAATTAAATTTCAAGCCGACGCAACACAAATTATGAGAATTATCATCCGAAGTAAGTTTACCATTGGGAATTAAAGATCTAAAAAAATCAAGCTGATAACTATCAGTTCAAATAGAGAATCTTGGTTTAAGAGAATGAAGTTCCAGCTGTTTTTAGAAGAAAATCGAGTCAGATTTTATATTAATATAAGGCTGAAATAAAAGCCTAAATTGATAAAAATCCCAAGCGTAATTAATATTTACCAGTACTTTCCGAAATAGTTGATAGTATCCAGTGCTGGAACAAAAACATTAAGACTATGCTAAACTTTGATCGGTTGAATAAGATGCACCTCATGTGGCCGATATGTTGACTACGTAAATGTCCAGCTAAGCCCACGTCAATCAAAATGGCAAAAAAACGCCAAAGTAAAATTTTTTAAGCAGAATGACAAAAATTAAAAACCAATAAACATAGATGGCAGATTACCAGAAAAAAGCCCCGGTAACTTCGTATACATGTAGTTTCAAACCACAAGTAAAAAATGAGTCAAACAATTTTGAAAAAAGTTTTCATACGGATTGTTGTGATGTCTTGAATTGATTTAGACTTATATACTTCAAAGACTTATTTACTTCAAATCGTATAACTACATAGTAAATTGCCTGCTTTTGAAGAGCACTTTCATTAACATTCCTATTTCCGTTTTCCCTTAAATATAAATAACCCAATTGAAATTAGACAGCAATTTGGTTCCTCCAAATTCTAGAGAAATGACAAAAAGCATATAAGCAAAAAAAATCCGGATAGAACTTCCAGTTTTACGTATTAAAAAGTCAGTTCAGTTCCGCGTACGATCTCTTCATCTTAACCATGCATCCATTGTTTCAAGCAGTTTTATGCATTGTATATTCAAGAGATGTATGATGAGGAACCGATTTCGCATGGAACTCAACTAACTGCGTTATACGGTAAAATCGCAAAAATCAATATAAATTTTTCCGCAAGAAATTCTGTCATTTTGCTAGAAGTTAGAGCATTTAAAATTCTATCCATTTTCAATGGAATCACCTAGAAATCAAGGAAAACGGAAATTGGAATATTACTAAACATGCTCCACAAGGCAGGTTTTTTAGAACAAGATATCCTCAATTGACCTCGACTCTATAATTCAACGATCGACTTTAGAGTATGTGAACTAAAAAATATCGCGCCGATGAACAAAACATTTGCTCCAGTAAGGGTGAAAACATCATAAAGCTAGCATTTCCATTTTTTTTAAAAAGCAAGAATGAACAAAAGCTGATTCAAAATCAGCGAGACTAAATAAAAAACATACAATCACAAGTCATGAACAATAATTAAAAGAAATTTTGATAATTTAACAAAAACTAAGTCCCAAAAGTAACCTAGGAACTTCGCAAACCATTTGGAAAAAGCAGTTAAAGCACTAGAAAAAATAGGTAACAGAAGTCAGATTGCTACACACAAAAAATGAAAGATTGCTACACGAAAAAAGAGAAAGCGGAATGCTGGTTCAACCACCGTTTTCTCTCACTGTTCTGGAAATTGGAGTGATAAATTTCATGCCACAATTTCATACCACCCATTTTATTTCCCCATTTTTCTTGGCGTAACAAAGATCACTCTTCCAATGTGGCAGCAAAAATCGTAAAAATGCGTGAACAGATTTTAAATGAAGGATATACATTTCAAATTGTTTGATATGTAAGAAAATAAAAGAAGGCCAATAAAAGCTCCGCTCCGTTATCACTATCGCAGCTAGAGATCTTAGCTTTTAGCAATAACGCGTAAGAGTATGTAATTAACTGCAAACCAAAGAATGGTCTATTTGCCCGTGTGATCAAGAAAACTTTCTATCTATTACACAAGAACTATAAAAAAATGACAAAAATTGAGATGAAATTTTATGAAACTGTAACTAATCTCTTCCTTTTCCATTAAAAACCACTTTCAATGTTTGATTTTGTAATTGGTTTTGGTAATGATGATTATTTGATTCAAACATCGATTTTGCTCTCGCTAACGTTCTTACTGCCATTGTGAACAAGAAATAAAAAGACGAAAGTTGAAATCATTTTTTCAAATAAAATCAGCAGAACTATCAAAATATAATCAAAATCAAAATATAATCTCATAAATCTCAACAGTTTCAGTGATAGACGAGCGAAAAATACATTAAACTTGGGAAAAGTATAAGCAAAGCCACTTAAAATGAAAGTAACTGCTTAAAAATGTCTGCAACATTTTCGTTACGTAATGAATAACAGCATAAGATTATAGAATATTACAGAAAATAAATTTGTATTTTACTTAGGTCTCGTATTCGTGAAAAACGCCATTAAAACATACTTTTAATGCATTTCTAAATTTGTTGGTGCAATCTTGCTGCATTGTTTTTATGCTAATAAGTGCATACGAATACATTGCACAACTCACGGTAAAATCTAACATCGTACGGGTAGTCTGCGATTACAAAGACCTCTGTACGAACACCAGATTGAAAAATTCAGATTTTTTCGCAATTGGTGATCGTTGATATTTGGTCAACTAACGGTTCCATTTCTTGTCCATAACTAACCATTGATAACAATTAGCTGAGCCTCAAATTTGAGAAACCAGATGCATTTCAGTAATATGATCTGTGTTTTTATGAAGTGATATAATGTTTTGTCTCCTATTATAAAAGAATCGAAACAAAATCTGGAGCAGGAAGTTAGCCTTCCTGGGTGAAAAAACTTACCGATTTATATTTGAATTCATTTGATTTATACACGAACTTAATATGGAACAATAAAAATTTCACTCTAAGAAAGTTGTTTATAATGTCCACAAACTGTTTTTAAAGATATTATGCATTAAAAACATAAAACAACTCTACCGTCGGAAAAATTGCTCTCGAATGACAGGGGAAATTAGAGAGAATGGAAGTGGCGGCCGAGGTAAAAGGCAAAAACACATTTGGCACAATCTAGAGAATTTATATGGGTAGTTCCAACAAGAGTCTTCGAACTCCAAGCAATGATCCTAGCCACTGAATTATACCGACTTTGAATGGAACTATCTACGCGCACGGACAGCTAATTATCCTCACTTTCAATCAAGACACCTACGTTAACAATAATTGCTTAAACCTCGTTCGGGAGCAATTGAAGATTGATAAACCGTCGGTCCATCACTTCACTGAATATTTTTTTTGAAATATCTTCCAATTGTATCACTTACAAAAGGATAGATATATATATTTTTTTTACTTTTTAACGAAAAAATTGTCATTTCAGCTTGATTTGGTCGTTGAGGAATAAAACAATAGGAGTCGCATACAAAATACGTGATAGAATTGTCGGCATACTTTTGTTAACTACAAAAAAAAATCATTTTCGCAGTTTTCGAGTACTTGATATAGTTCGGTATTTTTGTTTCACAAGACAGAAGCATCAAACAACCGGGTAAAAATCCCATTGACCCGTTTCCTATACCAAAGTCTAAATACTAAACGCTGGCTCTAGTAAAACGAAATTTTCAAAATTGTTACGAATTCGAAAATATTTTTTGGTGTCAGTGAATCAAGTTAGTTGACTTCAATTTTCGAGCATAAGGAAGAAAACACTGTTATTGTAATTGTAACGCTATATTTGCCTTCAACAATTTAAGGATATGAATAGAAGGTGTATTTACCTCGATCCGGATACTTGTTCACGAAATTGTGGAAGATATTCGCATGTGTCTTTTGTTGGAGCAGCTTGTCAGCCTATTGAAGTAGCGCAGTTTCGTCAACACCAACCGCGTGTTCCAAATCAGGTCATTATTTACATCTGAAAAATGTGACCTCAAGGTTAGCACAGTACTATTAACTGATCACACAGAAGGGTTGCAAAAAGCCTGTATTAATAATTAATCTGCCAGCCACAGCCAATAAAATTGATAGAACCGGTGGGCTCCATTCTATTTTTGGCAAGCAGACGCCCTCCCCAAGCAAGCAGACCCTCACCACTCCCCCCCCCCACTGTAATTCCAGGACTCTCATAGAAAATCATTTCTAAAGACATCTTAAAATGATCGGGTTATATATCCTAAATTGTAAAAGAATGCATTAAAATTACATAACACCAGTCGCTATAATATAAGTTCTCTGTCTGTTATTCATTAATTCCTTGACATCAGTGGCATTCAAAGTCGAATTTCAGAGTCGAATAGCAGTGATGAAATCTGTTACATCTTTCAATTTCCTATGACGTCATTAAGGAGGTTACGAGTCACAAATTGAAGTCTAAAACTGTTTCCACGTTCCGTGTTCTTCGCCGTACTTCCTGCCGTAGAATGGGATATTTTGTTGGATCATTTTGATGTCACAAATCCAGATGAAAGCTACAACCCCGACCCCTCCCCAGACCATTCCCCTTTTGCCCCATATTTTCATCATGCGGGCTGTTTTTGCACCAGGCATCATTTTGGAAACTGCAGAAGCATTGACCATTGTTGCACGTTTAGAAAACCGTAACTAATCTAAAATCGGAAAGTTTTAATTTAATGAACGACTGATCTGTCCATGCAAATGAGGTGCTAATCAACGCCGATGTACCTTCAAACGCGTATTAAAAGGTCGCCCCTTTCATGAGACTTAGTGATTTTTCAGGCGTCCTAATTGGAAAATTCGGTTCTGTAAAAATAACTCAAGTTGTTCGTAACTTCTGGCTGAATTCAATCATTCATTCAAAACAAAAAAAAGGAAAAGTTTAAAATATTCCAGCAAGAGTGATTTGCGCAAAGTTATAATGGAGAACCGTCTCATGAACGCCATTCCAATCGGGAAAATAACTCTTTCAAATGAACACCCGAAGTAAAATAATCAGAAAGTCAATAAAATTGTCATTGACAAAATCATTTCTTTGATCATTTCTTGGATCAGTTGAATCGAAGTATTCTGGACAGAGAAAATTTCATTAAATCTTTATTTTTTGAACAAGTTTATAAGGTAATCAAACACATAATTATTATTCTGAACATCTAATACAGAATCACTATCAATTGATCGAGTTCTACTCTTATACGCAGATTTGCTTTTACCCGCAGACGATGCCGCTATTTCTTCATCACTTAATTTTCTTTTCATAACCTGTCCTGAAATCGCAATTTTCTTATCCTCCTCCGACATGGGAGAAAACTTGATTGCATCTTTAGGCACGCTTTTGGTATCACTCATCCCAGACAAGAAATCTTCAAACTTAGAATTAGCTGAGTTTGATCGTTCCGTTTTGTTTTTCCTTCGTAACTCTTTGGATTTTAAAAAGAAGAAAGCAGTCCACCCAGCAAATACCAAGGCAGATGACGGAAGTAACCAGTTGGAGTTGTTGTCAAAAAATACGGATAATCGACTTCTGTACAGAAGAAGTTTATACCTCCAATTGTTCATAGAGCTCATAACTAGCTTCTCATAATATAACTGAAACATTGAAATTGTTCTTCATTAAATCGAAAGATTGTTCATGATTGTTTTTGGTACGTATGAGGATACGCTCTTAGATTTATCAACTATTCAATATTTTATATTTGCAGATAAGTTCTCCAAAAACATAACGACCCAGATCCCCTAGCAAATAAAAAGGCTATTTGGTCAATTTTACCTTTTCAATTCCACAAAACATATCTTAATTGTTCCGACCCACTTGTGGAGGAGGAACTATATACTCAAATGGGTTTTTTTTTGTTCCGTGAATTTTGGCCGATCGATATATTCATCGTAGAAAAACGTTAGTAGTATCATTGAAAAGCTCGTCCAGCGTAGAATGCGAAATTAAAAAGATTTTTTTGAAATTCGTTTTTTTTCGACGAGTTATCAAGGTTTAAAGTTTTGTGTGAACACGCGATGTTTGGCGTGATTTTGTTCAATTTTAGAGGAATTTTCGTTCAAAATAAGACCTTTTCTGTAAAAAAATATTAAGTCAAAATTACATTTCACGACACAAAATTAATCAATTTTTTGTTCCTAATATGACAAAAAGCGATAAGAAGACTAGTTCTGGTCTCATAGGAAAGTTTATTATGAAAAATCCGAATTCTAAGAGAGCTCCTTTTTTAGAAAACGTTTCAAATTTTTTTTTGTTTTTTTAAGTCACCTAGAGGCTAGTCACTTTTCACATCGATGTTTCGTTAATGACGAACCTCATTTACAGTCAAATGAAGCCCAATGAACAAAAAAGTCGCTTTCAAGGAATCGCTCATGTTCTTTTTGGCTTCGACTCTGAGTTTTCGTAACATTAATTGAAATTTCATTTTCTTTTTTAGGTTTCACAAAATTTTTGGAGTCCTGTGGTATGGACTTGCAGACTAAAAGTGCAACAGGTTTCGTAATGTGCATTAACTGAACCTATCTAGTGCTTCAAATGGACAGCTAATGGCTGTTATGACTTTGAAGATATATTTTCGGAAACTTTTTTCAACACTAACCAATCATAAACTTATTTTCGTGAAATATAAGTCAGTCTCATTAATTACAAGACGTTTCTCTTTCCTACCTCAACCAAAATTAATCTGGTTAGCGTTGTTGTCTTTCTAACTGTTCGTCATTTGACTTCAATGTCACAAGATTTCAAAAAAATTTACAAAATTTTTAGATATTTTTGTACTATTGGCCCTTCTTGAAATCTGAACTTATTATATTTATATTGATAGCTCCCATTGGCTTAAAGATGACGTTATGATGATCATCATACAAAGTTTTCCAGAGAAAGACGTATGGTTTAAATGATTTCAACACTTTCTTTTCCCACTTTTCTACTGAATTTTTGGTTTTTGCCTATACTTATGGTTGTTTTCATAGTCATAAAACTTATTGTGATCTCTTATTGATAAACTACGTTGACAATTATCCTTGTCTTTCTATTGGGGCATAAGTGAGCGTATTTATTGACATCCGTTGAAAGCTATTGAATTTAATGTCTGTCAAAACTTTTAAAATACTTTTTCAAAATTTTTTTAACATTAACCAACCGTAAACTTATTTTCGTGAACTCTAACTCTGTCTCAGCAATGTAAGGACTCTTTTTCTTTTTACTTCAACCAAAATTTATCTAGTTAGTGATTTTATCTTCCAACTATAGGTTTTGACTTCGATGCATGAATTTCATTATTTTTTTTAGTTTCAAGATTTTTTTCGTAATTCTGGTTCCTTTTAAAATCTTATCAAATTATCTGAATATTGATAGTTCCCCTTGGCTTAGAGAACACGCTAAATGGACCATATATAAAGTTTTCAGAGAAATATTTATCGTTTAAATGGCCCCGACACTTTCTTCTTGCACTTTTCTAATGAACTTTTGGATTTTTGCTGTATTTGTTGCTGTTTTCATAGTCAGTGACTTGTTTCAATGTCTTTTTGATGACTTATGAATTACCAACATCGTTTATCGTTTTAGTCCCACTGAGGCATAACTTAGCGTATTCATTGGCTTCCGTTGAAACCTATTAAATTTAATGAGTGGTATTTCAAATGAGTGGTATATTTGTTTCTTTTTCTCTTCTTTTAGGACATTCGGGTAGTAACAGATCACAATGATTTTCAAATGTGGCCCAAACAAACTTATTTAATTTTTCAGTATAATTTTAGCTGAATTAATATAAATGAAAACTGAAATAAAAATACATAAAATTCAGATAATAGCTGTTGATTTTAATGGCTCCAATAATTTGTGTTTTGGCATATTGTTTGTAATTTTTGAATTTTTTGGTATCTTTAGTCCGTTCCCATGGTTTTTCTAACCCAAGACAGGTCCCATTGGTTTCATAATGACTTTTTACTAAATTTGAGAAGTATTTTGTTACAAGCTTGTGATTTTTAAGACTTTTAAAATTATTTGGTTTAAAAAAGGTTGATTGATTCTTGAAGTTCGCCTCATTATATTTTCTCTTTGTGCACTTGTCACTTAGTCTCTGCTGTGTAAATAGGAAAAAGTTAGTTTGTATAGTTAAGGTTTTATCTGATTGCATTTTGACGTTGTTACTAGGTGCTTTTAAATTCAGAGTTTTTGCCTTGAATTTTTTGTTTTTGTTTATATTGTTGTTCGTTTTTTTTCTCGTAGTCTTTTTATGGCAGATCTCTTGAGTGTTGTAATGAGGCATGGCATTATGTAATTCAATTAGTAGTTAGGTTGTGTAACAAGTTTTTAAACTCAAACATCTATTTTTGTTATCTCTTATTTGGTTGACAATTAAGTCAAAAATGTAGATGAGCTCGGGTCGGAACATCATGTGCGAACGCACATTAACGAGCCGCCTTGTTCTTAATCATCTCTTATTGTGATATCTACAATATCAACTTATTGATAAAATGTTTTATTAACGCCGGACGGACACTAGGGGAAACTGCTCTGCTTTCGGGTTAGATTAGCTTTTCTATCACGTTCTTGCCATAATTGGTATATCATGAGTGACGTTACTTTTTAGACTAGTGAAATTGGCTCAAGCTAGAGGTATGCTATTCCCCTGTTGTAATCGCAAAGAGAGCGGAATTAAAACGTTACAACAACGCGATGGCAATAACCAACATAACCGACTAACGTCAGAAGAATTAACCTCGGACTAGTGGGATCTCAAATCTATTTCAGCCTGCTTTGGGGGGGGGGGGGGGGGGGGGGGTAGACTGCAGGAGTCGGTGGGGCTAAAAAGTTCACAAAGGAGCTTCAAATGAGGTGATTATATAATAATATTAGGGGATTGGTGAGTTTAAACAAATGACACAAATTTCAGTGCACTTTTCACTTAACTAATAGTAGAAAGCGGCCCTGAGTTCTCAGTTGCATAAAATTGTTAAGATGAGAGAATTTTAGATGAAGTAAAATGCCAAAAAGTCGGAAGCATAAAAGCAACTCGAAAAGAGAATTCAAAGCTGTCAAGCAAAACTTTTGCAAAAAAAAAACACGTTTACGATAACTGCTTCAAACTTCGTTTGGGCGCAATTAACAGTGTAATAAAATCCAATAAGTTCGTTCAAATTTGATTGAAAACAACAGTTGTTCTATACTGCCAGAAAACAGGTCACCTAGTTGTTCAGCTGCCTGAAATTATGAAAACATGACGAAAAGCAGATAACAGTCAGAAGTCATCAGATATAGAAGGCTCCGTTATAACTAATTCAACGTACAGCAGTACCTAGGCAGGACTTGGTTTTAGAAATGCCAACAAGTACATCTAAAGTTTTTTTTCGAATACTGCCAGGTTAAGCTGTTTATATGCTCGGTGGTGATAGATTCACATGAAGTCTCACAAGTCGATCACGCATACAATTACTCTTGTCTACTTTATGCTTCTATGTTGGTTTAACGTTATTTTATTAATGAACAATAGAACCTATAAGAGTTACCAAAATCTCCGTTGTGATTGGCAGAGAATATTCACAGTCACTTTTGTAAAGCAAAGTCAAAAGCAAAGTCAGCAGCGTAAATTTATGTGAAAGAACACGCTGATAGATTTTTTTTCTGCTTCCAATCATTGAGAACGTTATCTGACAAAGACCTTTTTGTTTTTGCGATAAAGCAAACAAGTTTTTTTTTCTTCAACAAGCAAACCGAATTATTGGGTATTCTATATCTGGACTTCAAACTGGTGAGACCAAACCAATTTAACTTTTAATTTAATATAGTGTCATTTTCAGGGCGAGTCTTTTTTTTCTGGTTTATGCACGAATAACGAAAACCAAATCACCCTAAAGCATAGATATCAAGATGACAGATACTATTTCGGGTTTGTCGAAATGGACAAAAGAGAAACTAATAAGCGAGGTGATGCAACTAAGAAATCAAAGAAGGGAGTCACTTAACTTAGCAAACAAGAATCAAGACAATAACCAAGAATTGGACAGACTTAAGCTTAAATTGGAACATCAGAAAGAACTTTATAATCAAGCTCAATCTGAGATTCAATTTTTGAGGAGTCAGAATGATAAATTAATATCAAATTTAATTAGCGAAAAAACAGCAGAAAAAGATGTCGTAAAATCTACTGTCAACCGTCATTTTTATCCAAAGTTTGTTCCTCGTTTCACAAAACAGTTAATAATTTCTGACAGCTCGTATAAACTGGTTCGCCAAAATGACATCAGTAATGATGCTGCCATTCACTCTTATCCATCTTCGACAATAAAAGACCTCAATAATATCATTGACAATTATGCGCCATCAACAAAAGCAGAATGTCTGATTATTCATACAGGGCATAATTCCATTGATCAAGGTACGACAGGAGAAGATGCCGCTAAAGAGTTGGGAGTCGTTTTATCGAAGTGCGTTAATAAAATAAAGCCTTACAAAGTAGCGATTTGTAAATTACCCAAGGTCAAAAACGGCAGTTTTGGACGCGAAACTAACAACAATGAAATAAACAAATTTAACCGGGCTTTAGACGATATAGCAGATGGTTTACGTGGAGAGTTTCAAAATACCGACATAAAAGTTCTGGATTATAATTTGGAAAATGTAGATATTCGAATGGATGGCATTCATCCTAATCACAATGGAATCCAGAAAATGGTTTTTAGCTTAAGAAATTACATATCAAGTGTGGGGTATCAACCTTCTGTCAGCAACGTATCTATGAGACAAATCAAAAAGCAGCCAATAGATAATGACAATAACTGGAACAGAAATGGTCATATGGGATATAATGCGTTTGGGTGACTTTGAAAAATATGTTTTCCTATTGGAAATTTCTCGTGTTTTTTAGCCTGTTTTTTCTTGCAGAAAATAAAAAATGTAAGTGTTCAATCAATTGTCACCCAAGCACTTCAATTTATTTGATTTTCAAAAACAAAACAATAGTTGATAATGTATGTCTTGGATTTTGGTCTTTAAACATAATATATCAGTTCCTAACTATAACCTACTTAATTTTACTTTGCGGTGATGTCGAATCTAATCCAGGGCCCAATTTACATAATTTACAAACATTCGAAAGCTACGATAAACATAAGGCAAATGCAAACTTGCATCCATGTTTTGTATACACAAATATTAGAAGCGTTAACAACAAACACGAAGAGATTTTGGATTTTTTGCAGCAGCAGAACAGACAAACATGCTTCATTGTTACTGAAACACGGATAAACGATAATCAGAAGATACCCTTAAACTTTTTAAGCAACAATAACCACTTTGTCCATCAAAGTAGATCAAAATTGACGCAGTTAACGAGAGGTGGTGGAGTGGGGATATGGGTACCAAATACGTTCAAACATAAAATACGGAATGATCTCAACTCTATTAACAGAAGTTTTTTTGAATCACTATGGCTTGAAATACAAGCACCGTTTAAGGAAAAACTTCTAGTTAACGTTTCTTATTGTTCCAATAAAAACTTGGGCGAATTTTTTCTAGAAGAGTTGACATCAGAAATTTCAGGCGCATATTCAATAACTGATAATGTAATACTATTCGGAGACTATAACATCAATTTTTTCAATCAAAGAGAAAAAGAGTTATTGACAGAATTTGCTTCCAACAATGGGCTTGAGATAGTAAATAAAAATACTCCAACCTGGACAAATGGAAATCAGGAAACACTAATTGATCACTGTTTAACAACGAAACATCAAATTTTTGATACAACTGTTATCGAGCAATTATTTGGAAGTGATCACTTTACACAAGTTTTCTTTTCGTCACTGGACATTGATTATGAAAACAACAAAACGCAATTTTTTTACCGGGATACTAGCAAATTTACTAGAGCTAATCTTAACAAAAAAATTGCATCCGCGGATTGGAGTTTCATGTATCAACGAAACAATGCAAACTCAACTTTTAAAAAATTTTCAATTATGTTTGAAAATATTCTGAATAGTATAGCTCCCATCAAAATAGGAGAGCCATCATCAAAATCAACGAAAAAAATGGTTATCCAGAAAAATTCTGAATCTAATCAACGAAAAGCACAGGCTTTTCAATATTTGGAAGATAACAGCAGACGTTGACACATATAACTCATACAAAAGAATAAGAAACCATACAAACAGACTACTTAGAAGAGCGAGCCACAATTATTCACAGAAATTGTTCGAAAGTCTTCCCGATTCAAAACAACAGTGGAAATTCATTAAAACAAAAATAAAACACGAGGATAAAAACGGCGAAATTTCTAGAATTCGGTTCAACCAAGATATCTTAAAAGACAAAAAAGAAATCGCTAACACAGTTAATATTTGTTTTTCTAAATTAGGTTTATACGAAGGCGAGACAGAAAAGATTGAGCTACCGGACTTTGCTTTTGACAAAACTGAGTTTTCCTTCAGACATATAACGAGAAAAGAACTGTTTACTGTAATTGATCAATTACCACAAAACAAAGCAGCGGGTCCTGGATTACTCACTACATGGCCTTCAAGTGTAGCAAAATGTCTATTGAAACACATCTACAGTTTGCAATAAACGAATGTATATCAAAAAACATTTTTCCTGACATACTTAAAAAAGCATATGTAACTCCAATTTACAAAAAAGGGGATCCACTGGAAGCAGGAAACTACAGACCAATTTCAGTTACACCGACTCTTGCGAAGATTTTTGAAAGACTTTTGCTCCAACAAATGCTAGAACATGTTGAAAAGTATGAAATAATCAATAAAAATCAGTTTGGGTTTCTGAAAAGAAAATCTTCGAATGACACAGTAATATCGTTGACAGAATCAGTGAATAGTTTGTTAGAAGAAAACGAAACCGTTGTTAGTATATTCTTGGATTTAGCCAAAGCTTTTAACTCAATATCTCACAAAATTTTTCGCGAAAAAATTACTAAATATGGATTTAGTACGGAATCAATTGCAATGCTAGAATCGTTTGTTGTCTAACAGAAAACAATGCGTAAAGAACGGCATAGAATATTCGAACTGGGTGACAATAAATCACGGAGTACCTCAAGGAACAGTTCTCGGACCTTTAATTTTTTTAATATATATCAACGACTTCCCTGAAAAAATGAAAAAAAGAGAGGACGTTTTACAGTTTGCAGATGACACATGCATTATTTGTCATTCCAAATCCGATGAAAATCTCTTATGCGAAATTAACAGTGTATTTGAAAGTACTGACAGTTATATGAGGCAAAATATGCTAACTTTAAACAGAGATAAAACAGAAATTGTGGTTTTTTCAAAAACTGGTGAATCAAAAATTGAACAATTTCATTATAATGGAATTTTCATAGAGCCAAAAACAAGTTGTCGTTATTTAGGTATAATGATTGATAACAATCTAAATTTTGACATTCAGCTGAACAAAACATTAACAAAAATGGCAAATGCTATTAGGTCAATTTAATTAGTAAGACATTTTCTACCACTAAAAGCAAGAATCGTTCTTTTTAAATCACTTGTTTTGTCCCATCTCAATTTCGGTGCAATTTTTTTTCAATCGTTGTCGGTTATGTCACTTCAAAGAGTTAATAAACAAATAAATTGGGGAATAAAGGTTTGCCACCTGCGCAAAAAGTTTGACAGTGCAAGAGATCTATTACTGAAAGACAAAATTTTACCAGCAGAGCTTTTCATTAAAAAAGTTTGTCTTCTTAAATTTTTTGACCTCCTCTCACAATATAAACAGAGTAGTCGAGAAACCAAAAACTCCTCTTTCAGGATTCTTGAAAAGTACGAATTGACCAAAAACTGCAGAACTGTCCAGTTTTTTCCAAAGAATAAGTGCCAATCCAAATGGAGTGACAGGTCACTGATCAGAAATTTTTCTAGGAAATGGAATAATTTGCCAATTGAAATCCGAAAAGAGAAAACTAAAAACAAATTTAAGGAAAAACTAAGCAGCGAAATGGTCAAACTGCATGAACGTGTTCCAATAGATAGACAAGTAAGAGGCTTTAGGAAATTTTTCTGAAGTATAAAGACCAAACTATTCATATATTTACGAGGCGATTTTGAAAAAGTAAATATTTAACCAAACGTTCTTGTTGTGGTTATAACTCTAAATTTACATTTTTGAAGATTAAAAAAAACAAGGTTAAAAAATTTGCCAAAAAATTTTCGGCACTTTTATAATAGGGACAGCAATACATTCATCAGCATAGTTGTATGTTATTGTCAGCTAAATTAAATTGCATAAGACGGGCCCAAAGAATTGTTTAAAACTTAGTAAATGCGCAATTAACAAGGCAGTGGAACTTTCAATGAAGAAAACCCTCAAATCATTCGATAAATTTATTGACATTTTAAAGTTAAAATGTAGAATCAATCAGCTCATTATCAAAACAGAGAAACAATGAAAATCAACAATTAATAGCAATCTGAGAACAAGCACCATTATAGACTACAAATATATCATTTCTTGCAAAGATTATTTATCAATTAATTAGATTAATCAGACATGGCGAAATGTAATGAACTATTGAACTATTATTTAGATTTGCTAAGATGGTGTTCGTTGAGCTTTCGCAATTTCTCTTTGTCTATCATGAGGGCTGCTTGGTCTTCATCTGTGAGCATTTTGCTGTTTCTGTATGCGCCCAATCTCAGTTTCTCTTGCATCCAACCTAAATATCAATTTATTCTTGTTTATTTTAATTCTTGTTTAATTTCAATTAAAGTTTTTTATTTTAACTCCACATCAAATTCTGAGTGAAATCATTGGAAGCCGAAAAATGTGAGGTAAGATAAGTACAATGTTGCTTGAAAAACACTCTTGTAAGTTTTAAAAAAACAGACCCTGCACTGCCAGATTCTAGACCCAGCATTTTCCTGTATATAGTCCCAGATTTTAAAACTTGTAAGGCTCGTGTCTCAAGAAAGGTTGAGTGACTCGAAAAATCATTTCAAGATTCTGGTCTATATCTCGAACCGTTCCGTGGATCTCGATAAACGCCAGAAACTCAGTGATTTCAAGCAGAGTCACGTAACCTATAAAAACAAATGAATGACCGCAAATCTCGACTTAATTATAGGTTACGTGACTCTGCTTGAAATCACTCAGTCGAGATTTGCGGTCATTCATTTGTTTTTTTTTCACCAGCAATTCAGCGCTTTTCTGCCGGTAAATGCTTAACTGTCAGCTTTTTTCAAAAAAAAAATTAACATTGCACTACTACAGTAAATTTTTTTACAGATACTATCCATTACGTCAACAGCCTACTAATGAAGAGTGTGACGTAGTATTAAAAAAAATGGCGTACAAATACACATACCTTTCACGATTGTTTTCGTGACTTCACTTCTGACATGATTTAACAAATCGCGCCATGTCATAGTCATGTTGTGAATCTCTACTCTCGGAAGAACAATATGCATGTTGTGAATATCTTCAATGTTCTTCTTCTTATCCCCTCTATAAGTCACGTACAATGGCACCTCTCTTATCCTGATCATCACAAACATGCAATTCCTTGCCGCACGTTCGAACGCCAAATCAATGGAATCGGTTCCCGCGTGGCTACTGTAAAGCTTTTCAAAGTCGCGATCTTTCGATTCTTTCTTAACTTTCTTTTTCTTATTTTTGGTGGCCAAAGCAGAGCTTAGAGAATAGGAACTGCTTCCCGATTTGTTCAGAATCAACTTGCTGCTAGATTTATCATGAGGCAATGCTGTAGTTAAAAGTCTCATTTGATGTAATTCCTCCTCTTCCTGTTTTCGTTTTGACTCAACTGGGAACAAAAACTGCTTCATTGTTTTCCAAAACGCTTCTGTTAAATGAATATTCAAAGTCGCAATTTTAATGTCCAGAAGCTCTCGTATTTGAATTCCGCCAACTGCTGGCTTTTCTCGCATCTGAACAACCAAAATCATACCTCGATCATTGTCTGGACTAAGTTCGTCATTGTCATTTTGACTGGATAAGTCAGAACTGCTAGACGCATTTCTCGCATTCTTCTCGTGGGTTTGCAAGATGTCCACAAAATGGTCATTGTTGATCAGGTTCTTAACCTCAACATCTTCAAGTGAAACTCTGTGATCTAAACTGTCATCATTCCTTGATATTTTTGTGTACTTGAAATTTGTTAAGCAAACATCGGCAAATCCGATTTGCCCATCAACTTCGGTTAGACTCCATTTGGCTTTTGCAAAAATGATTTCCTTTTTGTTCGACGCAACGGGAACCTCGTCGTTTCCCGGCAAGTGGATCTTACTCTTTAACTGCAGTTCTTTGTAACAGGTGAGCGCTAACTGCAATCTCTGGGCAGCTGCTTCGAGCTCGTCTTTTTGGTTTTGAACCCCTTGCTCTTGCACCAGGACAAAACTTTTACCGTAAGTAATTTCGTCTTCTAATCTCCTCAAGGTTTCCGGGTCTGTTTCTGGATCTTGCTTGGCTAGCGACAACTGAAGTGACTTAACTTTGTTTTCAGTAGCAACTTTCTCTCGTTTAAGTTGTTTCAACAAAAAGTTACCGTCTCGTAACTGCTTTTGCATATTGATAATGGCCAGTTTCAGTTCCGCGAATTCTCGAACCTGCATTGAAAGTCGAAGAATTTTCAAATTCTCGTTTGAAATCTTGCGCGATTTTTCCTGATACAAAATCAGATTGTTCACAATGTCGAGCACTAAACTGTACTGAAATGAGTTTGTGCTTATACACAAGTCATTATGGTGAAGTCTAAACAGAGAAACGGGCGCTTTCTTGCAAACTTGTTTCTTAGATGGCACGTTATAAATCGGCATGTTATCCGATTCCGAAAGCGCTTTCACATTGGCAATAGATACGTTGCAACAGCACCTGCTTATAATTCTCTGAAGTCTGTATGAACCACAAGACGATACCAACGCCCCAATTGCTTCGGTCAGAACCTCCTCCTGAAATGATTGCTCCTCCATAGACTTCGAGAGGTTCTGGGATTCAATATTGACGATGTTAAGAGGAAGCCACGAAACTGTTTCATCATTTTCTTCACACGCTACTAAGTCATTATAGCTCAGCGTTGAGAAATATTGCATGTCGTTTAAAGATACAACCAAAGAATTTTTACTGTACAATTTATCCTCGTACCATTGAGGTTCGTGTTGATACTTATCAATTTGCGCATCTGATGCAGTGACAATAATCAACCCGGGGGTATCAAAACCTAGCATTTTCAACTGCATGTCGGAAACTGCCACTTTCAATTCATGTTGATTGACATCAAGCAGAGATATTTCATCATCCTCGTCATCTTCAGGAATGTATTTCTCTTCGTTGAACCCAAAGAACCTCTTGCTGTCAATGTCCTTGACCAGGATCTCATACAAGGGATCCGCAAACGGGTTATGCTTCGCCGGAGTTTGAGAACTACTAACATCCGAATCGTCAAGCTCTTCCAAACTATTGCCAACTGATGGACGTTTGTGCGTCATTGACGGTTGCAACACACTCTTGCGACGCTCAATCTTCGACTTCGGATCTTCGTTGCTGACGACGATAATCGGCTTCAAGGCGTCCGAAGACAAATTCTGACGCAAGCTTTTGTTAAAAGAGTACTGATCGTATAAACGCATGATTATCGCTCGGTTCCGACGACTCCACGTCGCGTGAACTCCCGCGGCCGAAAGCGAATGCATCGGTGTTAAGTACACAACTTCATCCGAGCCCGAAGCACTCGCTCGAACCGTGTTCGGGGCGATTTCAGTTTTCTGGTACGACAGGGTTTGAATCGACAAAAAGTGAAGTTTCATCGGGGGATCCGTATGACGTTTTTCTTTGATGTATGCGTCCATTAAAGAACATTGGTCCTCGGTTTCAGAATTGTCCGATATCACAAATATGTACAAATTACTCAGGTCGAATATCAGAGAACGAGTAACCCAACGTGTCGCTGGTCGACGAATCAGACGATCATCATGGGGTTCCAAATACAAACTTTGCTCAGTTCTCAAACGCGAGTCACTTGAGAAATACATTGTGATTCCCAGATTGCGTTTCTCGCTCACTCGATAGTTGTAAGTGATGGCGGGTGTGTCAAATTTAGTGATGAAGTTTCTGAAGTGTCGCATTAGTGATGCTTTCTTCCTAGTTCGTACGTTGTTGTAGAATCTGCCTCTGCGAATAGGCCTCGAAGTAGTACTAAACAACAGAAGAAAAATTTATGCCACGTTCAATATAGAACTAATGCACAGAAAGTGAAAAAAAGCAAAGCTTCGCGTTACCAAAAAGTGTTTCCACAAATTTGTAAATATATAATAAAGAAAAATGCCTACAGTTAATCAAAATGTCGCCCGGACACTGTTCGTAAACAGAACGTTAAAGAAAAAACAAATTTGACGTGAGAAACAGAATTATCTCTCAAGAAAAAATGAATCGTCGTCAACATATATGTTGAAGCAACCAAAACAAAAAATTAGGCACGCCAAATTAATTAGGCAAAAAGATTGCCCCTTTTCTAAATTCTTTAATTAAAAGCTGATTAGGGTCATATAACTGATCTGCACGGTTGAAAACTATTGACACCTACACAATTCAAAAGTTTTGTTGAGTGAGGTAAGCAACGTATGATTAAATTTATTAACTAAAAGCAACTCTCGCTAAAGCGAGTGAGAAATGACATCAAGCCCGCCCAATCCTTAGTTACAGGAATAAGTCATTCAAAAACGTTTTCTGCTTGGCTGTTTGAAGGTGAAACCGAAACAAAGTCATGCCGCAAAATCACAAACATAGCATGACAAGCCCTGAACTACAATTAAAAACTTTTCATTGACCAAGCGAAAAATTAGACCTAGACATGACTAAGAATGGATTTGGAAATCTATTAGAAAAAATCCGAACGAAAATTCAAAACATAGCCGTCAAATGCCGGAAAATAACCGCGTTGACCGGTTTGACATACATCAGGATGACAAAAAAATCAGGATGACAACAGAAAAAAAAGATTGAAATTGACATAATAATTCAGTTGTCAAAAAGTGTTCTAATTTGGCGTGCAGTTTCAGCTATATTCTGAAATTATACTTAATTCACCTTCTAAGATCAATTAAGCGTTAAAAAATACCAGCTAGAAACCACTATAACGAATCTGGATGCTCTAATTCAGGAGTCAAATGTGAAAATAGTGCTATATGTAAAAGGAAAAAAGTGATCAAAAAAGTAATGCGAATTGAAAAAAAGAGCGCCTAAATAATAGTCGATAGTCGTTGAAAGGCTGATGGCGGCTAGTAAAAATACTTAACAAAACAGAGGTCAAAATCACCTCCGTGAACCTATGTGAATTCGCTTTTTCGCTCCTTTTCCTGCTTCGGTGTGACCAAAAATACTACTCAAATGAATTCAAAAACATAGCCGGCAGATTGCCGGAATAGCTGCGAAATAGACTTGCGTGCCGTAAAAAACAGATGGAAAAAGATACAGAAGTGAGTTGATAATAGTTATCGCCGCCGCCTATAAAACTTACAAGTTTATTTCAAATGAGGTTGTTTTTGGGTGCAAAAAAAGTTTCCCTGTCGCGTCTCGAACCGGTGATCTCCGGATTAACAGCCAGTCGCCTTAACCACTCGGCTGTCGGACCATACAATCTGTTTTCTTACAATCAACTTTGTTTTAGGAACAGATTCTGTTTCTGAATAACCGCAATTTAGGTCATGCAGAAAGCGTGAAATCAAGCGCGAAAAAGCCATTTAAGCAGTGACGAGACAGAATGTTCTAGAACAAATGTAAAACGAAAATAAAGCGTCAGACGACGAAACAAAAAAAAACCAAGAGCACCGCAATATAGCTACCGTCAGCTTACAGCTTCGCAGCTATAAAAAAAAATGTGTGAACAGAAATTACATATTTATAAGACAGCGCCACAATTGTAAAAACAACAAGATCACTGCATTATATCTACGAACAGATTACACCTTCGCAGCTATTAAAAACAACAGAAAACAACATTTGAAAAAAATTTAACATCTGACAAATTCCTCAAAACTTGTTGTTTCTCTTGACTCTAAAACGAACTTGAAAATTGCGCCATTCATTTGGTCTGAAGTTTGACTCAAGTACAACATCACAGATCATTAATATTGTTTGCTTGAATTCAAAAAAAAAACAAATAAGATTTGCCAGATTATCTTTCATAACTTCAATTTTCTGATAATAAACATAAACCGACTAACGTCGGATGAATTGTTCTCGCACGACTGGTGAGCCAAACACAAGAAAGGGGGCATAGGCTAGAAATTTATTTGGTGAAAAACTTCTGAAAGGGGAGGGGTTAGAACCCACGTCCTCTCGGAGTTGGTGAAATTATCTACTACGATACAGTACTATGTACTGTCACCGCTTACAATCGGTTTTATTTTAGCAACAGACATAATTTCAGAATACGCAAAAATTGGATCACTAAAAAAACCATCAAAAAGTGTCTTCAAATGACGCCAACATGGCACCTATTATAAACCACTAACAAGATTAACATCGATATAATCAAATTATTTTTGGCACTGTTTTCAATTGACTTTTGGTAGTAAACTGCTGCCAACTGAATGAATTCAGGAGCTTTAGGTTAATTTCAGAGCACAATTTTATTACCCAATACGCAAAATTTTGCATTCAAAAAGACAGGCGACTATAATTTTTCTGTACTACTCTACACTTAACAACAGTTTTTGCAGACCCAGACGGGAGCAAGTTTGTAAAACAAATGCCGAGTTATTCTAATACGATAATTCATGTTTCAAATACACAATAAAACTATCGATGAAAAGACAATCCACCAATACTCCTAATCAAGTTGTACAAAGGAAATAGCCGTTTGAAAGCAAGTATCAAAAAGTAAGAAATCATAAGCAGGATCCACGTAATTGCGACACATTTTTTCAATTCAGACGAAGTTCAAAGAACTTACCCAAGTAGCTTTGAGAATTGATGAAACCAATTGAATGTCGAACTGGACATGTCAACTTTTGCTGTGCCCAATGGCAAATCGCTGGTCAGCAAAGTTTCATCACTGATGGCAGTGTTCATATCACTCTGTATGGACGGACGTATAGAAATTGAGAAGGTCACGTCGAAACTCTGCGATCTGAATCTGGAATAGGTGTCGTAGTCCTCTAAGTAGATGTTCTGAGGTCGGAACGCTACAGCGTGGTGAGCGGTAGGGTTACCCAAACAGTTATACACAAAATTCCATGACATGCGTGTTCTGGGAGCATCAATGAACGTGAGAGGTGATTTACTTGCCGTCTGTATGACAACCTTCAAATCACCGGAAAGGCTCAAATTGTTAGGAATCCAATCAAAGTGTACGTTCTTCCACAACAATCTCAGTTTCTCAGACTGTTTATAGGGATCCAAGGTGCATAACCAAGTGATTTCAAGTTCCTTATAATAACAAAGTAGTTTTCCTTGGCACTTTAATCTAGCTTTATCCCAAAATGGAAGCGGGGGGCTAGGATCCGCGGAAGGCTTGTTGATCAACGCCATGCCATGGCTGACCTCGTTCCAGCCTGGGTCACGGTTCTGACCCCAATTGAACGTTACTTGGTCACACGTCATTGAAAGATTCTGGAACCATTTCTGACTTCCCGGGTTCCTTTTTAACCTGGCAGGTTCGAAATGAGGACCCAATGAATAGTCAACGTACGAAAAAGTGTTTTCGGCTCTCGGAATGGCGACCAAAAATTTTCCAGCGATGTTGCCATTTGAAATGGCGTACATCGGGTCTGGATAATCTCTCACATTAATTGACAAAGTTTCAGCAGTCACTGAAATAATTCTACAAGCTTGAGCGCTAAACTGAATTTCCTCAGGCACTGTAGTCGTTCCATCAAGCTCGTTCATTTGTCGAATTATGTTTTCACGCCCTGTCATTTCTTCATCAGCCAGACACAGTATCTGCCAGTTAGAAAGGGTTAAGCAGACTAAGTTTCCATCGCTTTGGAAGTAGTCACGTGACTTTTTCCACCTTTCAATGTATAGACGACTGTTCATTTGAAGCAACTGCATCAGCATTCGTTCATATGATTCCTCGTTACACATTTCGGGAGGACTGTTGAGGCAAACCTGTTGCCATTTCTCTTCAAAAATCATAAACCGATCAGTTTGTTCAACCTTTTCGTCCAAAAGAAGCCGATAATTTTCACTCAATCGCTGTTCGAACAGATTATCATCGATTGACATTGTAAAGGTAGTTATTGTAAAGTTGAAATCTGGCCAAACGAACGTCGACTTTTTCTTGACAGGAGAATTCGTATTTGACGCGATTGAGGCACTGCTAACTGGGGAGTCTGTATTTGAAGCAGGATTGCTACTTGATGACGGGTAATGTAAAGCTTTGAGCCATTTTCTGGCCAATGTGAATTGTGAGAAATTCCTATGGAATACGTATCCATCAGGGAATTTGATATTACATGAATCAACTTCCATTGTCAGCATATGATTTTTCGATGATAGACTAAATTTCTCACGATCTGCATTGGTAGTTGCAGAAATAGAAGAATATTGAAGGAAAAATCCCTTAAACACAAAGATAGGTTCAACGCTAGGTTTCTTTCCAGTGCCATCATCGTCCAGTTCTCCGTTGATGGTTCTCGATAGCGGACTGACAACTTTCTTCATGTTACGATCACAAAAAACATTGAACGTTGAGCATTTCATGCCAAAAGCTGACGGCGACACCGAAACCTCAAGCAGCGCAAGTTCGAACGTGTTCGAAAACGGTTCTTCGCCAGTTGCAACTTCACCAGGGTCCAGAGTTCTGGCGTGGATCGAGAATGTCTTACACGTGAACGAAACCAAAGGTAAGTTTCTCATTTTTGAGTCAACTTTCCAGGACACCAATTGATCCTTAGATTCAATACTTTTCCTGGATTTAAGGCGACTTGATTTTTCTGGCGACTTCTTCAGAGAGTTCTTTAAAGCTGAGTAACACTTGACCATCATAAACACAGTCATATGCGAACTCGGATCCCAATCCGAAGAAAAACTTTTCAGCTTTGCGTCAATTGATTTCCATGGCGACGCCAATTCGTTCAGCGAGAATTGCGACGCATCAACTAAATTCACAATTCTGTCATCGTGATGCACGGACACGCAAAAATTCGCAAACTTAAACTCAGCGTAATCCACAAACTCGCGCGAGACTTCAGAAACGGACAAAGAAATTTTGTGAATCTTCTTTCCTGCCGGGTCAGGATCTGACAAAAACAGGGATTTGATCACCTTGATTGAGGTAAATTCATTAATCAAACTCAGCTTGTGAGAACTGCCTTTATCCAGGGAGTCACGGAGACTTTTTTCGTTGCTAGGTGATGGAGATCCCACAGGGGTACTTCGAATATTTGAAGCCTTTCGAGGCATAATTCGCTTCAAGCTTTGCATGAACGCATCGATGACAAAAGGAGCTGTACAGATCTTGATAACATCACCGTACAAGCAATAACGGAAGACAAAATTGGATCCATTCAACATAAACTTGAATTCCTTCAAGCAAAAATGAGGCGAGTTTTCTGAGGCACCATAGGTAGTCACGTTAAAGTCATTGATAAAGGCTTCAAAACTCAGTTTAACGTCCAGATCTAAATCTAGGAATTCCTGCTTGCTGTATTTTGTAGTTGGCTCCATTCTGGTATAACTCTCTTCCGAAATTGCGACCTGGGTTGAAACTTCGACCGAGTGCGAACATTCCAAAGATATCGGAATCGAGTCAACCATCGGAAACGAATCCTCGTCAGGGCGAACGTGCAATTGAGAATCGAGTTCAGCGAAACCCAACCTTGCCGAAATTGACCTCGCTGTTATATCAGAGATTAAGTTGAAGTTCTGGATCAGCAATGTACTCACACTCTTTTCCGTAAAATGGCACTCGAATTGAGGAATCGAACATTTGCAATGGATTGTTTGTTTGTCAAGTATGGTAATGGTGGCCTGCATGTACGTAAAAGTACACAAAGAACTTTCAATATCAGGCAAAATATCTTCCAATTTAAAGCAGTGAGTGTTTATTGTAATAACGGGCGGAAGTTTCGAAGCTTTACTCAACTGCCTCAGAAAGTTATGATGAAAATAGGCGACCAGCAATTCTGGCGAGAACTTGAATTTCGGTTTCAAACTACCTTTGACGTTATACAATGCAGCTTCATTTTTAATGTTGAGAATATTTTTTAAACTAATAACTGGCTCTTTGATATCGCCATCGACGGTCCACAGTTTATAACGTGTCGTGAACGAATAACTCTCTTTTTCAAAGATAAATTGAAACGAAACCTCAAAACACGTGAAGATATTTCTCTGCTCCGATTGTTCGACCATAAACTTCGATATTCTAATGGCTCTGAAAAGAGCTACAATCTGAATTCGGCTCGGACTTTTTTCCTCCCGTTCACCCTTTAGCACTAAATGCTGCAAGTTTATGTTCAAGGAACGAGATGTAACAACAAGTTTAACATCTGCAACTTCAAATCTTACGAATTTGAATACATAGTACAGCGGCGAAGGTAAGTAGAAATTGCGCAGTTCCGTCGGATCATGACTTGATTGTTTCTTTTTCGAAGCATTGGTTTGAGTAATTAACGGATGATAAATAATATCAAGACCTTCTATCGTAACAACAACATGGCGATCTCTGTAGTTGAAATAGACAACTTTGGCATCGAAATGGACACTTTTTAATTTGACCTGGACGTTATGGATCCCTCTCAGGTTTATCCCGCTGACTGTAACTTTTCCACGTGCCAGGAAGTAAATTCCCCAGATACAAATTTTCTCAAAGAACCAGAGCAAAAGGAAAAATACAAGGCAAAGGAAGCACACATCTAACCAGTCCATAATTTCAGTTCCAAAATAAGTAATTTCTAGTGACGATATTGGCTAATAATGAAAACAGAAAATACAAACAAACTAATAATGTACAAAAGAAATTTAGGTCATAATGGTTGCTCAAGCGTAACTGCAATTGTAAATTTCAAGGCCTGCTATTTTCAATGACACTTGACAAGCAGAACATTCTAACTGATATAAAAATACACATGTCATTTTCTACCTGAAAACATTTAACCGTAAATAATACATTTGGCACTAGTAAGCTCTCGTCCAAATTTTTAAACATACCCACCAGATTGCGGAAAATAGCCGCCGTTGATTCCCATAACTATTGGGATTGAAAGAAAAAAAATATCAACAAAAATTGATTTTTGTATAAAACATTTTTAAGTGCGATTTATTTTGATGTCATTTCGTAATTGAACATACTCCTGTCTCTCAGTGAGAGGCTACAGGGTCTAGTATCAATACCAATAAGCATTATAGATAGTAACTGAAACTTCATGAGAACAAAGTTCAAGTACCGGGCATCTAAAAATGGGCTTTATGGGTTTATCCCGTTTCTATTTCGACTTTGATTTTTTTGTACTGACTCTCTTCATTTTGAATTGCATTGCTGAGCAGCTGCTGTTTAAAAGGACTTTGAGCAGAATGACAGAAGAGTGAAACTAGCCTAGAGAAGTCAAAAAGATTTCACGCAAAATGTCGAAAAAGCGGCAAAATGGGTAAAGCGAAAAAAAATTCGACGAAGTAAAAAATATATGAGCGCTATAATAGCCGGCTGAGAAGATAAGGGCGGCTATTAAACATAACTGACTAACGTCGGGCGAATTGCTCTCAAACGACCAGCGAGTGGTTGGCTTCGTCAGTAGCTAGCCACGGTTTAGTAAGGCTAGCTTTAGCTTGATTCGAGTTTTAGTTTTCTATCCTTGTTAGTAAATAAATCAAATAACGGATATCTTAAAAAAGGGAGATAAAAACATCTTCAAAACCATTTCATTGTCTCAAAAAACTATCCAGAATCCCTATTTCAAGCTTTAAATAGTTTCACTGGCTCATAAACATCCATAAACTGGGATCATGATAATTTTCCAAAAATTAGAAGAAAATTAAACTTTATCGAAAAATTGCAGAAGCTTGAATCATTAAAAAAATGACAAACATTCTATTAACTTCATAAACTATGAAACTACGATCGTCAAGCCTTGTAGGAGGTCCCTAGGACCCTGGTGCGGAAAAAATGATAAAAAATTCAAAAAGATTCAAAAACTTGAAATTGCACATATTATTTTAAAAATCGCCAATATTAAAGTCTTGAAAAACTATTCGTCATATCTAAAAGCTATGCGGTAACTTATCATCAAACTAGAGGACGTTAAGTGGCTCTTGAGATTGAAGAAACCTAAAAATTGACCAAAAAATTCAAAATACTTTAAAAAAATCACAAATTGCATAAAAAACTGCTAAAATTTGGGATAATAAAAGTTGAAAACTAAACCATGGCCGAAAAACATTTTCAAACACTAACGGAGATTTTTTGTTAGGCTGAAAAACCTGAATAATGACAAAAAATTTCAAAATCGAAAAAAAATTGCAGGTTTTCTTTAAAAAAAGGCTAAAATTCGTGGTGTTGAAATCATGAGAAACATTCCATTTCATTTAGAAAGAATGCAGTAACCTAATGTCAAACCATAGAGAAGGTTCCCCGGCTCTTGAGGCGACAAAAAACTAAAAACCGACAAAAATTTCTGAAAAACTTAAAAATGAAAATTTTAACGAAAAAATTGCTAAAATTTAAGATAATAAAAAGTTTTAAAACTATTTCATTGCAAATAATTTTTTCTCAACAACTTTTTATCAAACCCCTAAGGACGTTTTCTGGACCCTGCGTCTGGAAAGACGTGAAAAATGAAAAATAAGTCAAAAAAGGAAAAAAATTTGAACGTTTTGTCAAAAATTTGTGGTAATAAAAAGTTTAAAACTATTCGATGGCATATAAAAATATTTCAGTTACTTATTATTAAACCCTTAAAAAGCTTTTCTGGTCCCTCGGTCTGTAAAAACTTGAATAACCGAAACTAAAAGTCGAAAAAATTGAAAAAATTTGCACGTAAAAATGCTAAAGTTCGTGATGTTAAATTGTTGAAACCATTCCACTCTCACTAGAAACTTTGCAGTAACCTATTATAAAACCCTATAGGAGGCTCCTTGACGCCTCGGACTGAAATAGCTCAAACAAATGACAAAAAATTTCAAAAAGCTAGAAAAAAATTGTTAAAATTAGTATCAAATTGCGCGTTTTTAGCGATCGGTTGTCGGAACGTAGCCACGGTGAGGTGGGGAGGGGGAGGGGGGGGGGGGGGGGGGGGGTTGCACTTAGGGGGCTGATTGAGAGGGAGGGTGGAGGTGGGCAAGGGAGAGGGAGGGTGGAGTGGGGGCAACAGCGGGGTGGGGGGTGGGGGCAATAGCTGCGGGGGTTCATCAGTGGGGGTGTCTTCATCCTCTCTTCCGCCTTTCACACCATAAGTATAAGTCTCCAAAACTGTTTTAGCTGAAACAGAGCTTAAAGGCTCTAAGAGCACTTAATTCCCGCTGGGCGCTACCTGTTTATCCCGTTTTTGAGAACGAAAAGTCAAAAGCATCAGACGAAAAATCGGTCAAGCAAAAAATCGCATAAAAAAGACCGACAGGACTAATATAATTGCTACAAACTTCGTTTGATAGCAATTAAACATCAGCAATGACAAGTAAAGCTACTTTGAGCTAAAATACCAAAAAAACACATTTTGCTATGTCAAATTCAACTAAATTTAGTTTTAGTTAAAAACAGTTCATTTTAAATAAATATCAACTCGCGGCTACTTTTTGGCTTCATTTTCAGCCTGAGTTAAAAGCTTTGATTTGATTCCCAGCTTCTGTAATTCTTCAACGATTTCTCCCGATTGGTGCATTTGCAATAGCACATCACATCCACCAATGAACTCTCCTTTGAAGTAGATTTGAGGAATGGTCGGCCAATTAGAAAACACCTTAACGCCCTAAACACGATAACTATCATTCGTTGAAAAATTTAACAAAAACTTCGAGACGCTAAAAATGCACTATCAAGATATCACTCCGTACTTACTTACTTCTGATCGCGGTACGAAAAGCTCCTACGATAAAAACCAATAATATGACCATAATGAAAAAAGACAAGCCCAGTGCTTAATATATAGCCGTTTGAGTACACGGCATGGCTGTTAATATCGAATATTTAAACATTAATCTTAATCATAAAACTCATTTTCAGGTTAGATACTTCCTGATAGCCCGTCCTTTCTCAGACAAATCAGACCAATTAATATTTTTAGAGCGCAGAAATAAAAGGTAACACCCAAAAGAGACACCCAACTTTGTGAACGAAAATATAAGGGTTGAGCTTTAAATGATTTAAGCTGAGAACGTCTCATGCCTCCTAATGCTTCAGAATGTTTCGATACATTTTGAAAAACTCAAAGCTAGATATCTAGCAGACATAATCGATTGCAAAATGGCTAGCAACAAAACATAAACCGACTAATGTCGGAAGAATTGCTCTTGAACAACAGACGAGGCAATTGAATTCAGGGGCTGTAGCCTAGGTCAATTTCTCTTTAAGGGTGCAAAATCAGTTGACCACGCCGGAATTAGAACCATGGACTTCCCGCTCCCTCACAAGAAGCACTGCCCACTCGGCTATCAGTCCCTGCTTGTTGCTAAGCTGCAATCATTTTTTTTTAGCAACAAGCTAACTTCGGAGTGAGAACAATATAGATCACTCAAAAATGAAGAACGAAAGAGTGAAAAATTCACCTGAGAATTCAAAGAATGTTCTAGAAAAGCACTCAACCCTTTCATTTTTAACCGGAGACGATCGCATCTAAAAGCAAACGTTTGTTTTTTTCTTCAAATGGTTCTTGTTGCAATTCTGCAGATCAGTTGAATAGCAAAAACAAATTTTAATTAAACTTTCGACTTAACAAAGAACTACCAAGAAAAAATCTTCTGTGAAAATAAACTATCCCAAAAAATCTGCAAAAAATCGTTTACTTGGAGCAACATTTAATAACGTAAATTCGACTGTTAATAAAACTCAGGAAAGAGCATTTTTGAATAATGAAATCGAGAATTCGTTAATAATCAACCAAAATGACGAGCAAAAAAAGTGTGGGGACAGAAAGCAGGGTTCTCAAACATTCAATAATTTGAGTTAGCCCTTCAGGCTTTGCAGTTCTGCGTACTCAGCAGATCCGATGAACCGCTCACTTGCAGCCTGCTAAATATCTAAAAGAGCTGGTCAGACACTTTATGCCCTCTGGTTTGAAAACGCGAAGTTAACTAAATCGTTCAATCGAAATGGGACATATTATCCAAAATTTGGCGTATGGATTAACACCATCATTCCGCAATGCCAGGATCTTATTGTCAAAGACGGAGCTGAAAACGTGGCGAATTCTGGGGTTACAGTATTCAGTAAATTTTTAACCGTGTTCGGATTATTGATGGTAATGCTAGTTGGAATGTATTATAGCGAACGGTTTAGGACTTTCGTGTAATGGGCCTGGTCAGTTGTTCCCGATTGGGGGAGATTTTGGTCAGGTATATGGTTTCCAAGTTTTCTTGGTCACCATATATGGCTCGGATATGGTTGCCAAGATTTATTTACGGTGGTCAACGCGGGGAGCAAAAGAATGTTAAAAAAACAAACACATCTTTAGAAAATTCCAAAAAGAAAAGACAAGCGAGACTGAAAAAATGACTTTAGGTTTCCATCAAGATCTTATTCCTTCAGAGTTTTAATGTAAAATCTGAAATTTTTCTGATCGTGCAATGTGAAATATTTCACAATTACAAAAATAACCACTGGCTATCTTTATAGATTAAATTATCTCCGGGTAGCTTCATTTCTTCCGGTAACTTTGGACAATATTATATGGGTAGTAGCTTCATTGGGTAAGAGAAGGGAATCAAGCAAAGCTTTCCTAGCCCACATTTTCTGTGAAACGTACACTTAAAAACTAAAAAGGAGGCTCGTTAATGTGCTTTTGCACATGATGTTCCGACCCGCGCTGATCTACATCTTTAACATAACTGTCAGCCAAATGAAGAGATAATCAAAATTAAATCTTTGAGTAAAAAAATTGTTACACAAACTGCTGAACATAATGCCAAGCCTGATAACAGCGCTCGTGAAATCTCACACCATTAACAAGACTACGAAAAAAAGTAAACAACAAAATGAGCAAAAAGAAAAACATTTTTATGGCAAAAAATAACATCTAAGCTTAAAAGCACCTAGTAACAACGTCAAAATACAATCAGAGAAAACCTTAACTACACAAAATTACTTTTCCGTTACTAAAAAGCAGATCTGACTTTATTTTATTGAGACTAGGTAACAAGTTGAAAAAAGAAGCAATAATAAGGCTAAATTCAAAAATCAACCAATCTTAACATCCATTAGCTATCAACTCAAATTACTACATAGGTTCACTTACTGCTCTTTAGGAAGCCTATTGCACTCTTAACCAACGAGTCTATGTCATGGGAATACAAAATTTTATTAAAATCTTAAAAAGAAAATAAACATTTCAATAAAAATTACGAAAACTCAGAGTCATAGCCATAGAAAAATGGGCGATTCCTTAAAAACGAATTATTTGTTCGCTGAGCATCATTTGACTGTAAATGGGGTTTGCATAAACAGAACCTAGATTTCAAACTGACTAGTCTAGTGAAAAAAATATGAAATGGTTTTAAAATATCAGCAGTCAAATAGAAACCGATTTTTTTAAACAGTAAACTTCCCTATGAGACGAAAACTACCGTTTTTTATGGCTTTTCGTCTGTTAGAAACACAAGATTGTTTCATTTGTTGCATACAAAATAACTTTGAATTAATAACTTTATTTAAAAAATCTCAATTTGAAAGTGAACAAAAAAGTGAACAAAATCATGCCAAACATCACTTGTTCACACAAAACTTTAAACCTCGATAACTTCTCGAAAAACACGAAATTCAAAAAAATCTGTTTAATTCCAAATTCTACGCTGGACGAGCTTTTTAATGATACCACTCACATTTCTTTACGCTGAATATATCGGTCGGCCAAAATTGTCTGAACAAAAAAAAACTCATTTGAGTATATAGTTCCTCCCCCCACAAGTGGGGTCGGAACCAAAAATTCGGTCAAAACTGAACTGCAACTTTATGCTGCGGGGCTTTTTCCTTTGTTCAGGTAAAAAACTTCTTTATTGGGGGAAAACTGCTGCAGAGCCCTTTAGCGAGCTATTAACAGACGAACTTCAAATTCCAGAACTAAGTTAGTTTAACAATATCAGTTTTACACGTTCTCGTCTCATAACTTGCTAGTAATTAACAATGCAAATGGCGGAGTTGATCAACTCAATTGACTACACGGCTGGCTTCAAAATTTAGAAAAAATGAGTGTTTGGAGGGAAAAACACAAAACGCTAATAGCACCTTTCAGCTAAGAATGCAGATTATACTAAAAAAAAATAAACTGAATACTTCTCTAAGTTCGTTTTCTTCCAGAACGTTATGGGCATCGTAATCTTCAACTCCGTGCATTTTTAGAATCTGAACCACCGCATTACTGAAACCACACTGTGGTGCATTCGGAACTCCTTTCATAAATATGACAACGTCTTTGGCTGTAACCATGGCAGACAATCGTTTTTCCAGTCCTGAGGATAGCTTTTGAGTAGAACATAGTCTGGCAGACAGAAGAAATGGTGACTTTGAAATCGTATGCCGAGTCAAATTACGCAACAAGGACATTATTATCATCAAACAAGCATTTAAATCTGAAAAATGTTTATTACTGGTTTGAATTTCCAACTTTGAGCTGTCCTCATTGTTTATGAATAACATTAAGTCGTGCGAAAAAAAATGAAGATTGTGTACGTCCTTTTGCATTAGTGATGGGCATCCCATATGGCATATAGGGCTCCAATTATTTCATGAGTCAGTTTAAAGGGTGGTCTTCACCTAAACGTATCGCGAAACAAACATTGTCTCAAGGTTAATTAAGAATGGTACGCGAATTTATTCAAAGAACGCTCCTCAAATTTATTCGACGAAAGGAGCCCACTTTTGTTCGGAGCCTCCTTCTGCAATTAGGAAAGATCACCAAACATTCAAAGCTGAAATTTCCAAAATAGCCACCATTTTTTTCATTAACCATTCTCATTTGTACACATAAAACATTCTATTATTCGAAAACATTATTGAGAAAAATATGGAAATACAGTATGACGATGCTAAATTTTGATTGGTTGAAAAAGACTTTTCTAAATTCATACAGCACGCATTTATTATCTTGAAATTCATACAGACGATTCTGCTCAGTACAGTTCAGTTGCTTACTAAATTACTTGAATTGAAAACTTGTAGCAGAAAAAGAGCGTTTTTACCGAACCCGCGCTCCGAATAGCACTTAGCAAAAACTTGCAATTAAAAGCCTTTATTAGAAAGGATATTGCAACGATAACTCGTCTTCATACAATATAGCACTTGGCACTAGCACCTGCACAGCCGCCTCTAAAAAGATAGAAAAGGTAGAAGCAAACTAAAAAGAGAGTTATCATATGGCGACAGAGATGTTGAACACTTACTTGTTAAAAAGAAAGAAAAATTTGCAACTCATGGAATTAGCCATTAACGGAAAAACTTACAATCTTCGAATCATTAGAAAAACAAACACCGGAATTAGCCTTTATTTTATCGCAAAAGAAGACAATCAAACCGATATCAAACGGATCCGTATTACAAAAAACGCAGAACATTACAATTTCTTTCAAAACTACCGAATTCGAGAAATTAACCAAACCACAAGCACAAACCAACTTTACCCATTCAAAATTATTTGAGCATCAACCTATTTGTTTTGCTAGAAAAGAGAAAATACAACGCAAGCCACAACAATACTTCTATGACACTATTGGAAGGCTATCATCCTCGAAACCCGTTCGTATTCTTCAACGACAAAACAATCGACAGAAAAGTAAGTCAAAAACTTGCAGCGAAGAACAAAAAAGACCAACCAAATAGCCTAAACTGCAAACTCTGTGACACAGCTAAATTGGAGAAGCGCACAAATTGCTCTTTCCACAAAAACACTTCAACAACGAACTGACTAAAAGAAAATGGCAGATCCAAGTCCGCCTCACGTACATCTGAAAAGATTCTCAGGACTACCAAACGAAAACTGGCCTGAATTTGAAGGACTACTGAGAGCAAGCATTGCTGTATCTAGAATTCCTGAAGCGAACCACCAACGTGCAAGATATCTTCACCTACACTTAGCCGGTAATGCACTCAACTATTACCTTCGACTTGCCGAAAACACAAGAAACGATCTAGACGATTCGCTTGAACAACTACGAAACCGATATGCAGGAGCAGACCAAAGAAGAAACTTTGAGCTCGATCTGCAATCGAGAAAGTTTGATCCAGTAAAAGAACAACCAGATGACTTCCTAACAGATCTGCAACGCCTCGCCAACCTCGCAATTGTGGACGATCCTGCAGCTCACATAGACCGCACTGACGAAAGAACAAGACGAATAAGAGAACAATTCATTCAAGGCATGCCCTTCAAGTACAAGAAAGTGTTGCTGAAAGAGAATGACAACATCACTGTAAACGAACTATGCGCTATCATCAAACGACGAGTCAGAATTGATCAGATAAACCCCGAACCACAATACACCACGGCATTCAATACACTAAACGCATCAGGAAACCCTGCTGTGCCCCAAGCCATAGAAAGCATAATGGCCGCAGGCATAGCATCAATGCAAGTAGCACAGCCACCGCATCAGCGCGTGGAGAGTACTCAGTACCCTAGCTACAGAAGAGGAAATAACTACAGAGGCTACAACCACAACAAACGAACATACCAGTATAATGGAAACCAAAATGGCCGAGGATACAGTAACAACTACAACAGCAGAGGACGTAACCATGGAAGCTTTCAGAGAGGTCGAGGAAATTATTCGAGAGGAAGGTCAAACTTCAAACGAAACGACCGAAGTAATGGACGTACCGAAAGACCTCCTACACCAATGAGAACATTTTGCAGAACATATGCTAGCAATGAGCACACTGCCCGAGACCGTCCAGAACGTCAACCAGCATATCGCGATGGAAACATGCCATTCAATCAGCAATCAAAAAACTAAATAACCTGCATGTTTTTCTACAACATATACCAGATAGCATGACAAACTATACCGAAAATGTATTCATAATACCTCTGCAGTTCGAAACATTAAAAATGAAAGCAGTAGCAGACACTGGAGCATTCAGCAGCGCCATGTCAAAGAAACATTTTGATAAAATACGCAGAAACCTCTACCAAAAACCAGAAAAACAAATCCTCCTGAAATAAACGTTTCTACAGCTTTCCTACACCAATCACTCATTTTATTTACAGTCCAACTGACATTCAAAATTGGCCACTTACAATTTGAGGAACAGTTCATGGTGTTTGAAACACTTTCCGCTATCCTTCTTGGCTTTCCCTTCTTTGATAAAAATGAGATTATTATTGATGCCCACAACAGACTACTCCAAACACCAGAATTTACTTTTCAGCTAAATCTAATGCACATAAAAGGGAACAAACAAAAACGTCTGAACAGCCGAAAAAAATCATGCTCAAAACCAAAACAACCTATACGCTATCACCTGGGGAACAAAAATCCCTGGAACTAATCCCATCGGAGGAAACCGATGCACAAGAACAAATTGGACTCGTAGAGCCTACTGGCAAATTTGAAAAACTGGGCCTTGGTCTAACAAGCACGCTTGACAAACTTAAAAACAAAACTACCACCCTACTTGCAATCAATACAACAGAAGTTCCACTGCACATTAGACAAGATTCTCCAGTAGCAACATTCGAAATCATCACACCTATACCAGCGAGCACGCTACCTGATACCACTTGAGCCAAAACTTCTCCCATCAAGCGACTCAAAGAAAACAATAAAGCAAATAGAAAAATCTATAGAGAGAACAGCAAAAGGCGAAATAAATCATATAACAATAATATACGAAAACGGATTCCGGTTTCCGACCCCAGAAAGCAATCCCGACACATCCAAGATGAGTGAAGTTGAAAAACCCATATATGACGAACTTGTTAAATTTAAAAATCTTGAAGCAATTCAACCACTCTCGAAAAACGAAGACAGGAAAACTTTTCTTAACGCATTCAAATGGAGCGACAGCGTACTCTCTGACAAAGATAAAGAAAGAACAGAACAGCTTCTAGTCGAATTCAATGACATATTCACAAGGCACCGCCTTGACATTGGCTACACTCACAAATTCTCAGTCGAATTGACACCAGACACAGACCTGTATACTCAAAAACTCAAAGAATTTCAATCCATCTCAAAGACGATTTGCTTGTTGAACTAGCCCTTCTCCAGTACTACGGAGTCATAACAACGCTCCCCTTCAGCCGCTACTCATCTCCAATATCTGCAAAACGGAAGCCAAACGGGAAGCTCAGAATATTAGTAGATCTAAGAAAAATAAACCATCTCATTAGAAACGACTACAACAATAAAAACTTCCCGATAGCTACACTAGCAGATGCGGGCACCCACTTAGCCGGCAAGAAACTCTTTTGCAAGATGGATGGCAGCCACGGCTACTTCTCTGTACCAATGGCAGATGAACAATCAGTACAGTTACTGGCCTTCAACTTCGCATCGAGAACATATGCTTTTCAAAGACTAGCCCAAGGACTAAGCAGAAGTGTCAGCGCCTTTAGCTCAGTCATGCGTCAAAACCTGGACCCCGTAATAACAGCGGATAAATGCTTTCAGTACGTCGACGACATTGGCATCGGAGCACATGACACAAACGACGTGTTGGAAAAACTTCGAGCAGTCTTTACATGCATCCGAGAATCAGGAATGAAACTCGCAACAGACAAATGCGCATTTGGACTCAGAGAAATACAATTCCTTGGTAATACAATAACCTCTGAGGGTCTCACACCAATTACACAGAAGATTACAACCTTTCTGAAAACATTCAGAATGCCGCGAAACCCAAAACAAGTCAAACGAATGATCGGATTTTTTCAATTTTACAAAGCCTTTATCCCTGAACTGGCTGAAAAACTTTTACCGTTCTATCGTCTACTTAAGAAAGACACCACTTTCGTGATAGAAGAAGAACACCAAGTTATGCTGGAAAAGCTCACAAATGATCTAAGAACAGCCTGTGACCTTTCACTCAGATTACCCAAAGTTGACCAGCAATATGTAATAATGGCCGATGCATCCTTTTACGCAGCCGGATACGTACTAATGATAGAAGACTACACAACAAATGATGATAATCAGGAACTGAAAATTTATGCACCCGTCAGTTTTGGATCTAGAATTTTCCACCCAAACCAACTCAAACTTTCGATATATGCGAAAGAATTCCTCGCAGTTCACTTTGCCCTAGATACCTTTGCAAATATTATATGGGATGTAAAAAACCAATTCTCATTTTGACAGACAACAGATCAGTAACCAGGTTCTTTCAAACAAAAATCACACCGCCAACACTTTGGAATGCTCTCGATCATGTACTCAGCTTCGACATCATACTGGGACACATGCCCGGAAAAGCCAATTTAGCAGCGGACTATCTGTCGAGAATACACATAAACCCGAAAGAGAAGCTCGAGCTACGCATCAACTCACGCATACCGATGCACGAAATCGAAATCAACACAGCAGCAGATACAGCTGACAATTCAATCAGTTATCTGAGCAGCTCAGAAAATGACGATACCCCCAAAATTATGAAAACATACTTACTTGAGAGAAAACAAACCAGCGGAGAAGATCCTATGAATGTTCGAGCTGACGTTCAACTGCAAATTCTTGCACCTGCAACGCAACAAATAAACGCCATGCATGAACAAAACCCATTGGATGAATTCATCACTCATGGGCACGGACCTTTAGACCTGCGTGCTGAACAACAACAAGACAAAGATATCAAACGGGTACTGCTCTGGTTTGAGAGAAGTTCACCGACTACAGGACAATATCTATCCAGTGACCTAAAAAAGTATCTCAAGCAGTTCCCAAGACTATCGATAACAGAAGGCATCCTTCATCGCAAGTTCTATAACCACACTGGAAACCAATTTATTAAACAATATTGCGTCCCGTCGCACTTACAGAAGGAAGTACTCTACAGAATTCATAACAGTGCCTGGAGTGGGCACAAAGGAGTCTCCTTGACAACAGCAGAATTCGGAAAACGATTTTACTTCCCGAACTTCACTGAACGCCTAACAGAATATATCAGAAACTGTCTCACATGCTTGCAAACAAAACCAGCACCAACATCTGCATTGAAAATTCTATTACAACCACTTTCGTCTCTGCAAAACTTTCCAGCAGACCTTTTACTAATAGATCTGGTGGGACAGAGGCACCCTTCTCCCTACACGTACATTCTCTCAGGTATTGACGTGTTCTCGAAGTACCTTTTCGCCACACCTCTTATGAAAGGCGACGCAGACATCGTAGCACGAGCCCTTGTCTCAATTTTTCTGAGATACTCCTACATTCCCTCAAGAATCATATGTGACCTGGGATCTGCGTTTACATCCGAATTAATGAGCGAACTAGCAAACCTATTGGAGGTAGAGCTCAAACATTGCACACTGAAACATGCGCAAACCATTGGCTTACTTGAAAGAAACCACGCACCGCTCAAACAAATCTTGGGAATTAACGAAAACCAAACTTCCTCGGACTGGCATAGATACGTTGGCATTGCAGTATTCATACACAACACAACATTTGCACTAGCTCTTGGGTGCACGCCATCTGACGTCTTTCACGGCAGAACACCGATAAATCCTTTGGACCTCAGATTTCAGAATACAAAATTATGGGAGTTTCACCCAAAATACGACTGCATTAAAGAGCTAAAAGACAAAACTACGGAGCTTTTCTCCAGCGTAAAAGACAACCTTATCTCGTCTTATCTGAAAAATAAAAAGTACTATGACAGAAAAGCCAAAGCCACACCACTAAAACCCAAATCATACTGCCTGATCCTTGACCCAAAAAGCACAACACAAGTAGCAGTGATGAATAAACAGCAAAGCAGGTGGATACCATTATACAGAGTAGAAAAAGTGCTCACGAATGCAAACTACATTGTACGCAAAACCAACACAAATTACACGCAATGTATCCATCGAATGCGACTTCGACCTGTGAAAACTCAATATCAAGTAGAAGACCTCGAACATGTAGACCCCGAAAACTTTGAAGCAGATCCCACCATACCAGAAGGAGAGAGAGAACCACAGCTGTTCGACAACCAAGTCAGGCACCACATTAACGAAGACAACATGCAGTTACCCATAACAACACCAGATGTCCAGTCAGTTTCTTTCAACTCAAACATCCAAACAGCTAATTTTTCTTCTGAAGACCCGCCAATACAATTTCATGATATGACACACGAACCGACGTTTGACCAAGATGCATTCTTCGTGAAAGGCTCAGTTCCAAGCGCAAACACGCAAGAAACACCAGAATCAATTGATACAGGAGACTACGTCTTCTCAAACAACTCAAACTTCTTACCGTCCGACAGTCGTGTTGGCTCAAATCGACGATACAACCTTCACAGAAATGATCACTTGGCATTGGCCCGAGAAAACTCGCTATATAACCTCTTGCAACCATCAGAAAAAGCAAAGGAAGAACAGGTAAAAGTAATAACTTACTTCCCACTTGACCACATCCCAGACCCAAACCTGACAAATGATACAACAGAAACTGATCACGATGAGAGCATTGCAGACTCACAAGCAACAAGCTCACAGTCGCGAAACCAGAGTCTCAATGACTTCACGCCCGATTCATCTGAAAATCTTGGCGATCTATTTGATGACGTTAATAGCCCCGTCTACACGCCCCCAATATTAGACACTACAGGCGAAACCTTATACCGGACCAACTCGATCAACGATATTTACAACAATACAACCTCAAGCGATGATATCCAACAACCGAGATCCGACGAGAACAATGAGCACTCCCTTATAGGAGGCACCATTTCACAAATTGAAAATAACGAGAGCAAAAGTGCTATTGCTCAACACGACAACCCAAGAACATCTTCACCACTTCCTCAAAGAGTATCCAACAGAGAACTAGCGGACCTTTGCCCAACGCTTCAAAACAGACGAAGAATTGTCCCGCTAACACGTCACCGTCGGGAGATCAACGGAAACCTTCACCAAACTTTTGGCTTCGAAGATGACAGCCAATAGGAATTGAGCACCAATTCTCTATTATACATACACATTAGACACGTCACCAACCAATGAAAACACTCCAAAAAATCCTAATTTAAAAGGAAAAAAGACACAGCTCAAATCATTTTCCAAAATTTTGTACCTCAAAATCGGTCGCACAAAGACTCTAATTCAGTTTCACAAACAAGCCTAGTTAGCAAAATGCTCAATATCGTACTATTTTTACTACAACTTTTACCCTTGATGAAAACGAACCAACCATCGGTGGCAACAAAAGATGGAGTATTATTCAACCTTCATCAGAAAATTCTACTGACAGAAAAATTTGTCAAAACTGAAATCCTGGTCCCCTACCCAATATATAACAAAACAGTGGAAGACAAACTGATCAACCTGACAAAAGAGATAGACAAAATGTGGACTTCAGAAAATTATGGATGCCCATTGAACTTCACAAACATGACTGACTCGACAGCAGGCCTCCACTGGATAGCGCAACAAACAATGATAGAAAACCAACAGGCCCAACACGACATTGTAAACCTCAAATTGGAAATGAACACACTACTAAGAGCAAACAGTCAAACTTCTACAACACTGCAAAGACAACCCCGCGGTGCGGCTGCCGCAGCAGCCGCAGTGCTGGGAATTGGAATAGGAACAGGCGACAAATTACTATGCTTCATCAAATCAGTGTTTGGAGGATGCGACAAAAGAGTGGCTAGAAACCAGAAAAACATCAGACAAGCAATGGCTTATCTTCAATACCTAACCGATCATGTTGAATAAATAACAGTCCAAAACAATGAAAAATTCTATGTTGTATCAGGTGAACTGAAAGCCATCAAAGAAGCCCAGAACGAAATAATAGACACAAAACAGGAACTGAGAACTTGCTGAAGGACAATTCAAGGCGTTACGACAAAACGTGCACCACATGAGAAACTGCATCCAATACTTATACGTAAGAGAACAAATCAATCAACATAGTGTTGTACTTAGCAATATTTTTCAAGTAATACTTGCTAACATCAAAACATACCGATCGGCCCTTTATACGTTTCGAATCAACATACTGAATGCCTTGACGCCTCTCAAGAATCAACTATTACCAATGTCATTGGTCCCAAGGGAGCAGTTGCATGAAATTCTTACGATTGTTCATTTGCAACAAAATGGACAACAGGATCGATTATCTCTAGCCGTACCAATCCAAGAGATTCTCTCGTACTATGAAACGAAATTAGTCACAAGTCGAGGCAATTGACGCAGGTCTTATACTTACACTTGCAATTCCAATGGCTTCAAAAAGTACAGTTATGAACGTATTGAATGCCATTCCGATCCCAATGCCGGACGGGGATACGGGTAAAGCTTTAGTTTGGCGACTTGAAGCCAAATATATGGCCGTCTCAGACGACGGAGAAGAACTAGCGTTTATCGATGAAGACGAGCTCGCAAATTTTATCGGATCCCAAAAATACGCAATATGCACCAAAGCCATTCCAACAGAACAGACTTAACAGTCCTGTATGGCTACTTTAATTTACCACGATGACGAGCTACTTGCATTGCAACGCTGTCAACTGGATGTAGTAGAATTGCCGTTGACTGAAAAAGCACACAATCTCGGCTTCGGTCGTTGGTTAATAACATCGTCCAAAGACAATTATACACTCATCGAAAGCGCTGGTAATGGCAGCAATCCATTGGCAAGAATTGAGCATCCTGGGTGCAGAGTGTGTATCATCAAACTGGGATGTGGAAAACTCAGAACTCACTGCTTAAGACACAGTACCGGCAATACGGTTAGATTTTCAATTACCAGATCCAATAAGTACACTCTTCAAACTACTGCCCCCATTGGATGAACTACCAAACTTCTCATCAAGATCTGAGGCACAAATTCAAATTCTTCAGCAAATTCAACCAGAGTTTAAACAAATGGAAACACGACGAACAAACAGCAAATCAATAGAACAAATGACCGAACCAATTTTAGAAAGAATAAGAGCATTCAAGCCCGAACTCGAACACCGATTCGAACAGTACATACCATGGAAAATGTCTCTTCTTTTCGGATTTTATCCTTCTTGATTAGCGTATTACTACATCTAACTTATTCGCATCTTTTACATAAATGGGCAAAACTTCACCGACGTTTCCCTTTCCGAATAACACACGAAGGACGGCGAATAAAAACAAAACCAGTACAAGTTGTCGCATTAAATGACTATGAATACCTACAAGAACATCCAGAACATCCCCTGCACAAATGCTCATTAGTACTACCACTCGAAATTAAAACTGAGTTCGAAAACCAAAACGAAGAAAACATAAATAAACCTCGCACTCCTTACACATTCCTAAGAGACTACATCAGGAGAATAAAACGTAAGGAAGAACCAACTATCAAAATTGATCATGTCAACAGGCCTGCCGCACCGAGTCAGCCCAACTATACACATATACAGGAACACCCACTGATATCCCATTACGGAGCGTACCCTCTCAGAACAATCAATACAGGAAACGTTTATAAAAACCTGACCGGGACTCGAACCCTCAACTTCAGCATGAGAGTGCAGTGAGCTACCAACTGCGCTAAGTGGGACGGCCGCGTGGTCCGTAAAAACAGCTTATAAATAAAAAAAGGAAAAAAAAAGTTAATTTTTTACCCTTCCCCTCTTCTCTACCCCCTTACCCTTACCCTAGCTTACCCTTACACTCCTTTGCCCTTTCCCAGATTTTCCCACATTATGGAAGCACCGGGAACCCGCCGGGATTCGAATCCGGAACCCCAGCTCAACGGCCAGAGATACTAACCACTGAACTAAGTCACTTGTTAAAAGTTATCAATTACATTCACTTATACTCTGCCGCAAATTAGAAATTTTGTGTTAGCAGTGAGCAAGGAAAACAAAACTTAAAAAAAAAAAATTAAAAAAAATTATTAATTAACAACATTTATAATAGCCCTAAATAAACCAGAGAGACCTATCCTCCATCTGGAAAGTACCCACCATTATATTTGCGAAAACTTAATTCAAAATTTTGATATTACTCGAGTATTAAACCGAAATTTTCATTACTTGCAATTATTCTTTGAGAAAAACCAACAAGGAAAAATTACAGAGCAATTCCCCTTAAACCTCCATTGTTAAAGGCGGGGATTTGCTCCCTACCTTATTATCCAGCGACGAATTTATTTTTAAAAAGAATCTATATTGACGCACTAAACAACGGAGTAATAAGATGCAACTCCCAAAGGAAACTTATCAATTATCTGTCAAAGCGAGAAAAAGAAGGAAATCCATTAACCCGGAAGGCGAACTGTCCATCAATCACAATGACAGCCTATAATGGAACACTAATCAACCCAACCAGGGATAATTCCCCACAATCCCAATTAATCAAAATGTCAAATTTCCCCCACTTCCCCCGCAACACTATCAATCATTCAAACTACTTTCTGCCTGCTAACTACCAGCAACACTCTTCGTTGCTAACAGTTCATTCTCTCAACCTATTACAATTTCTTCGCGGAGAGAAACTTGGAAATTATTTCAAACAACTTAAACAATTTTCCTACAACTAAAATTTTACCTTCTGCATTATTTCAAACATTTTATAATGAATCCAGTATATCACTTCAGAATTAAAGTTGAGCCGCGCATTAACATTACATTCAACGGCCAGCCAGCTTATATTACTGAATACAGCATTGCCTTTTTTACAGATCGTGAAGCAATAATTAGTATTAACATGCAACAGGACAATATTGTCAACAATATTTATTCAATTTCTTTTATCCCCCTTACAGTGAATGAGACATCAGCCGTATGGCAAACAATTCTACAATGCATACAATCGGGAAATAATTATATTAATGTGACTTTCTATCTTAACTCAGAAGGAGAACCAGTTGCAGTAGAACCATCGCAACCAACCATTTCTGAAAGTCCCGAAAGCCCTGACCCTACATCAGACCACAATTCAACTGAATTAAATTATATTCCAATTTCTCCCCCATCACCCATTCCATTCTCAGATGACTCCATGTAAATTTCCTCAAATATTGACATTTAGATTCCATTAAAAATCTTATCTTATGTATTATCCACCAACCCCAACTTTCACCACAATTGACCAATCAGAAGACACCATTCCTTACATCACTCCAATTCTAACTCAATTTCCACTTTATGCTTACTTTCTCACTGATTTTGATATAAAACTTGCAGTCTTTTCTGAATACTTCATATTCCCCTGCAACACCTTATGCTTCTGGATTAACTTCTGGATAAAAATCAAGACAAAAAAATCACTTTGGAACCAGATCATCCAAATTTTCTTACCTTTTTGAATTTCTTACAAAACACCGAAGAAGAATTTTTAGAAGGCGAATTTGAATTGTAATTTCTTTTTTTTAAAACCATATTTACTTTTTCTTTCTCTGATATTTCCAAATCTCAAAACCTAGCACCAACAATTCTGAATCTTCATAAAAATCATGACAAGCATTTGGGACCAAATCCGAAATTACGTCGGCCCAGAAGACATCGCCCCAAAATTACACACCAACCACAACATCAACGTTTGCGTGAAAGTATGAATCCAATACAGGGAATGTTTCAATGAATATGTCATATTACAAAATGGAACCATCGTGATCTGGGCACACTCCCATACAGGCCTTCTCACGAAAAAATGTTTTTTCTACACAACCTGGGAATACTACACCTACGTTCACCACTTCATTACTTCATCCCAAGGTACCCAACTCACCCACCAATTCTGGGATTTTATTCAAATGGACAATGACGACCCCATTGAGTTTGACCCTGTTGGCATCCGTGTATTCACTTAGACTTGCATAAATTTCTTTAATTTTTTTATTCGAAATATTTTTTTTTAAATCTTTTCTCTCATGAGTCGCAATTGATTTATTGTAGTACTTATTTTATAAACACCGCAAATTATTCAAATGTAACGCCTCCTCTTCTTATTTTTAATTTCTTACCAATTTAATTTTTTTTTACTTCTGACCAAAAAAAATTTACTCGTGAGTCATAACTCGTGAGCACAATGAGCAAGCACCCCTAACATAGCAAACTATTATTAACCAATCTATTCCCAACCATTATCAACAAAAATTAACATCCCACCTTGTTATCACTTCGAAGGGCACGCGATTGAAAGTCAAAATATTAATTGCTTACACTACATACGACTGTGCAAAATAACGACCCAAAAAACTCACGAAACATCATTTTTTTCCAAAACAACACCAAACTAACACAGACAGGACCCTTACCGATTGCTCAGTATCAACAAAAAATAATCCTTTCAAAATACGTTGAAAGGGCACGGGCTTGAAATAATAAAATCTCAAGTAAAAAAAAACCTGGCAGTATAGTTCCAACCCTCAAAAAAATGTGTAAATTAAAGTCGAACAACTCACTTATTCCATTGAAGGATCCTTTGGAGGAAGAAACGAATACACAATATTCTCGTTATCGTTCGATTGCGTTTTCGTTTCCCGTTTCCCACCCCATTTTCTTCGATTACCTCGTTTGTTATTTGTTTTTAAAATTAGACCACTATTAGCGAAACTTTGTACATGCTCAATCACATCACTAGCACCACCAGTTGATACTTCTCTTTCTTTCGACCAGTCTAACACTGCCTTTTTATTTTTATTTGATATTACAATTCTTTTTTACCACACCTTTACGCACACCATAAGCAAACGATCCCAAAGTCCGATCGACAACAACTTGATTCGATTGATCACGCGCCTCCCAGCCCGTCACTAACGACAAACCTTTTGTAAAAGTTAAAACAGCATGCGCACACAACGAAGGCTGGCACAACACATTATCTTTCGTCGGAATGAAAAACCAAACATGCTTTCCCAAACCACTTGCAGAAGGACCCTTCTTAATTAAATCCATAACATATTGCGGAGTACCCATAACATTATTAAAATCCCTTGATGTCTGATAACTTCCACAAATCAGAAACAATTTCTCACCACACGGCGTTTTCGAAACACTATCATTACCCCAAATTTCAACATGTGCCGCCGTCCACCAACCAAAATGTTTTTTCTACACAACCTGGGAATACTACACCTACGTTCACCACTTCATTACTTCATCCCAAGGTACCCAACTCACCCACCAATTCTGGGATTTTATTCAAATGGACAATGACGACCCCATTGAGTTTGACCCTGTTGGCATCCGTGTATTCACTTAGACTTGCATAAATTTCTTTAATTTTTTTATTCGAAATATTTTTTTTTAAACTTTTCTCTCATGAGTCGCAATTAATTTATTGTAGTACTTATTTTATAAACACCGGAAATTATTCAAATGTAACGCCTCCTCTTCTTATTTTTAATTTCTTACCAATTTAATTTTTTTTTACTTCTGACCAAAAAAAATTACTCGTGAGCCATAACTCGTGAGCACAATGAGCAAGCACCCCTAACATAGCAAACTATTATTAACCAATCTATTCCCAACCATTATCAACAAAAATTAACATCCCACCTTGTTATCACTTCGAAGGGCACGCGATTGAAAGTCAAAATATTAATTGCTTACACTACATACGACTGTGCAAAATAACGACCCCCAAAAAACTCACGAAACATCATTTTTTTCCAAAACAACACCAAACTAACACAGACAGGACCCTTACCGATTGCTCAGTATCAACAAAAAATAATCCTTTCAAAATACGTTGAAAGGGCACGGGCTTGAAATAATAAAATCTCAAGTAAAAAAAAAACTGGCAGTATAGTTCCAACCCTAAAAAAAAATGTGTAAATTAAAGTCGAACAACTCACTTATTCCATTGAAAGATCCTTTGGAGGAAGAAACGAATACACAATATTCTCGTTATCGTTCGATTGCGTTTTCGTTTCCCGTTTCCCACCCCATTTTCTTCGATTACCTCGTTTGTTATTTGTTTTTAAAATTAGACCACTATTAGCGAAACTTTGTACATGCTCAATCACATCACTAGCACCACCAGTTGATACTTCTCTTTCTTTCGCCCAGTCTAACACTGCCTTTTTATTTTTATTTGATATTACAATTCTTTTTTACCACACCTTTACGCACACCATAAGCAAACGATCCCAAAGTCCGATCGACAACAACTTGATTCGATTGATCACGCGCCTCCCAGCCCGTCACTAACGACAAACCTTTTGTAAAAGTTAAAACAGCATGCGCACACAACGAAGGCTGGCACAACACATTATCTTTCGTCGGAATGAAAAACCAAACATGCTTTCCCAAACCACTTGCAGAAGGACCCTTTTTAATTAAATCCATAACATATTGCGGAGTACCCATAACATTATTAAAATCCCTTGATGTCTGATAACTTCCACAAATCAGAAACAATTTCTCACCACACGGCGTTTTCGAAACACTATCATTACCCCAAATTTCAACATGTGCCGCCGTCCACCACTCATTCCATTGTACCATGGCATCTCTCCTTACACCAGTAAAACCATCAGGCAAAACACAACTCATCAATCCATCCACACAAAACGTCCAACCTATTGAATTACACAAAACAGCATGCGACCCAACTTCTTGATACAACCTGCTATCACCACTCTCCAACTTTAATTTACTAACATAATTATACACATCGCCCTGATCTCTACAGCCCCGGAACCCTTCTACTAAGCTTTCTTGTAATCCCACAAGTTCTTCATTATTTATTGCCAATGGTACCTTTGGTCAAACATTCTCTCCAACCAGTCCCCCTTTACCTTATATAGTTAACTTATTCTTTAAGGAGTTCCAACTATTTATACCCCGCCCATCGACTGTTTCCACTTCTTTCCATCCCAGACTTATTAATTTTTTCCGATCGTAGTACTGATGTTTGAACTCGTTCATTTCGATTAGCAAATCTTGTCTGCCTTGTGTCGTTCTAAACACGATAATTCTGTTTAAAATTACAAAAAAAATATTAATGCTAGCCTATGAAATCCTAAATTGTTATAAGTAATTAACGAACCTTTTAGTGTCCATACTTTGATAAAATAGAATATCCCGTCTCTTCGTTATTACAATCGTTTTTGCAAAGCTTCGATAAAAGATCCAAGAGTCGATGAATAACGCCGCTATTAAAGTTTGACCTCTTCGCAGTAAACGTATTCTGAATAACTTTATCAATAGAGCAGTCAATCACGCTGTTCTCAATTTACTTTCCTCCAAAACTTCCATTAGTGACTGTCAATTACTGCCATACCGAGGGAATTACTTCCGAAAACTCCATTAGTGACTGTCATTTACTGCCATGCCGAGGGATTTACTTCATTACTTTACTCCCCTCACAACGTGGAGCAAATGGAACTGCCACACTTGACAGATCACTACTACATTAATCTTCCTGGTAAAATGCAAATAAACCCGAAGAGATTATCAAACAACTGTCTCACTGATACAAAATCTAATGAACGGCCTCGCACTCTAACCTTACTCAGAAAAAAAAAGAAACTATTCATCACTTTATCTATTCAGTTCCACTTTTATTTTTAACAGCGAAGAAAACGGCAGCGAAGAAAACACAACAAATGAACTATCAGCCTGACCCCCCACAACTCTTCTCCTTCGACGGGAGGCTCGCCCTGCTAATAAAAATGGGCATACCAGAGACGCCCATTTACCGCACTTATGTGCAAATTACATACGTTTGGCAGGGCGAGCCCACGAACCTGGACTTCCTGAGACAAACAGCCCCCATACCAAGACGAAGCAGACTTATGCCTCACTTAAGGAGAGTTGAGGGCGGTCAGGAGGCCCTAAATCTACAAATCGAGCCTCACCACTACGTAATCAGACATTTTTAATCTATTTTTGTACAAAACTGCACGCCTTTATTTTTCTAATGCATGCTTACTACGCCTGCCACGACCAACACGAACATCATTGAAAAATTTGGCAAGAATCGAGGACACAAATCTTCAATCCCACCATCACCAACTGGACAAATATGGCTCCGATATGGCACGAAGCTCACATCCACTTGGCCAACGCGGAATGTATTATTCTTTTCACAACATACAGCAGTCGCGTTCGCAGCTCAATTTCTTCGCATACATGAGATGAGAAAACAAGAGGCCACAAAAGAGCAAACAGAAAGTAAACTTTCAGCATTTTGATCTGGAATACTCAATAAAAACTTAGAACAAACCACTATTGATGTTGCTTTCCATTTATACTTAATTAACCCAGTAAATCCCTTGACTTTGACAATACCACTATTCAAGACCCACTTGGCACAGCACACTAGGCAACCCTGTTTATAATCATAAGATTAAAGGTTCGAAACCCATCGCCTCCGCTTTTTCTGAAGAGCCGTAATATGACGATGCTAAATTTTGATTGGTTGAAAAAGACTTTTCTAAATTCATACAGCACGCATTTATTATCTTGAAATTCATACAGACGATTCTGCTCAGTACAGTTCAGTTGCTTACTAAATTACTTGAATTGAAAACTTGTAGCAGAAAAAGAGCGTTTTTACCGAACCCGCGCTCCGAATAGCACTTAGCAAAAACTTGCAATTAAAAGCCTTTATTAGAAAGGATATTGCAACGATAACTCGTCTTCATACAATATAGCACTTGGCACTAGCACCTGCACAGCCGCCTCTAAAAAGATAGAAAAGGTAGAAGCAAACTAAAAAGAGAGTTATCATATACAGCTTTAACTTACAACATAACAAATCATATAACACAACAGTTCAACAAAGATATTTTCAGTTTTAATCTGCTTTAATTTAAAAGGAACCGTTTCAATTTCTCTCAATGAAAAACATCAGTTTGCTTCAAAAACGTGTAAAAACAAATTCCATCTTATAAAAGTCCATTCAAAACTGGACTCGATCTGGCACAGTAGTAGTAGCAGTAGAAGCCAAATTTGTTGTCCAATTTCATTGGAAAAATTTCAATTACCAGGTCATGTAAATCTGTCAGCTGCAGTCGAGTTAAACTTCGATGCTTAATTAGCAACATCTGTCACTTTGGACGCAGTTTTACCACGAAAAGAAGTTCCAAAGATCAAATCTCCCACAAAGGGCTTTGTCCTACAGGCATATTTATTTTTGATTTTTGTAACAGAATATGCGAGAGGTTTTTCCGGATAATGCCATTGCACGGCACAGATCATTTTGTAAAATCCAATATAACGCAACGCTCTAATTATTGACAATATGAATTGAATTACTCGGATCATATAAAGTTTTTCAGCAAAAGTAAATTGCCCTGATCAACGTTTTTTTTTCAATCTGAAAGCGTCGATAACAATTAGGGACTTGTGGACAAACTCAAACCAGCGTAACATATTTATCATTCTCTACCGTATAAATTTCTCAGAAGACAAAGTGTTACAAACAAACGATTACAGCAAAAGCGATTCAAACTTCTCATTAATGGTTATCTATCAGCTTTAGACTCAAACAAAAAAGAACTTACAATTAGAATGCCAACTCCAATCGGAGCTGATATAAAAATCATAGTCAAAACAGGAGCTATCGGAAGACAGTTGCTATAACAATTTTGAAACATACCCGGCAGATTGCCGGAAAATAGCCGCCGTTGATTCCAATAAGCATGATTGGGATTGAAATAACAGAAGATGTTGAAAAAAAAAAAGATTTTTGTACAAAAACATTTTTTAAGTCCGATTTATTTTGATGGCATTTCGTAGTTGAACATACTCCTGTTTCTTAGAGAGAGGCTACAGGGGCTACTATCAATAACAATAAGCATTAGAGATGGTAAATAAGACTTATAGGAACGACATTCAAATAGCGGGCATCTAAAATTGGGCTTTATGGGTTTATCCCGTTTCTATTTCTGACTTCAATTTTTATACTGACTCTGTTCATTTTGAATTGCTTTGCTGAGCAACTGATGTTCAAATTCACTTTTAGCAGAATGAGAGAAGAGAGAAACTAGCCTAGAGAAGTCAAAAATATTTCACGCAAAATGTTGAAAAGGCGGCAAAATGAGGTAAAGCGAAACATTTTTTTATTCGACGAAGTAAAAAACATAGCAGGACAAGTCCTGACGTACAATTCAAAGAATTTTCATTGACTAAACAGAAAAACTAGACCTAGAATGGACGATGAGTGAATTGAGAAAACCATTTTAAAAAAATCAGATCAAAAAATAAGAAAAAAACAGAAAATCAATGTCAAAATGCCGCATGTGAACAAAAAAAAACACTAGCGAGAAATGAAAATTTAATTCAAACAAAAAACTATGCCTAGCATGAGCTGTGAATGGATTGGGAAAACCATTTACAAAAAAATCCGATCCAAAAAATCGAAAAAACAGTAAAAATCAGAGTGAAATTGCCGCATGTGAACAAAAAACCGCTACCGAGAAACCGAATTTTTGTTCAAACACCGTTTTCTCACTCTACTTTAAAATTAGAGCGAAAAAAATTCACACCGCAAAGCCACTCGCTTTTTCGCTCCATTTCCTGTTTCGGCGTGACCAAAATCACTACTCCAATTTGACTTGAAAAATCATTAAAATGTGTGAACAGATCTTAAAAAAAAAAAAGACAGCGCCCCAATACAATTCAAATTCTTTGAATTGTAAAAAAATAGGAGCGCTATAATAGCCGGCTGAGAAGATGAGGGCGGCTATTAATCAATAGAATCTAAAAAATCTCAATAGAGACCTAAAGCAATTGCTTCTGAATGCGGTATTGGAATGTATCGAAAAACCACTGACACGGTTCAGGTTTTTGGGTACAGATATCTAAAACATTTAAATTCTGAGTCACATCTCCACAAGCGAAATGTGTAAGGACAATGGTCAAGCAATCAATTAGGCAATCAAGGAGTTAAGAGCCAAGCAAATACATTTTAAAAATCAATTTAAGCGCAATTCAATAAAGATCACTCTTTACTTGTTATTCGTGATAAAAATTGAGACAGAAAATCTCTTTCGTTGCTGAAGACAAAAACTCATTGCCGCCGCATCTGAGGAAAAAGACTGCTTCATCATTGTCCCTCGTCTTGTAGATATCATAAAACACCCGCTATAAATTATTGCATGCCGAGGCAGCATATAAGCAAGCAACCAAACACTCAAAATAAAATAGTCAGCTTAATTATACCAAAGCTATATTTCTTCTTATAACAAAGCTAGTATATGAGTCCTAAAGAACAAGTAAAATCATTTGATGACACTGAACTGAACAAAAAACTCTTACAATAAAATTCTAATGCAAAAAAAACGTCACGGCCGCGACCGCAAAACAAACTTGTTCATAAAGAAAACGATGCCAGCGAAATCGAGACTAGTAATTCTCATCCTAACTCCATGGAAAAATCATTACACTAAACTAAAATGACAACTTCGCAAACCCCCATTTTATTTTCGAGTCTAAAAATTATGGTTACTTTAAACTTCGCAAAGCTGTAAATGACCTCCGATAAAAGCTATCGAATGACGTTCGATAGAAAATTAAATGCAAATGGCGTTCTGAGCAGGAATAATCTATTCGCTGAGTGGTTCGACAACGCCGAGAAACTTGATCAAATGCATGCAAAAAACGCCAAAGTCACCATCCGTGATTATAAAACAAATACGCAAAAGGTAACTACTTATGTATTAAGCAACCATCCAATCAGCTTAAGTCGATTCTTGGTTTCAACCCATATCGACTATCTTTTTGTCGTAATTCAGTATACTCCAATTGCCCCCTCAATATGACAAAAGAACAGATCTCTACATACATCCTCAGTGTCGTCTTATCTCAACTTAATCGCAGGAAACAGAAAGACGTCGGGAAAAAAAACAAAATTTGGCTAGAGTAGGAGTTAAAGCCCTAGTCAAAGCAAAGAATGACAACAATTAACCGACAAGGAGCGATTAAAAAAATCCAGAAACTTACAGCAATAGCGACACAAAACGCTTCTCGAATATCACTGCTTCTATTCCCTTTGAAATTTTGAAAAGAAAGAAATGGGTGGGTGCTTTTTCTAGTGATCAGGTAAAGGCAAAAAATATCAAGAAATCTAATCCTTTACACCAATCTTCCCTACGCAAGGAAAACTGCCGAGCCGAAACTTGACAAAAATTCTCTGTAGTGTGTAGTGTGGGAACTCCCGTTGCCAAATCACTGAGAAGCCGATTTCGCCGATTCGTCTAGTTACAACAAAGTTTCTAGTAACGAAACTGAACGACACAAGAAAGATTACGGACGAGTCAATAATACAAGCAATAATCATCGGGAGAGAGGACCAGTTGTCATAAATCCATCATATTTTCGTATGGGTAAAGTATTAGAACTAACCTAAGCTTTCTGCTTGGAAAATAGCAAAGAAATAGAAAGGAACCATTTGTGAAATTCGTTGCAAATGCAAGAGGCGAATGATAAAACCAGGCACCATGTGATTGCCAAAAAAGACGCTCACTGGAAACAACTCTTAAGGATATGAAATTCGGTATCAGTCGAAGCATGCAGCAACAAAGTACCTAAGCGGATCAGATGCAGATAGTTATATTATTAATAGTCGCTAACAATTTGAATGTAGTTTTAACTATCATTTAAAGTTAGCTGTTTTCTAGCTTTTTTTCAGTAGCAACGGATTGAATAGATATATTGTGAGCCTAAAATTTTGAGAGACAGTTTTGAAGTTCTGCCTAAAGTTTAAACTATTTTGGCACGTAAAACACTCTTTTACAAAAAAAATCACAATTCAAAAATTGCGTCGGACACAAATTTGCGTTACTTGAATCTGCTATTATAATCCTCTGTGCTGCTCTACCCTCTACATGTGAATTGGCGCACATATGGTGTGAGAGATGCTACTAGTTGAGCATTGAGGTTGGACGCGACCGGCCGCATAAATTGCTTGAGCTGGTAAATTCAGATTTATGAAACCAATTTGACATTTTGAAACTGTTTTGAACAAAATCGGCCATTTTGACCAGTTATTTGAAGTGGTTGCCAAAACCCAGCAAGTTCGCCGCATACTACTTTTACAACTTGGTCTTCTGCCTTTAATTCTGGCACTGCAGACATTTGGCATTACATGTGAAGGTTTCGTTTTGAGAAAGGAAACGATTCCAGCTACAATTAATTTGAGATAAATAAACATACCCGACAGATTGCCGGAAAAATAGCCGCCTATGATTCCCATAACCACGATTGCGATTGAAAGAAGAGAAAAACCAATGAAAAATAATTTTTGTACACAAACAAATTTAAAAAGCAAACAATTTTGATGTCATTTTGGAGCTGAACACACTCCTGTTTCGACACAAGGGCTGGTATCAATACCAATAAGCATTACAGATGGTAACTCAGTTCGAGTAACGGGAATCTAAAATTGGGCTTTATGCGTTTATCCCGTTTCTATATTTGATTTCGCTTTTTGATACTGACTTTGTTCAATTTGAATTGCTTTGCTGAGCAACTGCTGTCTAAAAACACTTTTAGCAGAATGAGAGAAGAGTAAAACTAGCCTAGAGAAGTCAAAAAAAAACTTTACGCAATATATTGAACAAGCTATGAACTAAGGTAAAGTTAAAATTATTGTTCGACAAAGTAAAAAAACATAGCAGGACAAGTCCTGACGTACAATTCAAAGAATTTGTATTGACTAAACAAAAAAACTAGACCTACAACGGACTGAGTGAATTGGGTAAAGCATTTTGTCTTTAAAATCAGATAAAAATACAGAAAATAAATATCAAAATGCCGCATGTGAACAAAAAACCACTAGCAAGAAAGAATTTTCGTTCAAACATCGTTTTCTCACTCTACTTTAAAATTAAAGCAAAGAATTTCACGCCGCAAAACCACTCTCTTTTTCGATCCACTTCCTGATTCGGCGGGACGAAAATCACTAATCCAATTTGACTTCATTAATCATGAAAATGCGTTAACAGATCTTAAGAATTAAAAGAGCGCTCCAATAGAATTCAAATTCTTTGAACTGTAAAAATTCTTTGAATTGTAAAAATAAGAGCGCTATAATAGCCGGATGAGAAGCTGTAGCTAACTTGAAAATGGTGCATTTTGGACCATTATCAAGTTTGGCTACAGAAAAGCAGTACCCAAATTAAAGTGTCCAGATTCAAGCTAATTTTTTCGTACCCAAATTCCAGTTTTTTGATGCCCATTTTTGAATTTTCAAAATAAGACCAAATTCGAGTTTGGCCCGATACTCATTTTCATTTCTAGACTGAAAAATGGGTATTGTTGGTTTTTTTGTCGCGGCCAATTAATTATTTCAACCTAAAAACTCGAAAACCTAAAATCTTTAAACTAAACTTTTGTTAAATGGGAAAAAGTTTCTTTGGGGCTTTGCTCCGGCCTTCAACTCTGGACGATCCCCAATTTTATGATCCCCCTGAAAAAATGTTTTATTGTGCGCTTTGAAAGTTGTTTTAAAAATTTTATCTTTTCGCTGCAATAGACACCTATTTAGGTGATTGATAATGAGAAAAATGAAATCTGCCATTTTTTATGCAAAATTGAAAATTTCGCAACATCGAGTTTCATGAAGATATAGTTCAAAAATATGAAACAAATTGTCAATTGTCTGCAATTCGTTCAAAGGCGCAGCAGTTATTTATCCTGTCTAATAAGAGGTTCTTTGAAAGAAATTGAGTGGGCAATGACTTTAAAATTAACCAAAAATGTCAAGTTGAAAAGAAGTAGGAGATCGAGTTGAAGGCTCAGCTTGAATTTGTTACTCAAAACTTACAATTTCAGTTTCTGCCACTTTTGTGTTATTTCTAATTGAATTTGCTATTTAAAGTTGATTTTCGCATCATTTGAACCCTAATTATATTTCAACGTGACTGGAGTCAGTGAAGCAACTTATTTCAAAAGCGCAAAAGTTCTTAAACTATTTTAAACACCAAGCCGGAAGACTCGAGACTTTATTACCAGGCTTTTGATCCCAACTTAACTAGTCACACGTGATGCATGTATTATGAAATACAAAAAAAACATACATTGAATCATTTATCTGTAGATCAGTGTTTTAAATACGTTATCACCGGTAAAGAACATAAAAAACTTTCTATTTAGGCCCCAGAGAACTGTTTTGTGGCAATAAAAAATTGAAAACCATTTTTTCATTTAAGCTGTTTGATAACCTCAGTAAAGTGCCACTCTGATATAGAATGCGTTTTAAAAGCATTGAAAGGCTAAGAAAATTGACCATTTACGATTTTCAACTTGAATAAACAAAATTTGTGATTTTGGATTATAATCGACAACCGGCATGTCTCTATTATTAAAAGTGATGTAGTAAAATCTATCTGTGAACAGAACGTCGGCTGAGCTTTAAATGAGCTATCTGTATATCAGCTCTTTAGAACCAATCCTTATATACCTATTTTATCTTGAACTGCGTTTAACATATTTTGTTCCTGCAGTATATGCTGCAATAGGCCCGTAACGTGCCTAAACGGTCAAAAACTGGCAAATTCGTTTGCTTTGAATATCTGCATAAATAGAATATTTAACTAAACAATCATCAATAGGGCTGATTGCCGAAATTATTTACTGTTTTCCTACATAAATGGGTCTTTGATAATTTTTTTCCATGAACTTCGGATTTTCTTCTTTTCTTTTTTTCCATTGGGTTGTAAGTGTCGATGTAAAAAAGTTCACCAATTTTAAGTTAAGGGCATTGGTATCTACTTCGCTTAACAACGCATGCAATTAACGTTCAGTAACAGATGTGAAAGTTTTTTCAGAAGCTGTTCCACATGAAACTGTACGAGAGCCAAAAAGTTGCTTCTTTTTATTTCTTTGTCGATTTCTTGTCAATAGTGAAATTGTTATAATCTTTCAAAAATATATGTCGTGGAAATATTGGCAGCCAATGGTTACGGCAAAGCAGATTTTTACGTTTTGGGCTGAGAAAAAATCTATTCGACTCCAACCTTGTTTCGTACAATTATTGTAGGAGTTTTGATTTGTACAATAATTGTCTCCCGCAGATAAATAATGTTCTACGGAGCTAGTTTAAAAGCTTACCAAATTTTCAGTCTGTGTTTCATTATTCAAGGGGCATTCTGATCAACTTTTTCCTTGATTTATTTTGGAAATTCTTTGTTTTTAATTTATTTTTATTGGTTTGCTAATGGTCTGACACATGGGTCGATGTAAAATAAACAACCATTTTAGTCGCTAATGTCTGCTTCACCTAACAATAAATACAATTAACGTTCAGAAACAGGAAAATTTTTTCAGAAGCTATTTTACATAAATTTGTATGAGAAAATTTTCCAACCAATAGCAGCATTCAGGAGTTCTTGTTCAGTTCTTGACGAATTTTTATCAACTACGCAACCAAATTGGTTAATCAATGTCGGGTTTTACCACCGTTTAGCTAGACCAGCTTCTGTATTTAGTAGGTTTAATTCCACTCTCAGGTTGAAAAAAAATATCGCAAATTTTGAAGATGCGACTGTTTTACTAATTGACTTCGTTAATGATGCAAGCAAATGGTGCTAATTAGCCTTCCGGTGATCCCTCGAAGCTATCTCAACCATCAGCTTTGAGCAACTGCACAATTTTGGTCATTTTAGGAATTTATTGTGTTGTTTTTTTGAACGAAAACACAAAACTTCCTGGCCATTATGGCGATGTGGAAAACTTGCCCACATCGCGGTTAATGTTTTTGGTTTTCAGTAAATTCCGAGTGGCCTTGATTTGCGTCCAGAATTGCGTCCGAGTCACCGTTATCGGTCGTTTCTCGCAATATATTGAAATTTGGCTCATAATTGCCTAAAAATCAGGGTACACTGCGTTTGATAATTTCTCCAAAACTAGTGTATCAAATTGGATGGGCAAAGTGGCAATTGTTTTTTTATACTGAACCCTTCTTGCCTGCAGTATTTGGTTGTCTTCTTGAATCTGCCTGGTCAAAAAACTATTTTCGTCAAATTTGAAAAAAGTTTTTGTTTTTGCAGAGGCTGCAAGAGGCCCGGTAACGTGGTTTATATGACCCTATTATTTTTGGTTTAAATGAACCCTATTTTTAATTCAACTTGACTAGAATTAGTGAAAAAGCTTACTTAAAAAGAGAAAAGATGTTGAAACAATATTACCCGCCAAACTGGAGGTCTCTGGAGACCTTAAAATCGCGTTTTTTTTCGTGCCGATTAAAAGAGTCAGACGTGAAGTATGCAGGAACAAATAGAAAACGTTTGAATTTTTTTTCTCGAAATCAGTGTTTCATATACTTCATCACCGGTAAAGTACAAAAGAAGCTTTCTATTTAGGCCCAAAAAACTGTTTTGTGGCAAAAAATTTTTTTGTACCGCATTTTTTAAAAACTAAGCTGTGCTTTAGCGACTATGCGTAAGCGTCTTTTTGTTTCGTCTTTCGTTTTTTTTCATTGGCTTTTAAGTGGCATGGCACTTGCGTCGGTGTGAAAAAAGTTCACCCATTTTAATTTAAGGGCACTGGGCCTGCATCACATCACAACGCATGCAATTAACGTTCAGTAACACGTATGAAAGATTTTCTAGAAGCTGTTCCACAAGAAACTACGAGAGCCAAAAATTTTGGTTCTGTTTTTCAATTCTTTGACGATTTCTTGGCAAAACTGAAATTGATTCGTTACAACCTTTCAAATTTATATGTTGTAGAACTATTGGTATCCAATAGTTTCGGCGAAACACATTTTTATGTTTTGGGCTGAGAAAAAATCTATTTGACTCCAAACTTGCAAAAATAGGTTCCGTATAATTATTGTAGAAGTTTTGATTTGTACAAAAATGGTAAGAGTCTCTCCCGCAAGTAACTAATGTTCTGTGGGGCTAGTTTTAAAGCTTGTCAAATTTTCAGTCTGTGTTTCATTATTCAAGGGACTTTCTGATCAACTTTTTCCATGCTTCACTTTGGAAATTCTTATTTGCTTTTAATTTATTTTTAATGGTTTGCAAATGGTCTGACAAATGGGTCGACGTAAAAATTAAACACCCATCTTAAATTTAAGTCCTTGCTGTCTGCTTTGCCTTGCAATAAAAACAATTAACGTTCAGAAACACATGAGATTTTTTCAGAAGCTATTTTACATTAATGTGTTGAAAATTTTCCAACCAATAACAATATTTAGGAGCAGTTTTTGATGATTTCTCCTCAACTACGCAACCAAATTGGTTAATCATGGTCGGGTTTTACCACCGTTTAGCTAGGCCAAATTGTTTAATTAGATTTGATTCGACTCCCATGTTGCAAAAAAAATATCTCGAAAATTTTGAAGATGCGAATGTTTTACTAATTTACGTCGTTACTGATGCAAACAAATGGTGATATTTAGCCTTCCGTTGATCCCTCGAAGCTATTTTAACCACATTTCTAAGTAATTGGACAATTTTGGTCAAATTAGGAGTTTCTTGTGTTGTTTTTCAAATGAAAACACAAAACGTCCTGGCCTTTATCGCGATCTGGGCATCTTTCCCACATCGCGGAAAAGGTTTTCGGTGTTCAGTAACAGCCAAGTGGACCTAATTTTTGTCCAGAATTGCGGCTCTCCTAAGTGCCTAAAAATCACGGTACATTGTCTTTGATAATTTCTCCAAAACTAGTCTATCAAATTGAACGGGCAATGTGGCGTTTCTTTTTGATACTAAAACCTTGTTGCCTGTAGTATTTGATTGTTTTCTTAAATCGGCCTGGTCGAAAAATTATTCTTGTTAAAATTCGAAAAAAGTTTTTGTTCTTGCAGTAGATGCTGCAAGAGGCCCGTAACGTGCCTAGACTGTCAAAAACTGGCAATTTCTTCTGCTTTGCACATCTGCATAAACAGAATAATTCACAGAAATTGATGAGCGGACAGTGTGTTTTAGAAAACTAATTCGAAACGGCTACTAATTTCATCGGTGTCATAAAAACGTTTGGTCCAAAAAACGTCATTTTGTTGTTACGCAAAACGTAAGATTTCAGTTTCTGCGTCTTTTGTGTTACGTCTAACTCAAAATGCCATTGAATGTTTATTTTTGGATTATATGAACCCTATTTTTAATTCAACGTGACTGGAATTAGTGAAAAAGCTTATTTCAAAATAGAAAAACTGTTGAAACAATATTACACGCCAAGCTGGACGTCTCTGGAGACCCTAATAGCACTAATATCACGTTTTTTTGGGCCAATTAACTTACACACAGGATGTATGCAGGATCAAATGGAACACGTTTATATACTTCATCACAGGTAAAGTACATATGAAACTTTCTATTTAGGCCCAACTTGAACGAGCAAGGTGGCGTTTTTTTGTGATACTTAAGCCTTCTTGCCTGCAGTATTTGGTTGTCTTCTTAAATCTGCCTGGTCAAAATACTATTCTCGTCAAAATCGAAAAAACTTTTTCTTCTTGCAGTGGCTGCAAGAGGCCCGTAACGTGGTTCATATGAACCCTATTATTTTGGTTTATATGAACCCCATTTTTAATTCAACGTGACTGGAATTAGTGAAAAAGCTTATTTCAAAATAGAAAAATTGTTGAAACAATATTACACGCCAAGCTGGAGGTCTCTGGAGACCTTAATATCACAGTTTTTCGTGCCGATTAAACTAGTCACACGTGACCTATGTAGGAACAAATAGAAAACGTTTATTGAATTCCTTTCTCAAAATCAGTGTTTCATACACTTCATCACCGTTAAAGTACATATGAAACTTTCGATTTAGGCCCAAAAGAAAAACTGTTTTGTGGCCAAATTCTTTGTACCGCATTTTTCATTTTTTAAAATTAAGCTGTGCTTTAGCGACTATGCTTAAAGGTCTTCTTTAAGTAAACAATCATCAATGGGGCTAATTGCCAATTTTTATTTACTGTGTCTTCCTACAGAAGTGGGTTTTTGATCACGTTTTTTTCCATGATAAACTTCGGAATTTATTTATTTTCGTCGATGTTCACCCATTTTTAATTTGTTGAAGAGGTTCCAACCAATACCAACATTTAGGAGTTCTTGTTCAGTTTCTGATGCGTTCTTCTCAACTAGGCAATCAAATCGGTTACTCATGGTCGGGTTTCACCACCGTTTAGCTGGACCCGCTTGTGTATTTAGTAGTCTTAATTCGACTCTCAGCTTGCAAAACAATCATCTCGCAAACTTTGAAGATGTGAATGTTTTTACTAAATTAGGTTGTTAGTGATGCAATCAAATGGTGCTATTTAGCCTTCCGTTGATCCCTCGAAGCTATTTCAACCATCAGTTTTTAGCAATTGGACAATTTTGGTCAATTTAGGAATTTCTTGTGTTGTTTTTCAAATGAAAACTCAAAACGACTTGGCCTTTATCGCGATGTGGGAAACCTGCCCACATCATGGTAAGTGTTTTTGGTGTTCAGTAACTGCCCAGTGGCCTTAATTTGTGTCCAGAATTGCGTCCGAATTGCCGTTATCGGTCGTTTTTCGCAATATTTCGAAATTTGGCTCTCCTATTTGACTAAAAATCAGGGTACAGTGCGTTTGATAATTTCTCCAAAACTAGTGTATCAAATTGAATGGGCAATGTGGCGTTTGCTGTTTTTTAAACTGAACCCCTCTTGCCTGCAGTATTTGGTTGTCTTCTTGAATCTGCCTGGTCAAAAAACTATTTTCGTCAAATTTAAAAAAAGTTTTTGCAGTAGATGCTGCAAGAGGCCGCGAACGTGCCTAAACGGTCAAACACTGGCAATTTCTTATGCTTTGCATATCTGCATAAAACGAAGATTTCAACAAAAACTGATGAGCAGATAGCGTGTTTTAAAAAACGAATTCGAAAGGGCTACTGTTTTCATCAGTGTAAAAAAAAACGTTTAGTCCGACAAAAAATAGGATTTCAGTTTTTGCGTCTTTTATGTGTTAAGTTAAACTCAAATTGCTATATAATTTTGTGTTATATGAACCCTATTTTTCATTCAACGTTACTGGAGACAGTGAAAAAGCTTATTTCAAAATAGAAAAATTGTTGAAACCATATTAAACACCAAGCTGGAGGTCTCTGAACACCTAAATATCACGATTTTTCGGGCCAATTAACTTGTCCATTTGATCCTGCACACAGGATGTATGCAGGATCAAATGGAACACGTTTATTGAATTAATTTTCTGGAAATCAGTTTCCTATATACTTCATCACCGGTAAGAAAACTAAACTTTCTATTTAGGCCCAAAAGAATTATTTTGTGGCAAAAAGTTTTTTTACCTCATTTTTTAAAATTAAGCTGTGTGTTAGCAACTGTGCGTAAGCGTCCTCTGTAAGTAAACAATCATCAATGGGGCAATTTGCCGAATATATTTAGTGTGTCTTACTACATATGTTGGTTTTTGATAATATTTTTCCATGATGAAGTTCGGAGTTTCTCATTTGTTTTCGTTTTTTTTTCATTGGGTTGTAAGTCGTCTGGCACTTTTGACGATGTAAAAAAAATTCACCCATTTTAATTTAAGGGCATTGGCGTCTACTTCGCCCAACAACGCATGCAATAAACGTTCAAAAACACGTGTGAAAGCTTTTTCAGAAGCTGTTCCACAGGAAATTCCCGCAGGTAAATAGTGTCTTATGGAGCTAGTTTTAAAGCTTGCCAAATTTTCAGTCTTTGTTTCATTACTCGAGGAGCTTTCTGATCAACCTTTTCAATGATTCATTTTGGAATTTCTAATCTGTTTTTAATGTTTTTATGGTTTGCAAACGGTATGACATTTTGGTCGATCTAAAAAATAATCACCCAACTTAAATCAAAGTCCTTGTTGTCTGCTTCGCATAACAATAAGTACAATTAACATTCAGAAACACGTTTTCAGAAGCTATTTTACATTAATTTGCTGGAGAAATGGTTACAACCAATAACAACCTTTAGAATTCTTGTTCAATTTCTGATGAGTTCTCAACTATGCAAGCTAATTGGTTAATCATGGTCGGATTTTGACACTATTTAGCTGGACCAGCTTGTGTATTTAGTAGTTTTAATCCGACTCTCAGCCTACAAAAAACATCATCGCGCAAAATCTGAATAAGTGAATGTTTTAATCATTTAGGTCGTTACTGATGCAAGCAAATGGTACTAATTAGCCTTCAGTTGATCCATCGAAGCTATTTTAAACACAGCTTAAAGTAATTGGACAATTTTGGTCAATTTAGTTTCTTGTGTTGTTTTTCAAATGAAAACTCAAAACGACCTGGCCTTTATCGCGATGTGGGAAACCTGCCCACATCGTGGTAAGTGTTGTTGGTGTTCAGTAACTTCCGAGTGGCCTTAATTTGTGTCCAAAATTGCGTCCGAGTCGCCGTTATTGGTCGTTTTTCGCAATATTTCAAAATTTGGTTATCCTAATTGCCTAAAAATCAGAGAACAATGTGTTTGATAATTTCCCCAAAACTAGTTTATCAACTCGAACGGGCAATGTGGCAATTTTTTTATACTAAACACTTCTTGACTGCAGTATTTGGTTGTTTTTTTAAATCGGACTGATCAAACAATTATTATTGTCAAATTTGAAAGTTTTTGTTTTTGCAGTAGATGCTACAAGAGGCCCGTAACGTGCCTAAACGGTCAAAAACAGGCAATTTCTTTTGCATTGCACATCTACAAACAAAGAGCATTTCAAAAAACTTGATGAGCGGATAGTGTGTTTTAAAAACCAATAGTGTGTTTTCATCAGTGTTATGAAAACGTTTAGTCCGAAAAACGTCAATTTCTCGTTAAGCAAAACGTAATATTTGAATTTCAGCGTCTATTATGTGTTAAGTCTAACTCAAATAGCTATTTAAAGTTAATTTTTTATGTTATATGAACCCTATTTTTAATTCAACGTGACTGAAGTAATAGAAAAATTGTACAAACCATATTAAACACCAAGCTGGAGGTCTCTGGAGACATTAATATCACATTTTTTGGGCCGATTAGAATAGACACACAGGATGTATGCAGGGCCAGATGGAAAACGTTTATTGAATTAATTTTCTGGAAATCAGTGTTGTATATAATTCATCACCGGTGAAGTACATATGAATCTTTCTATTTAGGCCCAAAAGAAAAACTGTTTTGTGGAAAACAATTTTTCGTACGCAGTTTATAAATTTAAGCTGTGCGTTAGCGACTGTGCGTTAGCGTCTATTTTAGGTAAACAATCAATGGGCTAATTGCCGAATTTATTTTTTGTGTCTTCCTACATAAGTGCGTCTTTGATCATATTTTTTCCATGATGAACTACGGAATTTCTTATTTCTTTTCATTTTTTTATTGGGTTGTAAATGGTCTGGCAATTCTGTTGATGTAAAAAAAGTTCACCCATTTGAATTTAAGGGCATTGGCGTCTACTTCGCTTATAAATGCATGCAATTAACGTTCAGAAACACGAGTGAAAGTTTTTCAGAAGCTGTTCCACGTGAAACTCCGGCAAGTAAAAAATGTTCTATTGAGTTAGTTTTAAAGCTTGCTGAATTTTCAGTCTTTGTTTCATTACCCAAGGAGCTTTCTGATCAACCTTTTCAATGATTCATTTTGGAATTTCTAATTCGTTTTTAATATGTTTTCATTGGTTTGCAAAGGGTATGACATTTTGGTCGATCTAAAAAATAATCATCCAACTTAAATTGAAGTCCTTGGTGTCTGCTTCGCCTAACAAAAAGTACAATTAACTTTCAGAAACACGTTTTCAGAAGCTACGGTGGTGGTGTATCTCCTTTCTACGCATTTGATACGGTACATTTTTTTCGACATAACTCTTTGTAGAGTAAACCGATTGGGCTCATTTTTTAATATGATGCGTATCTCGAGCAGTGCTAGAAACTGTACAAAGCGCCTTGTTTTGTTCCGCCGTTTAAGAAATTGATCAGTAAATGTTTCGCAGTTTGGCCTCCTGGCGAGAGGAAGACCATCATGATTACGATATTTAACGTCAATTTTGGGTTTAATGGGGGCATTGATCTTGGTTCCCACATCCAATATGTGTCCCTGGTCATTATGGCTAATTTCCCTATAGTGATCCGTAACAGGTTGACCACAAAAATGGTCCAAAACACAATATTGGGTTATTTGGACAATGTATTTAGTTTTGGACAATGTAGAGTTAACCAAGTTTGGATCTGTTGGTTAATTTGAACTCGGATTGAGCCGTACTTTAATTTATGTTAATTTTGTGTAGTTCCAATCGGCGGTTAATGAGAAATTAGCATGCTTTTTAGTCGTTATAGGATAAATTTTGGACTTTTGAACCGTCCGTAATTTTGCTAATAACTTGTCGTAAACTTGGCCGAGTTTGGATCTGATTATTAGGGTGAACTCATCGTGAACAGCTCTTTCCTGTAAATGGCCTTTCTTTTCTTTAGGCCATTTCTGAGATATTGGCTCATTAACATACGGTCGTTTCGACTTCTAAGTGACTGGTGTGTTGCACGTTTCTGGTAGTGAAACTGGAGTAACGAAAGAATTGGGGCTCTGTTAGGTGTCCCATACACCCAGTATGTGCCACTGTTTGTTCCAGGTAGTTTTGCTATACTATCCAGAAACGGGACCCAACACATGACCGATTCTGGATCTGTTTGATATGAACTCAGTTTGAGCCTTACATTAATCCCAGTAAATGGCGTATTTTTCTTTGAGCTGTTTTCGAGAAGTTGGCAGCAACAAATATGGTCGTTTCGACTTTTTAGCTACCAGTAATTTTCACGTTTCTATTTGTGAAGCAAAAATTGTTGATCTTAGTTGCCGGAAAAAGTGCGTTGAACCCTATTTGTAATGGTGAAGCACTCCATTTAGTTTTTGTAGGGTTTTCAGAATGTCAGGTGGTCAATTTTGGGTTTGCATAGGACCCCCCCCCCAAGAGTAAGTGTTACTTCCAGCTGCACGGGTGGAGGCAGCGCTCAAAAAGACTGGTTGGAGACCAGCAGAGCTCTTAATTCGTAGGCTAAGGTTAAGATTATGCTCCCAACCCCATTGTTTCCAGAAATTTTTTTCCATTGCTGCAGCTTCAAAAATTAATTTTTCAGATGTCAAGTGTTGTAGTTTTGTGTGACTCCGATCTTGAGAGAATGATTGGAGTCTTTGAATTCCCGAAAAACTTCACAATTACTGCAAGAGGCGAGGCACACTTGAGTATGTAACATAATAAGATATTTGGAGCAACTAGTTACACTTCAAAATTTTTGCAACTTTCACAATGTCAGGCTTATCATTCGCGAGGTGCTAAATTGTCGAACTTCGGTGGAATCGTCTTCTGATGTCATAAGAACGTTCAACAATCGTTTGAGTGAAAACACGTTGAAGCCTCATTATAGGAAGTTTGAAATGCCTGAAGAGTTCATTGAAGATGGGGTACATATGACCAACAACATGTACAAGTTAGGGCAGAAACTATTGGAAATGGTGGAGACAGCACCAGTAGCACGCCCACATCTGGCCGATGTCACTTTACAAAATTTTCATGGATTGATTGCTTTGTTTGAAAAATCAAGCTATTTTGTTCTCAAGCTTACTGTTTTGATTTTATACCTTTAGTCTTTGGATTAGTTCAGTCACGAGCTTTTGAATTCATTTGTCTGATGTATTTTTTGAAACCTTTTCATTAGAGCTTGGAAATTTTTTGCCAGCTAGAGAAGTGTACAAGTGAAAACTGATAGTAAAATATAGTGGAAACTGATAGAAAAGCTATAGTGGAAAGCCTGAGGCAGCATAGGTGCTGACACATTTGGCGATTGAGAGGCCTCATTCTCAATTAGCACTCGACAGTTGAGGGTAACCTTTTATATGAATGTACCCCTTTCTGGTTTAAAAACATAATTCAGACAAAATTTATTATTCGGGTTATTCGATAGTTGAAAGCCTGATACAGCATAGTAGGTACTGACCCACTCGAAAGTTAAGGGGTCTCATTCTGGATTACCGTTCGACAGTTGAGGGCATTCAATTATGTGACTGTTCCTTTCTAATTTTGAAAACATAAGATAGAATTCATCAATCGGGCTATTCGATAGTTGAAAGCCTACAGCAGTACAGTAAGTGCTGACTCCTTTCAAAGTTGAGAGGTCTCTTTCTGAATTACAACTCAACAGTTGAGGGTATCTTTTATCTGGCAAATTTAAGTTCTCATTTTCAAAACCTAATTCAGATTTGCTATTATTTGGGCTATTCGATAGTTGACAGCCGGATGAAATTTATCAAGTCTTGACCCGACCGAAAGACAAGGGGTCTCATTCTGGATTACCAATTGACTTCCAAGGGAATTTTTTTTACCGAAATTGGGACGCATTTAAGTGTTGAAGTCAATTTCGACTTGATTTCTGAGCTAAATCTTATCCGGTTGTCTTGAAAAAATTTTTTTAAAGCTTTTGAAATTAATTTTTTGAGTTAAATTCTTTTTGATTTGCGCTATTCAAAACACTTCATTCAGATAAGTTTTATCATCTGCGCTGTTCCTTTCTTGAAAGCATGTTGAGGTTTACCAGGTCTTGACCCACTGAGTAACTAAGGGGTCTCATACTGGATTACCACTCGACAGTTGAGGGAATTCTTTTATATGACTGTTCCCTGTTCTATTTTTAAAACATAATTGAGATAAAATGTATCATTCCAGCCATTCGATAGCTGAAAACCTGGTGCAGTAGAGTAGGTACTGACCCACCCGAAAAGGTAAAGGGTCTCAATCTGGTTTACCAATCGGCACTTGAGGTAGTCCTTTTATATTACTGTTCCCTGTTCTAATTTTAAAACGTAATTCAGATAAAATTTATCATTCAGGCTATTCTGGAGTCGAAAACCTGATGCAGTATAGTAGATGCTGACCCACTCGAAAAGTTTAGGGGGCTCATTCTGGATTACAACACGATATCTGAGAGTATCCGTTTATATGACTGCTCCCTGCTCTAATTTTCAAATATAATTCAGATAAAATTTATGAATCGGGCTATTCGATAGTTGAAAGTCTGATGTATTGTAGAGGTGCTCACCAACTCGAAAGTTGAGGGGTATTTCTAAATTAAGCCTTTCTAAATTAAGACTGGACAGTTGAGGGTATCTTTTATCTGACTATTTCATATCTCACTCTCATTACCAAAAATGTTTGGTCGTAGCAATTTGTTACCTGTACTCCTTAATACCTGTGCCAACGTAGTTTGTGCATTTTCAGATGTCTCTGAGAAAACGCCGAAAATTGAAAGTCAGTGACTATCTCCATGCTGATCCAACCGATTCTTTCATTGTCAATAAATTTAGTAAGTAAGTTGGGTATGGATTGTTTGCTCACAAACAATTTTTCAAAAACGACTTTTTATTCTATCGCGGATGGAGATTAACAACCGAATATTATGAAGAAGTTAGCGATAAGACTTTTTTTGCACGACACGGAACTCTTCATTGATGCGTCTGATACCAAATCCGGGTACGCAAGGTATATGAATGCAAGGGATTGAAAGGTCCAAACTGGATGACCCCGTTGCAAAGAAACTTTCACATGTTATGCTTGAGACCTTAAGAAATTGAGGCAGGAGAAGAACTGCGGGACAGGTATGGACGGACAAAACAAATTCACAGACCTTGGCTAAAAATATCTTTTCCACAGGAAATGTTCAGCGAAAAATCTGAATTGACAGTTGAATCTGTTTTGAAAAATCATCAAAGTGAGGTTTCGATTGTGGATAAATTGACAATTTTGAAAAACGAGCGATTGAGAATACCACAGAGACATGAATACCACAGAAAGTGCGGATTTGCTCAAAGAAACAGTAGAGTGGAAACGGAAGAAACTGAAATTGAAAATGCCGCTTCCAAAAACAAAGGCAATGTGGAAATTGGCGATAAAACTACGATCAGTTTGAGCCGTAAAATTGGTGAAACCGTCAGGGAAATAAGTTTCCTCTTTCAGTCCGTTGTTTGTGACAATCTCAGTGATTCAATTCTTCGCAACGTTCTACATAGCGCTGACCTGCAGGCAGAAATTCAAAGAACAAAAGATGAAACCAAGCAAACGGTAGAAAAATCTTCCGACGTTTACACACTAGAAAACAAAGATTCGGAAAGCAACTCTGACGAAAATGACGAGTATGCAGAGGAGAGAAATTCGGATGAAGCTTCTGAGAAAATTTCAAACTGCAGGGATCCTGAAACCGTTGTTCAACAGCAAACAGAACAAAACAAAACTAATCAGGCTTCCAGAACTGAAAACTCAAACCGCGGAGTTCCAGATAACGCAGTTGCAGAGCATTTGGAGGTAAATGAAATTAATCATAGCCCATCTCAACAACATCTGGGAGAAAGCGGAAATATTAGCCCGCAACCTGCACTTGAGCAAGAAGAGTTAGTTGATGAGTCCTATGCATATGCACCTATAGATTGCTGGCTCTGTGGGAAAAAACTTGTGATCACAAGATTAAGCGCCATATTTTTTTGCAGGAATGTACAAACAAGTGCTCGATCCTCAATCATTTCAATTTCTTTGTTGTTGTTGTCCAACAGTTTTTTTTTGGCCATGAACCTGATGAAGTTGGTGAACACGTTTCTTCTGCTTACGGTAACTCCGTTTCCTTAAAATGTGTTTCGGAGAAGTCGGGTAAGAATGAACAGTACATGATCGACCCATATTTAACAGACAAAATATGCCTAGATTACAGAACAGAGTTGAAACGCAAAACTAGCGCGAACTGCAGCACTGGTAATCCAAGTAAGTTTAGAAAAAACCTCACGCTGAAAATGGCACAAGAAAGAATTCAGACCCCAATTATTAACCTTCAGAGTCAACTGCGAGAAGACGAAGTCAGAAAAAGAAAAAGGTTTGGTTTAACAAAGAAATTTGACCGACTCAGCAAACGGTTAATCGATTGTACAGTTCCAACGCAACCACCTGGAAACCCTGAAGTGAGGGGATTGCCCAAAAACTCAGAAGTTCAACCGGCCAACAATTTTAACGAGCAAAACTCATTCTAGTGAATTCTAGTTGCTAATTCTAGTGAAATTTGTGGTATACAAAGTGCGGACCAAAAAGAAATGAAATCAAGCAAAAATTGCAAATGAAAAAAGACAGTGAAGGACAAAATAGTCTGTACCTAGTGTTATAAGGTTCTAAACAATAAGTACGTAATTTCTGAGCAACTTGATTATATTCATAAAATACGTGATCGGAAGCAACGAAAGATGATGTCTAAAGTTCTGTACTTCCAGAGCAACTCTAATTGCAAGAAAAAGAAACGTTTATATGAATGATAATTTTGATTTCAAAGCCTATTCACAGACTTAATCAACTGCCAAAAGAGTTCTTAACCGAAGAACTATCGATTGAGGAGCCCTTGAGGTTAACACCAAACAATTTGGGTATTGATCTTCTGAAAATGATCAACCCCTGCGCTTCAGAGAACATGGCTGATTGGCAAGAAGGCGTTCGTCAACGCACTTATGCGCGTAGGATTCCCGCTCTTCGAAAGAAATTGAAAAAGTTCTTAATCGATTCGAAAAGTTTTATGTATCCTCATGGTGTGGAGCCGATCTTCAACAAACCGCAAGAACACTATCGTGTCAACAGTGGCAAAATAAAACTTTTCCATTGCAAAGAACTTTTGAACTTCGTATAAAATTCCAAAAAAATGACGATTTTGATTCAAGTGCAGAAGAAGGCCAGCAATGGCAAATGTTTTTTGCAAAAGGATGGAAATAGCTGTTCAGCGGTTGGAAAAATCCGCTGAGTGCGAAATATCTGTCAACAGAGAGTTCAAGGCTAGAGCAAATTTGTCCAAGCAGCGTATAAAGGAAATCTTTGATAAGCTAATAGCTTTTCTAAAGGAACTTCTTGGTTTCTTTGAATGCTCGATTATACGAGATCAGTTGATCATTTCAATAAACTGCTTCAGTATAGTATAATATTTGCTGTTTCAAATCGAAACGTTTCCACAGATCGAAGAGCAATCTGGCGTAAAGACACTGAAAACGGCTCACCTATTAAAGAGCCAGAGAGCTGTCACGTTCAAAGGACGACACAAGGGCTATTATCAATACGCATTAGGCATGGTAACTAAGAACACAGTTCGCATAAACGGCGTCTCAAATTGGGCTTTATGGTTTTATCCCATTTCTATTTCCGATTTCGTTTTGCGAGACTTACTCTGTTCAATTTGAATTGCTTTGCTAAGCCTAGAGAAGTCAAAAAGATTTCACGAAAAATGTTGAACAAGGTGTGAACTAAGGTGAAGCGAAAAATTGTTCTTCCACGAAGTTAAAAAATATAGCAGGACAAGTGCTGACGTACAATTCAAAAAATTTTTATTTTGTAAACAAAAAACTAGACCTAAAAAAGGACTATGCGTGAATTACAAAAAAAAATCATTTTTTAAAAAAAAATCAGATGAAAAAATTTAAAAAGAAAACAGAAAATAAACGTCAAAATGCCGCATGTGATCAAAAACACAACTAGGGAGAAATCGAATTGTTGTTCAAAGGCCGTTTTCTCAATCTACTTTAAAATAAGAGCAAAACAAATTCACGCCGCATAACCACTCGCTTTTTCGCTCCACTTCATGTTTCGGCGTGACTAAAATTACTACTCCATATTGACCTCAAAACTCATGAAAATGTGTGAACAGATCTTAACAATTTAAAAATCACAGTCTGCAGATTACCGGAATAGCTGCGAAAGAATACACTTGCGTTCCATATAATATAAATAGAAACAGATACAGATAAAAGTTGAAAAAGGTATCGACGCCGCTTAAAGTGCTGTAAAACATTCAGCGAAAAATTAATAAAGCTTGTTAAAATTCATTGCACAGAAGCCCTTCCGTTAGAGACCTTTATTACACATGAGTTCCTTTGACCTGAAATTAATTCAAATGAAACTTAAGATTTAAAGTGAAAAGACCATTTTATTGAGTGAAGCAAGTTACGTATAATCAAAATCTAATCACAAAAAAACTTTTGCTAGAGAAAGAGAGATTGAGAAATGACGTCACGTGCGCAAAAGCAGTAAGTGAGAGGAAAAAGTCATTCAGAAAAATGGACTCTTTCAGCTTTGCTGTGTGAACAAATGTAAAACGAAAAAGAACGAAAGACGACGAAGCAAAAAACATAGCACGACAAGATCTGGCATACAATTCCAAACATACCCAGCAGATTGCCGGAAAATAGCCGCCGTTGATTCCCATAACTCTATTGGGATTGAAAGAAAAAAAATCAAAAAAATTAACTTTTTTTAAAAAACATTTAAAAGTGCGATTTATTTTGATATCATTTCGTAATTGGACATACTCTTGTCTCTCAGTGGGAGGCTAAAGGGTCTAGTAACAATACCAATAAGCATTTTAGATAGTAACTAAAACTTGTGAGAGCGAAGTTCAATTATCGGGCATCTAAAAATGGGCATTATGGGTTTATCCCGTTTCTATTTCTTACTTTGATTTTTTGTACTGACTCTCTTCATTTTGAATTGCATTGCTGAGCAGCTGCTGTTTAAAAGGACTTTGAGCAGAATGACAGAAAAGTGAAACTAGCCTAGAGAAGTCAAAAAGATTTCACGCAAAATGTCGAAAAAGCTGCAAAATGGGTAAAGCAAAAAAAAGTTCGACGAAGAAAAAAAAATAGGAGCGCTATAATAGCCGGCTGAGAAGATGAGGGTGGCTATTAATAATTTTTATTGATTAAACAGAAAACTAGACCTAGAACAGACTATGAATGGATTTGCAAAACTATTTCGAAGAAAAATCCAATCAAAAATCGAAAAAAAAAACAGTTAAAATCAAAGTGAAATTGCCGCATGTGAACAAAAAACCATCAGCGAGAAAGCGAATTTTTGTTCAAACACCGCTTTCTCGCTCCACTTCAAAATTAGAGTGAAAAAATTTTACGCTGCAAAACCACTCGCTTTTTCGCTCCAATTCCTGTTACGGCGTTACCAAAATCACTACTTCAATTTGACTTCAAAATCGTGAAAATGTGTGAAGAGATCTTAAAAAAAGGCAGCGCCCCAATACAATTGAAATTCTTTGAATTAAAAAAATTCTTGGAGTTGTAAAAAATAGGAGCGCTATAATAGCCGGCTGAGAAGCTGAGGCGGCTATTAATCATCGGAAGAATCATCACTGCTTGACAATTTGAAACTAGAGGTGGTTCTTCTCTCTCCAGCACTTTCATCGTCTCTATTTCCACTAATTATCTGTTTCTTTTTTGTCCTCTTTCTGTCTTTCTCTTTCTTGGCATTTCTTCTTTTTCCACCTCCTTTATTCTGATGGGCAGTTGACGAAAACGGGGGTAGGTACATCGGCTCTCTAAATAAGCTTCGTATTTTAACATAGAAAAAAGCAAACTAAGCTGAGTGTTTGCAGTCAATCAAATAGACCTGAAGCAATAGTTCGAAACGATTTGCTTCGAAACGAACTATGTCTCGATTACGGATAAGTACGCGGTTATAACACGAACAAATATTGACGCAATAAAAATTCTTAAAGCATAATCACCTAATTCACATTTATTGCAGAAAAATGACCTACGATCAAATTTTTGTACTAATGTTTATTCTGTTTCCAACAAAAATTATTACATTAACACTGATAAAGAGCTTTAAAAAATTGATATCAGTTTCTTGATGTTCCCAAATATCTGTCAACGAACTTCTCAAACATTGATATCAAATTCTCCGGGGGGGGGGGGGGGGTATAACAAATCTGTTAGAGTGGAATTCCTCTGTGGGGGATTAAAACAAACCTGTTCGAGTGGAATTCCTCGTCAGTTACATTCTCAATGGCTGGATTGCATGCGAAGGACTGACTGTCCTCATCTTGGTCCAGATGACGCCGGTACTCTTGGTCATTGGCATGCACATCCAGAGACTGCACCTGGTTGTCCTCATGATACTCCGGAGATTGCTTCACTGATGATGCTGAGAATACTCCCGTTTCCAGTCTAAAAACATAACCGACTGCTATCGAACGAGGGAGTGAGGAAGGAGGGAGGCACACTAATCTATTTGTTAGCAATTAATTTTGTAAACATGAAAATTAACTTCCATGAGTTCCATTACGATTTCAAAAACATTCCAAAAATCGAATTTCAAAAACCGAATTCCAAAACATTCGCAAAATTGGATTTCAAAAACGTTCAAAAAATCGGAGTTCAAAAATCTCAGAAATTCACAACTTCTTTTCAATACTGAGAAATTAGAATAAGGCAAAAATAAATTGCCCTCCTCTCACAACGCTGAGCCACGAAGAAATAAACTGGCTTTCAAACTGTTATTTCGAGCACTTTACATTCAAGTGCCATGAAAATAAGGCGAGAGACGGACTTAAATTGGTAAGACCCAAAGATGAGCTTCGGGGTTATCGAAGAATTATTATAAAAGCTAAAATAGCCACAAATAAAACCCGCAAGAATGTGTCTGTGCTCTATCCCATTATATCCCCCTACCACAAAAAAAGTGGTCTACATACTGAAATTTCGGGCACTTTTATCCCGTCCAATCAAACTGGCAAAAGACGCCAAAATATCAAATTGTCTGTGGTTTTTGAAAAACCTTTTAATTAGCGAGGTACATAAACAAACACTCTAACCTCGACTGCTCAGACGATTGTCGCGACACGTTACTGTCATTGAAATTAACATTTGCACTTGATGTTGGATGTTGGTGATCACTGCTACTCATCGTTATGTTGAGAGACTCAATAGACGTGTCCATATGTTGGTCCATGTCATGGTCTTGACTGTCCATGAACCCAACGAGCTGAGGCATTTCTCCTCGAGTGACATCTGCCCTCTTCTCCTTCAGATTTACAACCACGCCTAATTCGGGTTTAGGAAGACAGTATGGTCTGCCTCGACCATAAAGAGTGTGGTAGAACTCGATTGCACTGCATCTGAGACGTGAATCTGCAGAACAAAGCGAAATTTTATGTCTGGTCTTTTGAAATTGGTCGAAAATGTTACAAAGCTAAATTTCTTAAGCATGTCAATTCCTACGTTTTCAACTACACTGAACCTTAAAGATTCTGCCTGATGAAGCTTTCACAATAAATATAAAACATAGCTGGCAGATTGCCAGAAAATAGCCGCAATAGAATCGTAGATCGGCAGTCTAAAAAAAACAGTAAAAAAGACTGACCAAAAAAATTCGTCTTTTCATTGAAGGCTGATATGCCTCTATTAGCTGCTCTCAAATAACCTTCATTTAGAGTGACACACACCCATTTGACCTTATCTCTTTGAATTAAAGTGAATAAAAGTCAATTTCATAGTGAGGAAGTCATTTTTGAGAGTGAGGTAAGTCAAGCGTGACCAAAAATTTAATCACGCGAATGAACAAAAAACTCGCTCCACTAAGAGCGAAAAATGACGTCACACATGCAATTCAGTTGAAATTGCATGAACGAATGAAAAAAAAAGTGGCTGTGACGTCATATGGGCGTAACAAAAATCATGACGACGAAATAAAAAAACATAGCAGGACAAGTCCTGACGTACAATTCAAAGAATTTCCATTGACTAAACAGAAAAACTAGACCTAGAATGGACTATGAGTGGATTGAGAAAACCAATAAAAAAAAAATCAGATAAAAAATAAGAAAAAATAGAAATCAATGTCAAAATGCCGCATGTGAACCAAAAAAACCACTAGCGAGAAATGAAAAATTAATTCAAACAAAAAACTAGGTCTAGAATGAGCTGTGAATGGCTTGGGAAAACCATTTAGAAAAAAATCCGATCCAAAAAATCGAAAAAACAGTAAAAATCAGAGTGAAATTGCCGCATGTGAACAAAAAACCACTACCGAGAAACCGAAATTTTGTTCAAACACCGTTTTCTCACTCCACTTTAAAATTAGAGCGAAAAAAAATTCACGCCGCAAAGCCACTCGCTTTTTCGCTCCACTTCCTGTTTCGGCGTGACCAAAATCACTACTCCACTTTGACTTCAAAAATCATGAAAATGTGTGAACAGATCTTAAAAAAAAAGACAGCGCCCCAATACAATGCAAATTCTTTGAATTGTAAAAAACCAAGAGAAGGCCAATGATAGCCCCAGCTATCGCTGTGCGGCTATTAATATTTTTGTTCGCAAAAAATCTGTGAGAACGAACTAATGAGTGTTTTTCCGCTCTTAACAGTTTGTTGCTGCCGCTGTTGTTAATTTGCAGCTAAGGCTGATGAGTCTGGGGTCAGATCGGGTCAATTTCTTTAGAATTTGTCCCTCTAATAACCTTATAAGAGGTTATAATAAACATTACTATCGTTACATACAATTGCTGTGTTAGAATACCGATTTAAAATACAAATTTACCTACGGAAGAGGCAACAATCCCGGATGATACGAGATGTTGTCGACTTGCAGTAAAAGGAAGGAAAGCTATTTTGCCTATCAAAAAACTACAATGCAAAAAAATATTGCCTAAATAACAATCAACTGTACGCTATGTGGCCTTTCAAAATTACGCAATCGTTTTGTAATCTATCTCACCCCCGACTGCCACTTTGTTCATAAGTGACCAGAGTCTGTCCACGGTCGCTTCAGTGTTGAGGGGGTTGGCATCTGTCCGCATGAATGGTGGACTTTCACACAACAGCTGCAGTGTCTTGTGTCTCACATACACATTGCGATCTAATCAAAAGATTTGGAACTGATTTTCTTCTCTTAGCTTTCCTCCCATTTAAGTCTTAGTACTGCTTCCGGGCATCACTCGACTAGAACGTTAATGAACTTTGGATGAACTAACGAGTGTTAGGTTTGTTTGTTTGTTTCTGTTTCAGCTGGGCTAGTAGTAATGCCTCTAATCATCTTCAAAACAATTTATTATTATCATAAACTCTATACCATTAGCTAAGCAGTACTCTTAAGCGTATTAGAGGAAGTTGACAATGTTTTTTTTGTGTGTAAATTGTCAGTAAGTGCATGTGAATTCTGTATACATCGCAATATTACATCCAATTTCAAAAAGATTTCAGACTATAATTTGAGTCAATTTTTCTTTTTCAAAGTTTTCTGTTTAACTTGAACAAAACTCATTGTGCCTGTGAAAGTTTACTTATTATCGGGTTCGAATAGTTTGGGCATCTGTGCACATTGGGTACTTTAGCTTGGGGGTAAAATGTCCAGTCACTATTTTTAGGAACGATAAGGTAAAAGTTGAGCTCACCGCTTTCGATGATATCCAAGAGAAAAGAAAGAATGTAGCTATTAGCATCATCGCGTGTGAAGTCAATAAGTGCTTCAATAGCCGCCATTCTCACACTCACAATCTGCTGTTCACTGCAATAACTCTTGAACAAAGTCGGGTCATTGGGAATGTGACCGTTCCGCTGTAGGTTCCTCATGGCTCTCAGACAACTCACAGATACACACAGCTGGTATGATGGGACTAGCTTGTCCATGTTTAAACACTTGACAACCTCCTCCACAACTAGTTTCATGTCTGCAACAAAATTAGCTACGTGATCGAACAAGTAGCTTTAATAGTACGATTGTGAAAGCTCTTTTTGAGCAGCAGTAGTGTCTTATAAAGTATAGTTTAAGTTTTAAGCAAGGTTATAACTTCGATATTTTTCTAAGTGTTTACAAAAAGAAGCCTCCAGTATTTCACGCAATATGTCAAAAGAGGGGATATTGAGGTACAGAGAAACAATTTCTTGGTCTATCATTTTTATTCATGGAAGTTTCTTTTTGAATCTTTAAGCTCGATGGCTATTAATAACCGTCACAATCAAGTAAGCCAATAAATTTAGTTTGTCAAAAGCTTCCGCAAAATCTATGTAGCTTTATGTCGTAGTTTTTAATTGTCAGGTCGCCCGTCTTTTTTAATGAAAAAAAAAATGAAATGATGCATCTTTTGACATAATTGCGATCAAAAATAATTGCTAGCGTAGACATATTGCCCAAATTAGTTCGATTGTTAGTTCGATTGCTCAATTGAGGCAACTTTTACAGATCAATTAATAAATAGATTTTAGATTACTTCACTCTACCCTAAAAACTGTTTTAAAAAGACGGCCAACCTGACAATTAAAACCTATGACATATAAGCGATATAGATTTTGCCGATAGTTTTGATTAAGTTTTGACGAAGAAAACGATAGTTTTCTTACATGGATATATCCTATTTTCAAAATTTTATTTACCGTGAGGCTTTTAAGTTGATAAAATAAGATTGTAGAGAAAACTTCAGCAGTGCTCATAATTACATCCTGTCGAATATTTATACAAACGAATATCCCATTTTATGAAAGATTGTTTAGAAGATACAAAAATTGTGAACAAAAAAGTGACGTCTGATTGAAAATTAAATTGTGAACAAAAGAGCAAAAGAGACATTAACTCGTTACTTAAGAAACTAACCGCTTCACAAATAGCTGGCAACCCCGCACCAAAGAACAGATCGTTATAGTAGTCAATAGACTCAAACGAAAAAAGATTAAAATAATATTTTTAAATTTTTACGTTTATATTAGTTACACAATAAACATGAGAAACAGTTCGTAACTAATATGAACGTAAAAATTAAAAAAATATATCTTTTTTCGTTTGAGTCTATTGAGTGCTATAACGGTCTGTTCTTTGGTGCGGGGTTGCCAGCTATTTGTGATGCGGTTAGTTTCTTAAGTCAAGAGTTGATGTCTCTTTGGTTCACAATATAAGTTTCAATCAGACGTCACTTTTTTTTGTTCACAATTTTCGTATCTTCTAAACAATCTTTCATAAAAGGGGATATTTGTTTGTATAAATTTTCGACAGGATGTAATTATGAGCACTGCTTAAGTTTTCTCTACAATCTTATTTTATTTTATCAACTTAAAAGCCTCACGGTAAATAACATTTTGAGAATAGAATATATCCATGTAAGAAAATCTTTCAATGAAATTCCGTATAAAAAGCCTTAAGGATATCACTCAACCGGACAAAGTCAAAAAATGTAAGTAGACTGACCTATCATATTTATCCTGCTTTTAAGTTAATAAAGTACTAAATGAGTGTTAAGAAAACTTAAGTAGTGCTCAATTATATCCTGTTCATATTTATACATATTAAATAAACCCTCTTATGCAACATTGTAAAAGAAAAAATTGTGAACAAAACTGAGTTTGTCTATGGTTGAAACTCAAAATGTGAACGAAAGATAGACCTTTACTGATGATTTAAGAAATATCTGCTGTCAGCCCCGCACCGAAGAACAGACCGCCATATCCATAAAAAAGACGCAAATAAGAAAAAGAGAAACCAGTGAAATTTCCATTATTAGTATTGATATTGATATTAATCACACAAAAATCAGAAACAACGTAGAAAAAGAAGTCCATTACTCAAAAATGCCTATTTTTGAAACAAACATTTCAAACTAACATATTTAATTGAAACAAAATCAACAAGAGGTCGATGTAGCAAGATCCAAATAAAAAACGCCATTGACGCACTTTACGCCCATCGGGATTGAAAGAGAAAAACAAGAGATAAATTGACAGAACTGTTTATAAAATGCAAAAAAGTGTTCATTAAGCTTAATACTAATGTCAGATCGCAATCCCCATTATGAACTTATGATGACCTAATTCAGTATAATTTAATGACGGGCTTTATCTGACGGGTTTTCCCTTTTGTTTTAATTTTGTTCTTTTGACATTGACCATATTTACTACATTGCGTAATTGAACGCGTGAAATAAATTAGTTCATTCAGTTGGAACAAAGAGTAAGGTAAGTCAAGAGACAAACGTGAAAATCGTGACTCATTTAATAGGAAAAGCGAGATCAAAACATAAAGCCTAAATAATGGCCTCCGAGAGGCTGACGGCGTTTATTCACAAACAAAATGAATCTAAGAAACATGCTTCGAGAGTTCAGAATCGTTCAGAGAAGTTTTTGCTTGCCTCATCAAATTTCTTTATCAATTAACCCACCGAGCATACTTTCACAAAACTTAATTCGTGTTTCAAATTCACCCTAAACTTTCAATCTGAAAAGCATAACCTACAAACATCAGGCGAATGATCTCAAACGACTCCAAGCAATTGGCTTCGTCAGTGTCTGCAGTAGAGAGGCTAGTTTTAGCTTAATTGATGAGAACAGCAGGGGCGGAGATTAGAGGAGACGGTATGCATTTTTACGGGTGGAATGAGGAGGAGGGGTGGGGGATGAAAGAAGGCGGGGCCGCGGGGAGTTAAAGGGGTGAAGAAGGAAGGGTGAACTGATGGGGTCAAACTCATAAGAACTACCCTTCACACCATAAATTCATGTCTCCTTAACAGGTTCGGCGAATCGCATACATAGAGACATTACATTTAGTGAGCCGTAAGGCTCTCACAAAACTTAATATCCCCCGGGCGCTACCTGTTTATCTCGTTTTAGGACGAAAAGTCAAAAGGGTAACAAAAGCTGGTCAAGCAAAAAAACGCATTAAAAACGACAACAGGACTAATGTAATTGCCAGAAAATTCGTTTGAGAGCAATTATTCACTCCCATAATGAGCCTCGTCAAGTGGTAAAAAAAATATTATCCTCGCTCTTTTAGGTTGGAGAAAACCAGCTCGGCAATCTAATTCAAATCGTTTGAATTTTAATTTAAAAACATACCCGGCAGATTGCCGGAAAATAGCCGCCGTTGATTCCAATACGCATGATTGGGATTGAAGGAATAGATATTGAAAAAAAAAAAAAATTGTACAAAAACATTTTTAAGTCCGATTTATTTTGATGGCATTTCGTAGTTAAACATAAGGTACTTCTGTTTCTTAGAGAGAGGCTACAGGGGCTACTATCAATATCAATAAGCATTAGAGATGGTAACTAAGACTTATAGGAACGACGTTCAAATAGCGGGCATCTAAAATTGGGCTTTATGGGTTTATCCCGTTTCTACTTCTGACTTCAATTTTTCATACTGACTCTGTTCAATTTGAATTACTTTGCTGATCAGCTGATGTTCAAAATCACTTTTAGCAGAATGAGAGAAGAGAGAAACTAGCCTAGAGAAGTCAAAGAGATATCACGCAAAATGTTGAAAAAGCGGCAAAATGAGGTCAAGCGAAACATTTTTTTAATTCGACGAAAAAAAAACATAGCAAGACAAGTCCTGAAAAACAATTAAAAGAATTGAATGGAACAGAGGTACTCTACCTGACCAGCCGATCAATTGAACAATGCCAGCCAGAACACAAAAATCATCTCAAAAAATTGAGAAACTAAAAGAATCAAAACTAAACAAAAACATACTCATTGCTAAAACTCTTGAAGCTTTTAAACCTAAGGCAAAATTTTCTCCCTTTAGAAGTACCTATTTCAAAAAAAATGTTTAAAATCAAATTTTGTTTCTGAAATTGGTCCAGTATTATATCTGCAAGACCTCAAAATTATTCATTGGCCCTTGAAGACCGATTAACTCGAAATTGACCAAAAAATTTCAATATATAAGGAAATGTTGCTGAAAGTCGTGATATAAATATCTTCAGAATCATTTCTGTGTCTCTAAAGGCTATCCAGTAACCCAATTCCAAGCTTAAAAAACTCATTGGCTCATAGATTGATAGGAAATATTTTTTTTAGAAATTTCAAACTTCAAAAAATAGAAATTGGATCTATTAAAATGCTGAAAGCCATTCAATAGCCCCCTAGCAACTACTTAATAACATACTATCAAACCCTGGATGAGGTTATCCAGCTACTTAGGCAGAAAAAAATAAAAAATGTTTTAAAAAAACATGAAAAGAATTGCAAATTCTATCAAAAAACTTCGAAAGGCAAAATTTTTGAAAACAAATCCATTGAAAACATGTAGTAACTTTATATCAGAACGTGGAATAGGTTTTATTGCACTTGAGAATGGACGAATATCAAAAACTGACAAAAACTTTAGGAAACTTCAAAAAATTCCAGATTTTATCCAAAAAATGCAAAAATTCGAGACATTAAGATGTTTTAAAAAAACCATTTCATTGTTACTAGAAACTATGCAGTCGCCTATTAACAAACCTCAAACGAGATTACCTGGTCCCTGAAGCTGGAAAAACCAAAAAATGATGAAAATTTTCAAAAACGAAAAAATGCGAATTTTTCAAAAATATTGATAAAATTTGGGATATTCAAAAGTTGAAACCTATTCCATGGCAACTAAAAATTTTTCATTAAATTATTATCCAACCTCTAATGAAGTTTTCTGGCCCCTGGGACTCAAACAACCTGAATAATGACAATGTCAAAAAAAAAAGAAAAATTGCAAGTTTGGGCAAAAAATGCTAAAATTCATGATGGCAGAAAGTTGAACGTCATTCCATTATCACTCGAAACTAAGCAGTAATCTATCATCAAACCCTTTCTCAAACCCTAGAGGGTTTTTTTGACACCTTGGGCTAATGACAAAAATTTTCAAAAAACCTGAAAAAAAATGCAAAAATTATCATCGTTTTGTGTGTTTGTGTTTGCAGTAATAAAACGTATTGCTCACAAAATGGTCATAACAATCAATTTTGTTCCACAAAAGGCCATCATCAACTTTTAAAAACTTCAACCTAAGACTAATCAAACAAAAAACTCAAAAAAATCACAAAAAAACATCAAAAAATTGTACCATTTTGAGCCCAAAAACTCCTAAAAATGACCTTTTACCCTTAAATTAAGGCCATCCCCGAAGCTGCACCACTATAAGCACTTGAAGGACTACTAAAGCCCACTTTGGGCCTCTAATGAAACTTAATGCCCGCTGGGCTTTACCTGTTTATCCCGTTTTGAAAGATCAAAGTCATTGAAAAATGTGTGAACAGATCTTAAAAAAAACACAGCGCACCAATACAATTCAAATTCTTTGAATTGTAAAAAATAGGAGCGCTATAATAGCCGGCTGAGAAGATGAGGGCGGCTATTAACAAGGCAATCCCAATACATCTGGACTCAGCTCACAGCTTCGCAGCAATAAAGGATTAAAGCCAAAACCTATTAAAGTACCAAGAATGATCGACGTGTTCAATATTTCAAGCTGGGCATCTGATCGACGTTTAAATGTTAACATTTTTAATCCACCACAATTGCACTTAGCCAACATTTCGAAATTCTTTGAAAAGAATAAAAAAAGAAATAAATCCAGAGCATCAAAAGGTTCTTTCTGCTAGATAACTACTAAAGTGACCCTTCGCACTCCCAACATTAATTATGCCAAAATTTTGGAGCATTTAGATTACCAAATCATAGTTTTTAAGAAATTTGGAATAAAAATTGCTTCTAAGTTCGTGTCCTTGAAAACCCGATCAATGGTCACAGTCACTCAATCTAGTTTATCTATAACTGCAAAAACAGACAGTTGCTCAAATCAGGATCAAAAGTTAGAATTTTTCACTTAACTTGAAATTCAAGGTTAACTGAAGTAGCTATTGAGTACCTGTGAATAGCTATTAATAGATACAACTGCTGCGTGTTCTAGACACCGCTTGGTATAAAGTTAAACAAAAAAGCTTCAATGCAAAAAGCACTGAGAACAAAAACCTTACGGTTCAGATGAACAAAAGGAAAAAGGAGCATAAGCGTTCTACAAAGTCCTTTGCCGGATCTCCGTTATGCGGAAGATCTCCTTGATGCGGAAAAAACATTTTTAATTATATTTCATAACCCCAATTTATCTATCCTAGCAATAAAAATCCTGAAATTGTACAACTTAAGCGACGTCCAAACCTGGACAATACACAAATTCTTACAGCTGCAGCGCTGATATTAAAGTCTTTTTTTAATTGATTATAGAGTTTGAACAGGTGTCGAATATCTTTTACAAAATTAAGGAGGCTGCTTTTCAGGTGTACGACATCTGCTTAGAGTAACTACAATCACATTGTCTGGTCTTTAAGAAGCACCTCAAAAATTCAAAAATCGATTGATTGATCTCATTCACCAAGCCTCATTCAGAACTCCAAAGCTTTCATTATTTTGAGGAAATAAATCAATTCAGTGGTCTCTTACGGAAATCCTGATCACCTCAAAGTCGTTTAAAGACTATTGATGCTAACGGATAAAAGGGTTGAAGTCCACTTTTTCTTGATTCCTGCCTAAACCTTTAATAAATAAAGATTCCGGTAACCAAATGGCAAAAATCAGCGCATCTTTTCCATTGGCGGGGTTGAAACCCACTCACCCCTATTACCGCAAACATAACATAATCGGTTACATTTTCGCTGGAAGAGCTTTAATCCAAAAAAAAATTAACAAAAGAAAAACAATTAAAATGCATCAGCTTCATGATATAAATCAAGAGGTGTCGATTCAAAGGAAAATTAATAAATTGGTTTAGTAGCTAAGAAAAATTGATAGAATTTTTAAAAAGGAAAACGCGCAACCGTTCTTTTAATTAGGAAAAATGCCAAAAGGCACCCTAGGTGAAAATCGAAAGAAGATCGAGTTTCAAAACGCGATTTCAACCCTTTCAGACTATATTTAAACCTCAAATTATTTCGATTACAATGACGAAAGTATTACATCTATTAATAGCTGCAACATTAGCTTCTATTGCAGATTCAAATATTCTCCAATATTCATTTTTCACGAGACAAGATTTCAACGGAGGGCAGATTTCACACAAGCTGAGGAATCTCAATTCTGCTTCAGAAGAGGCTCACCGTAAAGACCACACTTCACAAATTATGGATAAGAGTGATATCATTTATGGATGGAAAAGATATCCGTCCTACTCGGACAAAGCAGCACCACTAAGGGAGCCAAACCCATTTCGTAAGCGACCTAACGCTTTTCACTGGGGCTAAAACAAACAACGGACAAATTCTGCACCCCTCGCTCTGTCCCCCCCCCCACTCCCGGTAACGAAGGATCTGAGGGGGAGGGGTGTAGCAGAATAGATCTTAAACTTATTATTGCTGCATCATCTAATATTTGTAAAATTTTACCAATAAGGAGAAAAATCTAGTTTTTGATCAAACGAACTGAGTAAACTATCAGTATCAGCTTCAAGATATAAGCATCGGATATGTACTATCTGATCCATCCATTTTAAAGGGCATATAGTTTTACATAATCGTACATTTTTTAAACATGGTAAAGTGCTATGTAACGGTTACGTAACACTTCACTCTATGACAAAAAACCCAATAAAGCGGTAATTAGTTCCTTTCTTCCTTACAATCAACGGTCAGATACAAATGAGCAGTTCGCATTGCAAGAATGTTCAATCAAAACTATCCGTCTAATCTGATCTGATCTGCAGCTATATAGCAATAGTTTACAATCAAGTTCCACGGACCCCCTAAGCCTTAATCAACACGGCCATTAGATGACAAATTACCTAATGGCTATAATTAAAAGTTTTTCTGATAACCGTATTGGTAGGTTAGAATGTTATGGGTATAATATGGATAATATCGGTATATTATGGGTATTTTTGATACAGTGCGCACTGTGATTCGAAAAACGTACACCGTACGCGATAACCGACATGGCCATAAAACCTTGTTAGAAGCTTGAGAGAGAACAACCTAATGTAAATTGTGCATAAGATTAGCTTGACAAGAAACTCATCTTGTTCAACGTATACTTGGCTAGAGGAATGAAGTTCGAGAACTTAAGACCAGTTGGTGTAAATGGGTAGCACACTAAGCTTGCAAGTAAGAGATGCTGGTTCAAATCCAGTAATTGTTCATTTTCATAGTAGTAGCACCTGCATAAACCCCCTAACAAATCTCAAATTAACTAATGGCGATAACTACAAGTATTTCTGAAACACAAGTCTTTCTTTTCTTCAAATAAATTGATTAACATAGCTGGCAGATTGCCGGAATAGCTGCGAAAGAATAGAACTGAGTGCCATAAAATAGAGATAGAAGCAGAGACAGATCTAAATTGAAAAAAAATCGACTCCGCTAAAAAAGCTAGGTAAAAATTATTCAGCGATAAATTAATAAAGATTGTTAAAATTCATGCCACAGAAGCCTCTTATAAGGGTATAAGGGACCTTTACTGCACATATGAGTTCCGTTGACCTTAAACAGATTCAAATTAAACTTAAGTTTTAAAGTGCAAAAGTCATTTTATTGAGTGAGGTAAGTCACTTGTGATCAAAATAATCTAATCACGCAAAAACTTTGGCTAAAGAGAGTGAGAAATTACGTCACGCGCGCAAACGCCGTTAATGAGAGGAAGAAGTCATTCAGAAAAATTTACTTTTTCAGCTTTGATGAGTGAACAAATGTAAAACGTAAAAGAGCGTCAAACGACGAAACAAAAAACATAGCCGGTAGAATACCAGAAACAACTCGAATCGTCGTGCATTATAATCTCTAGCCTAACCTCCTTACCGAAATCAGAACATGAATATAGATAAAAAAACAGAAGTAGCCCAACAAACCACATTAAAGTGTTTTAAAAATGCCCACAATTTTTTAGGTGCGGGGGGAGCTAGGTGGAGGGGGGGTAGTTAGGTGGATGGGTGGGTAGATAGGTTGGGGAGATGGGTAGTGCTGGGGTAGTTGGGGGGGGGGGGGTGGGAGGTAAAGCGGGGGTAGCTAGGTGAAGGGAAGGGGTATGTGGAGGGTAAGGATGTGGTGGGGGATACGGGGGGGGGGGGGGGGGGTAGGTAGATGTTGGTGGGGGGGGGGGGATAAATAGGGTAAATAGGTGGTGGTGGGGGGGGGGGTAGATAGGTGGGGGGGATAGATAGGTGGTGCGGGGTTTGTGCGGTGTAGTTTAGATAATTAGGGGTGACTTATATAGGAACAAAAAAATCTCAAAATGACCTTCACCTTGAACATTACCAGCAATTCCTAATTACTATACATTACAAACGAAGCTACAAAGTCCAATGTTCGAAAACAGAAGTCAACAATCAAAAACGGAGGTAAATGCTCGAACAGAAAGAAGTCGAAATTCAAGTCATGAACAAACTTGCTTTTTCCTTAAAAAACCTGTAGAATCTCAATACTCCTCTTCGAGTCGTAAAAACCAAGAGCACGGCAAAATGGCTCCGCTCAGCTTCCCTTAAAAGTTCGGTTGTCATCATTGCCACCCATTCAGTAGAAGATAACCCCGTTTTCTGAAATAGTGATTAAAGTAGAGATACATACTAACAGCATCGAGATTAACTTCTGTAATACAGATTTAATGATAGTGTTATTCCGCCAAAAAAAAGCAATATGAACTATCAATTGTTTTTTTTCTCAGAAATTCTTGTCTTAATTAGAATGCGGAAATACGGAAATTCCAATTCAAAAACGTCAGGCAAAAACCGACATGGCCATAAAATCTCAAATTAACTAATGGCTATAATTGCAAGTCTTTCTGATAACAGTCTTCAGTTAAGTTGATCATAAAAGTTCTGTTGCATTCATTGCCACGGGGTATTAGATATTAGGCAAAAACTCCATTCGCCAAACACGTTTTCTGTAGCCATTAGGCGAAAACTTTGAACTACAATTTTGTGGACATTAGGCGAATACAAATTAAAACACTTATCAGAGTTAATTAAAAATCCACTTGGTGCTGTAAAGTACTCAAGTGTCCCTGACAAATGTCTCTACATGATAACCGCCTGCCAAAACGGTAACAGTCTTTTAATATTGATCATTTCTAGCACCTCATTTTATGCTCGTCCAGCAGTTATAGTAACATTTTTCTCGAATTTTTTAACGTCCCATAACTTTTAGCAATTTAAAATAAATGAATATTTGTATCATGTTTTCGACTCTATCGTCCGTTTTTCTTAACAAACACTTTTGCCGGAATGTTACCGAGGTGCAAAAAATGATTCGCTAAAAAGATACATTTTAATTGTGCTTTATTTACTCATTTTCATGTAAGGACATTTGTTAGGAACAATTGAGTACTTTATAGCGTCAAGTAGACTTTGAAGTACCATCCTTAAGTGTTTTAATTGGTAATCGCCTAATGTCCACAAAAATTTAGTTCAAAATTTTCACCTAATGGCTACAAAAAATGTGTTCACCCTAATGTCCCACCCCCATTGCCATCCATTCAGTAGAAAATAACCCAGTTTTCTGAAATAAAGTTTAGAAGTAGAGAAACATACTAACAGCATCGGGGTGAAACATTTCTGTCGCACAGATTTAATGATAGTTTTTCCGCCGAAAAATAACAATATGAACGCTCATTTCTTTTTTTAAGAAATTCTTGTCTTATTCAGAATGAGGAAATACTGAAATTCAAAAAACTCCACTAAGCACTAACCAATTGTCAGCATATCTGGCGTGGAAACAATTGTAGCCGAAGGTGCTATGGTCTCGGACAATGCATCAATAAGGTTCGCCTTGTAGATGGCGTCTGAATACGCATTCCTTCTGTTATCGTTGTACTTGAGCCAACTCAAAATGAAAGTTACAATTTCATCTGGACAAAAGTTCTGAACATTTTTGTACTTCCCAACAGATCGAATAAATTCCTTTTGTAAAAAATATTCTTCTAAATTTGAGAAATCATTGCTTCGCACTATATCAGGACTTGCTCCGGACGAGAACATGTTTCTTCCAATGTCCAAAAGAGACTGTGTGGCTTGCCAGTTCCTGGCTGATTTGGTTGCCATGGCAACCAGAGAATCAAATGCAGCTATTCGGACTCGGTAGAAGAATTGTGGATGCTCAAGGGCAAATATGAGTGCTTGCCGGCATTCCGGGCTTTCATATCTTTTCAAATTTTCGACTGCTTCTAATTGAGCTAAGGCAACCCTTTCATATCTAAACAAAAAAGTGCAGGTGTCGAAATAATTTCAAATGTACGACGGATCAAAATGAAATAATTATATTGAAATATGTAGTCTCTAAACTCAAACAATAATACCCCGATAAATTAACGAAATTTTTTCAAAACAGATGCTTATCTTAGAATTAATTACGGAAAGATATCAGATCAACAATGCTTTTGAGAATAGAGTTAACTTTTACCTGAAATAGCAATCATTCACAGTTGAAATAGAATAATCAACTTCGTCAGCACTACATTCTGGGTTAAATGCAAAGTTTAATTATAAAAACTATATGAAGACATACAAATAACTCTTCGGTCTTCTATCAAAAGGGGGTTACAAATAGGTAAGAGATTACGGGAAAATTATCACAATAAAATTTCTCGACCTTCGTGGGAATTCAATGGAAACAAGCAAAAACGAACAGAGATGAGTTGACAACCTGTTATCTCCAAAACTTAATTAAGTTCTATTTCCCAGCTTAATTTTCATATGACAAATGAAAAGAAAAAAGTTGAAATTTAAAACATACCCGGCAGATTGCCGGAAAATAGCCGCCGTTGATTCCAATAAGCATGATTCGGATTGACAGAATAGAAGATTTTGAAAAAAAAAAGATTTTTGTAGAAAAACATTTTTTAAGTCCGATTTAATTTGATGGCATTTCGTAGTTGAACATAACGTACTTCTGTTTCTTAGAGAGAGGCTACAGGGGCTACTATCAATACCAATAAGCATTAGAGATGGTAACTAAGACTTATAGGAACGATGTTCAAATAGCGGGCATCTAAAATTGGGCTTTATGGGTTTATCCCGTTTCTATTTCTGACTTAAATTTTTTATACTGACTTTGTTCATTTTGAATTGCTTTGCTGAGCAACTGATGCTCAAAATCACTTTTAGCAGAATGAGAGAAGAAAGAAACTAGCCTAGAGAAGTCAAAAAGATTTCACGCAAAATGTTGAAAAAGCGGCAAAATGAGGTAAAGCGAAACATTTTTTTATTCGACGAAGTAAAAAAAAAATAGGAGCGCTATAATAGCCGGCTGAGAAGATGAGGCGGCTATTAATAAAACACAGATAAAACTTTAAATCATATACTGTTTTTAGAGCACTAACCATTGGGCTCGGTTCAGGTTCCCTCTATTGAGAGAGATTTGTATTGAATAATGCATTACAAAAATAAATTACATTTGGTGAAACCAGAAGTCATCTTCGAGTGAACTAGGTGGAAAGCTAATCACTTCAAGTTGACCCAAAAAGTAAACATAGCCGGCAGATTGCCGGAAAATAGCCGTCGTTGACGCACTTAATGCACATCATGATTGAAACAGAAAAAGAAAAATAGACAAATTGATCGAATCTTTTTTCTTCAGTGTCAAAAAGTGTTTTAATTTGGCGTGCAGTTTCAGTTACATTCTAAAACTATACATAATTCAACTTCTAAACTGATAGCTAATAAGCTTAATACCAATGTCAGCTAGCAAACACTCTAATGCATTTTGATAACCTAATGCACCACGACTAAATGACCAGGCTTTATCGTTTTATCCCACTCTTTTGATTTTGCTCTTTTGACATTGACCGCATTCACCACATTGCGCAATTCAATGATTGAAAGAATTTAATATCCATTCAGTTGAAACAGTGAGTGAAGTAAGTCAGAAGTAAGTCAACGTGAAAATCGTGATTTATGTAAAACGAAAACGTGATCAAAAGGTAAAGCGAATTAAAAATACATAGCAGAACAAGTCCTGAAAAACAATTCAAACTGATTTCGGACCAGTTAATCATTTACTCCGCTTCAAAAGGCAAATGATAGCTGTAAATAATGAGAATAAGCAATAAAACAAGACAAGAGCAACAAAAACAAGCAAGACTAAAAACTCAACTTTTATTTTTTGAAAAGACAGGATCAAAAAGAAAAACAGCTTTGGATTCAAACTTCCAACTACTTTCCTCTATATCTGATTAGCATCCTGTCATTAAGTATCGATGAGCCCTCTCACTAATAATAATAAATGAAACGACAAAACCAAAAATCGCAATAGAACTCGCTAAACTTTTTAACACTTAGTATAAACGTCACAGAACGCAACAGCTAATGAAGGAAATAATTAAATCAATTATTTGAGTCTCCAGTTACCACCGTTGAGACCTTTCAACAATGATAATAAGTGATAAGACAGCAATAAGTACAACAAATACTCACAAAACTAAAAATCAATAAGATTTTTAAATAAACAACGAACAAGCCTATAAGTCATGAAGAGCAATAGCTATAAACTGAAAAGACTTGATTAAATTGAAGCCTTTAAGTAACCAATGAGACCTTTCAATAATAAGCCTAGGAGTTAAGACGACAAAGTTAGGAAAAACTCGCAAAACTCGAAAATTTTTATTGAAAACAAATAGTGCCGAAGTCATAGGAAGCACTAGGTTTAAACAAAAACGATTAAATCAATAAACTTAAACCCTTTTATCACCGGAGACCTGTCCTCAATGAGATGAAATGACAACACATCAAAAATCAGAAAGTACAATAAATACTTTCAGAACTCAACAATTCACTAAAAACTTTTGAGAAAAAGTACTGTCCAAGTCAAGAAAAACCATAGCCATTAACTCGAGCCATTAATTAGGTTCCTCTATGTCTTATTAGAAACCAATCTGTCCTCTCATTGATGATAATAAGTGGTAAGGTGATAAGACAACAGATAGTGTTAAAAAAGGGGTAAAAGCTAAAATTCACTAAAATTCACTAAGATAAATAGTGGTTAAGTCTTATAATTTTAGCTGCCACGCTTTTTTAAGTCATTTAATTCGAGCAAAGGCAAACAGCCAGAAATATAACGCATATGTACCGTCTCAAAAGCATTGAAGGAGAGAAAACTCAGAAAACAGAAGCCAAATTGACGCACCTGAAAAAAATGATCAAAAACCATCAAATTGTTCAAACTTTTATTTCTCACTTCTTTTTAAAGGTATTTTGAAAAAAAGTCACGCCTCAAAACTTCTCGATTCTTCGCTTCCTTTAGTATTTCATTGGACAAAAGTCACCACTCTTATTTGACTTCTCACTGCCAAGAAAGCCGAAAAAAGCGTGAACAGATATTGAAAGTAAGACAGCGCACCAATACAATTCAAATTCTTTGAATTGTAAAAAAGGAGAGCGCCTAAATAAAAGCTGTTTAGAGGCTGACGTTGGCTATTGAAAAAGACACCACGAACAAAACTCAATTTCCGAAAGGTAAAGTCAAAGGCAATTTTCAACAAATTCTGAAGCGCAATCAAATGGTCGCAAGAAGCGTCGATAGACACATCCAATTTTGAAACAAACCTGAATGATTGCCAGAAATTACCGTTGTGTGGTTGACGACGACAGAAAAAAATGACACCACAAACTAAACTCAATTTCCGAAAGGTAAAGTCAAAGTCTATTTTCAAATTCTGAAGCCCGATCAAATGCTCGCAAGAGGCCTTGATGGACACAACCAATTTTAAAACGCACACTGCAAACAACTCTTATGGATATGATATTGGGGATCAGTCGAAGCATACAACAACAAAACACACGATCGGATCGATATAACAAAGCTAGCGAATTGAGAGAAAGTAGCGCCAATATCTTCCCAGATCTGAAGTCGCAATATAGTAAAAGAGACTAGAAAAAGAATTGTTAATTAATGTTGATGTTATAATATGATTAGGAATCTGTTTACATTACTGCTGCCTCTAATAGCTGCTCTCGAATAACGTTCATTTAGAGTGCCACACATTCACTTGACTTTATATCTTTGAATTGAATTAAAGAAAAGTCAATTACAGAAAGAGAAGTCATTTTGAGAGTGAGGTAAGTCACTTGTGACCAAACAGCTAATCACGACAAAGAACAAAAAACGCTAAACTTTTTAACAGTTAGTATAAACGTCACAGAACGCAACAGCTAATGAAAGAAATAATTAAATCAATTATTTGAGTCTTCAGTTACCAGCGTTGAGACCTTTCAACAATGATAATAAGTGATAAGACAGCAATAAGTACAACAAATACTCGCAAAACTAAAAATCAATAAGATTTTTAAATAAACAACGAACAAGCCTATAAGTCATGAAGAGCAATAGCTATAAACTGAAATGACTTGATTAAATTGAAGCCTTTAAGTAACCAATGAGACCTTTCAATAATGAGCCTAGGAGTTAAGACGACAAAGTTAGGAAGAACTCGCAAAACTCGAAAATTTTTATTGAAAACAAATAGTGTCGAAGTCATAGAAAGCACTAGGTTTAAACAAAAACGATTAAATCAATAAACATAAACCCTTTTATCACCAGAGACCTGTCCTCAATGAGATGAAATGACAACACATCAAAAATCAAAAAGTACAATAAAAACTTGCAGATTTCAACAATTCACTAAAAACTTTTGAGAAAAAGTACTGTCCAAGACAAGAAAAACCTTAACCATTAACTCGAGCCATTAAATACGTTCCTTTTTGTCTTATTAGAAACCAATCTGTCCTCTCATTGATGATAATAAGTGGTAAGGTGATAAGACAACAGATATTGTTAAAAAGAGGTAAAATCTAAAATTCACTGAGATAAATAGTGGCTAAGTCATAAAATTTTAGCTGCCACGCTTTTTTAAGTCATTTAATTCGAGGAAAGGCAAATAGCCAGATATAGAACGAATATGTACCGTCTCAAAAGCACTGAAGGAGAGAAAACTCATAAAACAAGCCAAATTGACGCACCTGAAAAAAAAATGATCAAAAACCATCAAATTGTTCAAACTTTTATTTCTCACTTCTTTTTAAAGGTTTTTTGAAAAAAAGTCACGCCTCAAAACTTCTCGATTCTTCGCTTCCTTTAGTATTTCATTGGACCAAAGTCACCACTCTTCTTTGACTTCTCACTGCCAATAAAGCCGAAAAAAGCGTGAACAGATATTGAAAATAAGGCAGCGCACCAATACAATTCAAATTCTTTGAATTGTAAAAAAGCAGAGCGCCTAAATAAAAGCCGTTTAGAGGCTGACGTTGGCTATTGAAAAAGACACCACGAACAAAACTCAATTTGCGAAAGGTAAAGTCAAAGGCAATTTTCAACAAATTCTGAAGCGCAATCAAATGGTCGCAAGAAGCGTCGATAGACACATCCAATTTTGAGGCAAACCAGAATGATTGCCAGAAATTACCGTTGAGAGGTTGACGACGACAGAAAAAAATGACACCACAAACTAAACTCAATTTCCGAAAGGTAAAGTCAAAGTCTATTTTCAAATTCTGAAGCCCGATCAAATGGTCGCAAGAGGCCTTGATGGACACAACCAATTTTAAAACGCACACTGCAAACAACTCTTATGGATATGATATTGGGGATCAGTCGAAGCATACAACAACAAAACACACGATCGGATCGATATAAGAAAGCTAGCGAATTGAGAGAAAGTAGCGCCAATAGCTTCCCAGATCTGAAGTCGCAATATAGTAAAAGAGACCAGAAAAAGAATTGTTAATGAATGCTGATGTTATAATATGATTAGGAATCTGTTTATATTACTGCTGCCTCTAATAGCTGCTCTCGAATAACGTTCATTTAGAGTGCCACACATTCACTTGACTTTATATCTTTGAATTGAATTAAAGAAAAGTCAATTAGAGAAAGAGGAAGTCATTTTGAGAGTGAGGAAAGTCACTTGTGACCAAACAGCTAATCACGAAAGAACAAAAAACGCTTATTTTCAACCACTCAGGCCTCTCATTAATGATACTAAGTTACAACAAATATTTTTTTAAAAAAGGAGGCAAAATCAAAAATTCCCTGAAAATTTATGATAAAAAGCGGCAAAGTCATAAAAAGTTTTAGTTGCCCCTTAATGAATTCAAGCAAAGGCAAATAGCCAGCATTAGAACACATATGTACCGTCTCAAAAGCACTGAAGGAGAGAAAACTCGGAAAACAGAAGTCAAAGTCAAATTGACGCAACCGAAAAAAATGATCTCAAAAACTGCAAAATTGTTCAAACACCTATTTCTCACTCCATATTAAAGGTATTTTGAAAAAACTCACGCCTCAAACCTTCTCGAATTTCCGCTCCCTTTACTAATTCAGTGGAACGCAATTCAGTTGAAATTGCATAAACGAATAACAAAAAGCAGATTTTTAGTAATTTTGAGTCACATGGTCGTACACAAATTGTGACGAGGAACAATGAAAAAAGAGAAAGCCAATAATATTTCCAGCTTGTGCTGTGCGACTGAGGTAGAGCCCTCGTCAGGACCAAATAGCGTTTGCATTTACTCTATTATTCATTCCAGAAACCAACCAGGTGCAAGAAAAAAATCAAAAAATTAAAAAAACCACAAAAAGCGACACAAAAGAATACTAATTCTATTCCCCTTGAAATTTTGAAATTAAAGAAATCGGTGTTGTGCTGCTTCCAGTGATCAGACAAAGGCAAACAAAATTTTAAAAAACCAAAGAGTTGAAAGTTGACAAAACTGTATTTCGTAGTGTGGGAGTGGGAACTCCCGTTGGCAAATCTCCGAAAAGTCTATTTCGCTCATAGGCCTATTTGCAACAAAGTTGAACGAAACATGAACGATTACGGACGCGTCAATAATACAAGCTATCATCTGAAGAGAGGACCAGTTGTCAGACCTAGCGAAATTTTATCTGTGTGAAGGATTAGAACTAACCAAAGCTATTGCTTGGAAAATACAGCAACGAACAAATTTACCTATTTGCAAAATCTGTTACAAATGCTAGGTGAGAACCATGAAACCATTCATCATGTAATTGCCGAAAACATTACGCACACTGCAAACAACTCCTATGGATATGATATTGGGGATCAGTCGAAGCATACAACAACTAAGTTTATGATCAGATCGATATAACAAAGCTAGCGAATTGAGAGAAAGTAGCGCCAATATCTTCCCAGATCTGAAGTCGCAATATAGTAAAAGAGACTAGAAAAAGAATTGTTAATTAATGTTGATGTTATAATATGATTAGGAATCTGTTTACATTACTGCTGCCTCTAATAGCTGCTCTCGAATAACGTTCATTTAGAGTGCCACACATTCACTTGACTTTATATCTTTGAATTGAATTAAAGAAAAGTCAATTACAGAAAGAGAAGTCATTTTGAGAGTGAGGTAAGTCACTTGTGACCAAACAGCTAATCACGACAAAGAACAAAAAACGCTAAACTTTTTAACAGTTAGTATAAACGTCACAGAACGCAACAGCTAATGAAGGAAATAATTAAATCAATTATTTGAGTCTTCAGTTACCAGCGTTGAGACCTTTCAACAATGATAATAAGTGATAAGACAGCAATAAGTACAACAAATACTCGCAAAACTAAAATTCAATAAGATTTTTAAATAAACAACGAACAAGCCTATAAGTCATGAAGAGCAATAGCTATAAACTGAAATGACTTGATTAAATTGAAGCCTTTAAGTAACCAATGAGACCTTTCAATAATGAGCCTAGGAGTTAAGACGACAAAGTTAGGAAGAACTCGCAAAACTCGAAAATTTTTATTGAAAACAAATAGTGTCGAAGTCATAGAAAGCACTAGGTTTAAACAAAAACGATTAAATCAATAAACATAAACCCTTTTATCACCAGAGACCTGTCCTCAATGAGATGAAATGACAACACATCAAAAATCAAAAAGTACAATAAAAACTTGCAGATTTCAACAATTCACTAAAAACTTTTGAGAAAAAGTACTGTCCAAGACAAGAAAAACCTTAACCCTTAACTCAACCATTAATTACGTTCCTTTATGTCTTATTAGAAACCAATCTGTCCTCTCATTGATCATAATAAGTGGTAAGGTGATAAGACAACAGATATTGTTAAAAAGAGGTAAAATCTAAAATTCACTGAGATAAATAGTGGCTAAGTCATAAAATTTTAGCTGCCACGCTTTTTTAAGTCATTTAATTCGAGGAAAGGCAAATAGCTAGATATAGAACGAATATGTACCGTCTCAAAAGCACTGAAGGAGAGAAAACTCATAAAACAGAAGCCAAATTGACGCACCTGAAAAAAAAATGATCAAAAACCATCAAATTGTTCAAACTTTTATTTCTCACTTCTTTTTAAAAGTATTTTGAAAAAAAAGTCACACCTCAAAACTTCTCGATTCTTCGCTTCCTTTAGTATTTCATTGGACCAAAGTCACCACTCTTCTTTGACTTCTCACTGCCAATAAAGCCGAAAAAAGCGTGAACAGATATTGAAAATAAGGCAGCGCACCAATACAATTCAAATTCTTTGAATTGTAAAAAAGCAGAGCGCCTAAATAAAAGCCGTTTAGAGGCTGACGTTGGCTATTGAAAAAGACACCACGAACAAAACTCAATTTGCGAAAGGTAAAGTCAAAGGCAATTTTCAACAAATTCTGAAGCGCAATCAAATGGTCGCAAGAAGCGTCGATAGACACATCCAATTTTAAAACGCACACTGCAAACAACTCTTATGGATATGATATTGGGGATCAGTCGAAGCATACAACAACAAAACACACGATCGGATCGATATAACAAAGCTAGCGAATTGAGAGAAAGTAGCGCCAATATCTTCCCAGATCTGAAGTCGCAATATAGTAAAAGAGACTAGAAAAAGAATTGTTAATGAATGCTGATGTTATAATATGATTAAGAATCTGTTTATATTACTGCTGCCTCTAATAGCTGCTCTCGAATAACGTTCATTTAGAGTGCCACACATTCACTTGACTTTATATCTTTGAATTGAATTAAAGAAAAGTCAATTACAGAAAGAGAAGTCATTTTGAGAGTTAGGTAAGTCACTTGTGACCAAACAGCTAATCACGAAAGAACAAAAAACGCTTATTTTCAACCACTCAGGCCTCTCATTAATGATACTAAGTTACAACAAATATTTTTTTAAAAAAGGAGGCAAAATCAAAAATTCCCTGAAAATTTATGATAAAAAGCGGCAAAGTCATAAAAAGTTTTAGTTGCCCCTTAATGAATTCAAGCAAAGGCAAATAGCCAGCATTAGAACACATATGTACCGTCTCAAAAGCACTGAAGGAGAGAAAACTCGGAAAACAGAAGTCAAAGTCAAATTGACGCAACCGAAAAAAATGATCTCAAAAACTGCAAAATTGTTCAAACACCTATTTCTCACTCCATATTAAAGGTATTTTGAAAAAAGTCACGCCTCAAACCTTCTCGATTTTTCGCTCCCTTTACTAATTCAGTGGTCCAAAACCACCACTCTAATTCGAATTCTCACTGACGTGAAAAAGCCGAAAGCCGAGAACAGATTAAAAAGACAGCGCACCAATACAATTCAAATTTTTCGAATTGTAAAAAAAAGAGCGCTTAAATAAAAACCGTTGAGAAGCTGACGACGGCCATTAAAAAAAGACACCACGAACAAAACTCAATTTCCGAAAGGTAAAGTCAAAGGCTATTTTCGCAAAGTAAAGGCAAATGGTCGCAAGAAGCGTCGAGGGACATAACCAATTTTAAAACATACCTGGCAGATTGCCAGAAAATAACCGCAATAGTTTGTTAGATCTGCAGTCTCAAAAAAATAGTAAAAGAAACAGAAACAGTAAGGTTTTTCTTTGATTGCTGAGAGGTTATATTAGGATTAAGAATCTGTTTGAGTTATTACTGCTTCTATTAGGTGCTCTCAAATAACCTTCAATTAGAGTGACACGCACTCACTGAACCTTATCTGGATTTAGATTAAAGAAAAATCAGTGTCTGAGTCAGGAAGTCACTTTTAAGGGTGAGGTAAGTAACGCGTGACCAAAAAGTTATTCACGTGTGGGAGTGGCATAAACTCGCATTGAAAACAACAGTACTACAGACTGGATTGATCTCAAACGAGACTGGATTAAAAAAACAATGGGATTTTTCTCGTGACAAATTTCGTGACATTTTTAACAAAAAGCTTCTTTACCCACCTTCAGTTTTTCAATCATTCGGTCATTTAAAATGCCCATGAGCAACAGACGTCTAGTTAATTCTCAATAAAGGAAAAACAAAAAACTTGCCAAAAACCGCGCAAAACTCCACAAAAAGCTTTGAAAATTTTAAAGCCCTCCAAACTCACTAAATTTATCAAACTTTTCTATAAGCTTTCAAAAAAGGCTAAATGTTTTAACCATAGCCTATTAAAAGGTTTTAAGCAGAAGACCTTAGTTATAACAAAAACAGACCACTCAAAAAAGCCACCCGTGAACAAAAAATTGCTTGCTTAGAGAAAACTTTTTCACACCCAATTTCCCGCTCTCTCGAAAACAGCTCGCTCGGTATAATTTTTCTTGCTCCACTCTTCAAATTTGCTCAACAACAATTTTTTTCTCGCGTTTCATTTCCTGCTTCAAAAGTCATTCCAATAAAATAGATTTAAAATGACACTGCTCCAATACTCCTCTTCGAATCGTAAAAACAGGCACGCTATAATAGCCGGCTAAGATGAGAAAATTAGGGCAGCTATTAAAAACCAGCAGACGTCAACCTTACCTCAGCATGAGCTGCCATAAAACATCTTGCATATTCATTTTCACCTGGCAAATCAGCTCCAACTGGGGATCGAACCGCAGCCACAGAACTGGCATATCCTGGTCCAAATTACGGAAATCAACGTCGATTTCCTCACCATACGACATGGGAATCTTTCGCTTTTTGATTCGTCTGTTTTTAGAGTGACATGAGATGTCGTGTTTGGAGACGATTTCTTCACACACTAAGGAGTGAGAGAAAGGTCCGTCCAATTCTTGAATGGATATGGTGACGGGTCCAACATACCTAACAAGCCCACGTTTGGCCAATGTTAGGTCCTAATTACACGTCTGCTTCCTGCAATTATATTTTCAACGAAAAACAATCACAACCTCTCTTTGCGGGCATTTGCTCTTGCTGGTTGAACTTAGTTCAGACATTTGTGAAAAATTGTGAAAAAATCGTTCCCCAAAAAAAAATTTCTGACGATTGATTGGCAATTTGGTTGATTTTCCACCTTCCGTCAATTAAATTGACCTTTTTTTAAAAAAATTACCAATCCGCAGATTCTGAATAATAACAGTAATTAACAACTCTCAACTGTTGGCTCTTTTCAGTTTTGGGTGCGCATTACTTGCAACCCTCAGGTACACGTTCCAATCTTATACAAAGTGATCTACATAATTGCACCCACTATGTAACTGGGTCGTGCATAACGCACTAGGGGGGGGGGGGGGGTGCCAGTAACGAACCAGATTCCAATTGTTACACCATTTTAACACAATTTGGTGAGGTTTTTAGAACTCGTGATGCAGGAAACAGATGTATGCCTGTTGCTTAACTTCCAACTCGACACAATTTCTCTTCCTGTTGAAATCGAAGGACACTGAAAACTGAGGATGGCCTCCTTTGAATACCCAGTAATTCATGAGTTCATTCAGATCTTTACCACAAAGCGAGCTCACGCTGTTCAAGAGAGAACTAGTTGATATCTGCATGTTGCTCCACGAGATTGAGTCTTGCTTCGATATGGTAACAGCTAGTGAAATCATCTTGTTTATCACCTGAATTGATCGATAAACCAAATGATTAAAATGTCCGGATTGTTCACACTAAGCCGCAAAACGTACACATTTGTCGGCCATTGTGGACAACATCTTCACTTAGCCTAAAATTTAAGCTCCTTATTCTGAAGTTTCAAAGTTTCTTAACTAATTAGTTAAAATCTAATTAAGAAACCAAATTTTCCTCAGAGCCCTTGATTAATAAGCTAATTCATACCTCCTTTTCTTAATCGGCAATTATAATGTGCTGCCCCTTTATGCAACTATCAAGGTTACAAACCTGAATCTCGATTCCACACAAATCTCCCATAATTTTCAAACTAAAAACAATCCTAACAAAACAACAATATCGCCCAAACTTTTCCACTTGACCTCAAATGATGGCATATTTTATGCGACCCTTGCCCCTTATCAAAAAAATGAAAAAGCTCAGCTCAGTCTCAAACCTGATTGAGTATTTCTGGGCCAATATTCTCTCCGACCAGTCGAATAACAAGGAACGCTTTCAGTTTCATAATTTGTACATAGCTGGGAGACATCAAGTTGGCATAGAGCTTGCATGCATTCACATTATCACTCTTGTGGCCATTAGAAAGAGCAAGACTGTTGTCAAGGATGACTTCGCCATGTTTCTCTTCGTATTCACACACCTAGAATAATAGTCATCAGGGCCTGCGGAATATATAGATTGTTGGAAAAATAATAACCATTTGATAAGTAAACTTAATAGTGTAGTAAACTTAACTAATTTTCTCGAAAATTTCAAAAGACTGGATTCTTATAATTTTGATCTTGAAACTGTCAAATTTATCAAACAATTTTTGTGGAGCATACCATGAACGCACTGGCTCCAAGCCCTGTCATATTTTTTATGTCAATTAAAGCAGAACATGCCAACTGTCATCTGCAAATTCATGTTTTAACTATAAAATTTGAAAAAAAACATGCTGGATACGAAATTAAAAAACATAGCTGGCAGATTGCCAGAAAATAGCCGCAATAGCTTCGTAGATCTGCAGTCTCAAAAAAACCGTAAAAGACAGACCAAAAAGTTTGTCTTTTCATTGAAGGCTGATATGTTATATATATTTCGGTTTAAAATCTGTATAAGTTTTTGCTGCCTCTATTAGCTGCTCTCAAATAAACTTCATTTAGAGTGACACACACACACACCCATTTGACTTTATCTCTTCGAATTAAAGTAAAAAAAAGTCAATTTCAAAGTGAGGAAGTCATTTTTGAGTGAGGTAAGTCATGTGTGACAAAAAATTTAATCACGCGAATGAACGAAAAAATTCGCTCCACTAAGAGCAAAATATGACGTCACACATGCACTTCAGTTGAAATTGCATGAACGAATGAACAAAAAGCAGATTTGAAGTGATTGTGACGTCATATGGTCGTAACAAAAATCGTGACGACGAAATTAATAAAACCAAGAGAAGGCCAATAATGGCCCCAGCTATCGCTGTGCGGCTATTAAAAAATCAATGACTGGCGACGATATCTTATTAAAGGAATATCTTCCTCGGTGCAAGGCTCTAATCAGTGCAGATAAAATTGCATAGAAAGAGAAAACTTGGTAGCAGAAGAAACTTCCATCTTGTAAACAGAGCTTAGTGACAACTGGCTTTTGTTCAATTATCATTAAAAAAATAAAGGATCAAGCATTGCAAAATGACAAAAAATCAGCAACAGTTGAAAACCATCAAATTAATCAACAAAAAGACAAAAAAACAAAATATAATTCAAAGGGATAAAAGGTCTTTTAAAACCCAAACTAAGACCCCAACAAAACTCGTAACCAATAATTATCAGTCAAGGTGCTTAAACGGCATTTCAAGCAAATTCTCAATGCCGCACTATATCAAATGAAAGCAATTGCAAATAAAATAAAAATAACAACAAAAGGCTAAAATCAATATTTTTAACAACTGATAAAAGCAGAGCTAGCTAGAATTTTAGTTCTCTGTAAAAAAGTAATATATGCTAGAATGCAAAGAATGGGGACCGAAACAAAAACACGTGAAAAAATCATAGTTCAAAGATTAGAAACAATAAAATACGTTGCAAAGAAAATGATTGAAGAAAAAATTTTCAAAATTGCACTATATCAAATGAAATCAAAGGCAAACAAAAAATTCGCACTATATTTTTTTTCAAAATTGCACTTGAGAAAAAATCTGCCGAATTTCAAATACTGAACGCCACAAAATCTTTCGATTATTAGTAAAAAGAAAATAAGCATCCCTGACAGTACACAAAAAGACTTCACAAAAACCTTTCACCAAATCGGGCAAGCATGAGTACAACTCTGTAAAACAAAAATACCTCTCGTTATAAAGATGCATTAAATGAAACAAATATCAGAAGTAAATTGCCATATGAAGCGATTTTTGAAAGAAAAATCCAAAAATGAAGAAAATGATTTATAAAAGCCAAAAATGAATTTAAAATGGGAAATATGTGCTCATTTAGGATTTAAAACGCACTATTAGACTCCCAAAAACACTGCTATCAATTTCAGAGATTCACATATCAATATATTTTCTATTAAAAATTATTTCTACAAAAAACTAAATTATAAGCAAAACGGCTAAAATGTTTATCTAAAAGCGGCATTCTGTCAAAAAAAACACAATTAAAAGTCGATATGTCATTCAATGATCGAAGCGCATGATCTAAAAGCTTCTTTCGATCAGATAAAATACAAAAAAAAACAGAATTTTTGATCATGCGCTTCGATCAGTGAACGACTTTCGACTTCCATGTATTTTTTGACAGAAGACCGCTTTTAGATAACCATTTTAGCCGTTTTTTTTTCTCAGACGGTAAATTTACGCTTTCGCCTTTACGTCGAAACGCCGTCTGAACGAATACTATTGCCGCTAAAAAACCGTAAGAAAACCAATACGCCTTTTCGAGTCGCAAAAACCAAAAGAAGGCCAATAATAGCCCCAGCTATCGCTGTGCGGCTATTAAAAAATCAATGACTGGCGACGATATCTTATTAAAGGAAAATCTTCCTCGGTGCAAGGCTCTAATCAGTGCATATGCCTCGGAACAAACTTCGATTGAAATCACACTTTATTGTTTGTTTCTGTAATAGAGATAAAAATGGCATTGGAAATTGAAGAAAATGATTTATAAAAGCCAAGAATGAAATTAAAATGGGAAATATGTGTTCATTTAGAATTTAAAACGCACTATTAGACTCCCAAAAACACTGCTATCAATTTCAGAGATTCACAAATTCATATAGCTTCTATTAAAAATTACTACAAAAAACTAAATTATTAGCAAAACGGCTAAAATGTTTATCTAAAAGCGGCATTCTGTCAAAAAACACAAATAAAAGTCGATATGTCATTCAATGATCGAAGCGCATGATCTAAAAGCTTCTCTCGCTCAGAAAAAATACAAAAAAAAACAGAATTTTTGATCATGCGCTTCGATCAGTGAACGACTTTCGACTTCGATGTATTTTTTGACAGAAGACCGCTTTTAGATAACCATTTTAGCCGTTTTTTTCTCACACGGTAATTTTACGCTTTCGCCTTTACGTCGAAACGCCGTCTGAACGAATACTATTGCCGCTAAAAAAACCGTAAGAAAACCAATACGCCTTTTCGAGTCGCAAAAACCAAAAGAAGGCCAATAATAGCCCCAGCTATCGCTGTGCGGCTATTAAAAAATCAATGACTGGCGACAATATCTTATTAAAGGAAAATCTTCCTCGTTGAAAGGCTCTAAACAGTGCAGATGCCTCGGAACGAACTTCGATTGAAATCACACTTTATTGTTTGTTTCTGTAATAGAGATAAAAATGGCATTGGAAATTGAAGAAAATGATTTATAAAAGCCAAGAATGAAATTAAAATGGGAAGTATGTGCTCATTTAGAATTTAAAAGGCACTATTAGACTCCCAAAAACACTGCTATCAATTTCAGAGATTCGCAAATTAATATAGCTTCTATTAAAAATTATTTCTACAAAAAACTAAATTATAAGCAAAACGGCTAAAACGTTTATCTAAAAGCGGCATGCTGTCAAAAAAACAAATAAAAATCGATATGTCATTCAATGATCGAAGCGCATGATCTAAAAGCTTCTCTCGCTCAGAAAAAATACAAAAAAAACAGAATTTTTTTTTGATCATGCGCTTCGATCAGTGAACGACTTTCGACTTCGATGTATTTTTTGACAGAAGACCGCTTTTAGATAACCATTTTAGCCGTTTTTTTTCTCAAACGGTAATTTTACGCTTTCGCCTTTACGTCGAAACGCCGTCTGAACGAATACTATTGCCGCTAAAAAAACCGTAAGAAAACCAATACGCCTTTTCGAGTCGCAAAAACCAAAAGAATGCCAATAATAGCCCCAGCTATCGCTGTGCGGCTATTAAAAAATCAATGACTGGCGACAATATCTTATTAAAGGAAAATCTTCCTCGTTGAAAGGCTCTAAACAGTGCAGATGCCTCGGAACGAACTTCGATTGAAATCACACTTTATTGTTTGTTTCTGTAATAGAGATAAAAATGGCATTGGAAATTGAAGAAAATGATTTATAAAAGCCAAGAATGAAATTAAAATGGGAAATATGTGCTCATTTAGAAGTTAAAAGGCACTATTAGACTCCCAAAAACACTGCTATCAATTTCAGAGATTCACAAATTAAAATAGCTTCTATTAAAAAATATTTCTACAAAAAACTAAATTATAAGCAAAACGGCTAAATGTTTATCTAAAAGCGGCATGCTGTCAAAAAAACACAAATAAAAGTCAATATGTCATTCAATGATCGAAGCGCATGATCTAAAAGCTGCTCTCGCTCAGAAAAAATACAAAACAACAGAATTTTTTTTGATCATGCGCTTCGATCAGTGAACGACTTTCGACTTCGATGTATTTTTTGACAGAAGACCGCTTTTAGATAACCATTTTAGCCATTTTTTCTCACACGGTAATTTAAAGCTTTCGCCTTTGCGTCGAAACGCCGTCTGAACGAATACTATTGCCGCTAAAAAAACCGTAAGAAAACCAATACGCCTTTTCGAGTCGCAAAAACCAAAAGAAGGCCAATAATAGCCCCAGCTATCGCTGTGCGGCTATTAAAAAATCAATGAATGGCGACAATATCTTATTAAAGGAAAATCTTCCTCGTTGAAAGGCTCTAAACAGTGCAGATGCCTCGGAACGAACTTCGATTGAAATCACACTTTATTGTTTGTTTCTGTAATAGAGATAAAAATGTCATTGGAAATTGAAGAAAATGATTTATAAAAGCCAAGAATAAAATTAAAATGGGAAATATGTGCTCATTTAGAATTTAAAAGGCACTATTAGACTCCCAAAAACACTGCTATCAATTTCAGAGATTCACAAATTAAAATAGCTTCTATTAAAAAATATTTCTACAAAAAACTAAATTATAAGCAAAACGGCTAAAATGTTTATCTAAAAGCGGCATGCTGTCAAAAAAACACAAATAAAAGTCGATATGTCATTCAATGATCGAAGCGCATGATCTAAAAGCTTCTCTCGCTCAGAAAAAATACAAAAAAACAGAATTTTTTTTGATCATGCGCTTCTATCAGTGAACGACTTTCGACTTCGATGTATTTTTTGACAGAAGACCGCTTTTAGATAACCATTTTAGCCGTTTTTTTCTCACACGGTAATTTTACGCTTTCGCCTTTACGTCGAAACGCCGTCTGAACGAATACTATTGCCGCTAAAAAAACCGTAAGAAAACCAATACGCCTTTTCGAGTCGCAAAAACCAAAAGAAGGCCAATAATAGCCCCAGCTATCGCTGTGCGGCTATTAAAAAATCAATGACTGGCGACAAAATCTTATTAAAGGAAAATCTTCCTCGTTGAAAGGCTCTAAACAGTGCAGATGCCTCGGAACGAACTTCGATTGAAATCACACTTTATTGTTTGTTTCTGTAATAGAGATAAAAATGGCATTGGAAATTGAAGAAAATGATTTATAAAAGCCAAGAATAAAATTAAAATGGGAAATATGTGCTCATTTAGAATTTAAAAGGCACTATTAGACTCCCAAAAACGCTGCTATCAATTTCAGAGATTCACAAATTAAAATAGCTTCTATTAAAAAATATTTCTACAAAAAACTAAATTATAAGCAAAACGGCTAAAATGTTTATCTAAAAGCGGCATGCTGTCAAAAAAACACAAATAAAAGTCGATATGTCATTCAATGATCGAAGCGCATGATCTAAAAGCTTCTCTCGCTCAGAAAAAATACAAAAAAACAGAATTTTTTTTGATCATGCGCTTCGATCAGTGAACGACTTTCGACTTCGATGTATTTTTTGACAGAAGACCGCTTTTAGATAACCATTTTAGCCGTTTTTCTCACACGGTAATTTTACGCTTTCGCCTTTACGTCGAAACGCCGTCTGAACGAATACTATTGCCGCTAAAAAACCGTAAGAAAACCAATACGCCTTTTCGAGTCGCAAAAACCAAAAGAAGGCCAATAATAGCCCCAGCTATCGCTGTGCGGCTATTAAAAAATCAATGCCTGGCGACAATATCTTATTAAAGGAAAATCTTCCTCGTTGAAAGGCTCTAAACAGTGCAGATGCCTCGGAACGAACTACGATTGAAATCACACTTTATTGTTTGTTTCTGTAATAGAGATAAAAATGGCATTGGAAATTGAAGAAAATGATTTATAAAAGCCAAGAATGAAATTAAAATGGGAAATATGTGCTCATTTAGAATTTAAAAAGCACTATTAGACTCCCAAAAACACTGCTATCAGTTTCAGAGATTCGCAAATTAATATAGCTTCTATTAAAAAATATTCCTACAAAAAACTAAATTATAAGCAAAACGGCTAAAATGTTTATCTAAAAGCGGCATGCTGTCAAAAAAACACAAATAAAAGTCGATATGTCATTCAATGATCAAAGCGCATGATCTAAAAGCTTCTCTCGCTCAGAAAAAATACAAAAAAAAAACAATTTTTTTTTGATCATGCGCTTCGATCAGTGAACGACTTTCGACTTCGATGTATTTTTTGACAGAAGACCGCTTTTAGATAACCATTTTAGCCGTTTTTTTTTCTCAGACGGTAAATTAACGCTTTCGCCTTTACGTCGAAACGCCGTCTGAACGAATACTATTGCCGCTAAAAAAAACCGTAAGAAAACCAATACGCCTTTTCGATTCGCAAAACCAAAAGAATGCCAATAATAGCCCCAGCTATCGCTGTGGGGCTATTAAAAAATCAATGACTGGCCACAATATCTTATTAAAGGGAAATCTTCCTCGGTGAAAGGCTCTAATCAGTGCAGATGCCTCGGAACGAACTTCGATTGCAATCACACTTTATTGTTTGTTTCTGTAATAGAGATAAAAATGGCATTGGAAAATGAAGAAAATGATTTATAAAAGCCAAGAATGAAATTAAAATGGGAAATATGTGCTCATTTAGGATTTAAAACGCACTATTAGACTCCCAAAAACACTGCTATCAATTTCAGAGATTCGCAAATTAATATAGCTTCTATTAAAAATTATTTCTACAAAAAACTAAATTATAAGCAAAACGGCTAAAACGTTTATCTAAAAGCGGCATTCTGTCAAAAAAACACAAATAAAAGTCGATATGTCATTCAATGATCAAAGCCCATGATCTAAAAGCTTCTCTCGCTCAGAAAAAATACAAAAAACAGAATTTTTTTTTATCATGCGCTTCGATCAGTGAACGACTTTCGACTTCGATGTATTTTTTGACAGAAGACCGCTTTTAGATAACCATTTTAGCCGTTTTTTTCTCACACGGTAATTTTACACTTTCGCCTTTACGTCAAAACGCCGTCTGAACGAATAGTACTGCCGGTAAAAAAAACCGTAAGAAAACCAATACGCCTTTTCGAGTCGCAAAAACCAAGAGAAGGCCAATAATAGTCCGAGCTATCGCTGTGCGGCTATTAAAAAATCAATGACTGCTCGACGATATCTTATTAAAGGAATATCTTCCTCGGTGCAAGGCTCTAATCAGTGCAGATGCCTCGGAACGAACTTCGATTGAAATCACATCTATTGTTTGTTTCTGTAATAGAGATAAAAATGGCATTGGAAAACTCTTCAAATATCTTGGTTCTTTATATCAGCCTAGTGTATAATAGCAGGCTTTTTTTCACGAAGTTGATGATTTGGAAAAGTTGCCATTGATCAAAAGCAAAGATAACGTCGTAAGAATTGCTCACGAACGAATAGTGGCGGCTGAAATCTATTGCAGCCGGCTTCAGTCGTTGTGGAGGAGTAACTAAAATTACTCAGGGGTTTCATATGACGTCATTAGAGATTGCACATATTATACATATTATATACAACTATAACTGCTTATAAAAATTAAAATGAAAAAAAGACTAATTTCGGTGTACTTTTCATCTAACGTGTAGTAAACTGCCACAAATTGAGTTCAGCTGCTGACTCTTGTGAATGAGAGAGAAATAAAGATCACGCAAAACGAAAAATGAAGGGCGCAAAAGTCATTCGAAAAGTCAAATTGTCAAGAAACAATTGTGCATAAAAAAGACCAAGACGTTTACAATAATTGCCTCAAACTTCGTTCGAGAGCAATTGAAAATGTGATAAAAATTGACTAAATAAAAATGTCAAACGACAAGAATTAACTATCAGTATTTTTTTCTTTGGGATCATTTGCATTTGTGTTCCATTTCTTCCATTGAAACTTATGATGACTTAAAATAGATATAAGGGTGGACCAAAGGAAAGTACTATAAGCCTACTAAGTTTTCTGGACACGTTTACATGGTCTCAATTTAGTCTCCTGGTTATCGCAAATCGTTCAGCACTGTAATCATTGGTTTGATTTATCACGTTTTGTGTTGAGTCTAGCTGATTTTCTCATATGGAGAAAAGATTTCGAGAATTTTTGGACAAATAACGCTACCTTGCAGTACCCTTAAATGATTATTTCAGCGAAGGAAACTTTCCAGACTATACAAAGACCTGCCATCGCATCCCAACAATTGTTACCCTATCTTGATCTTGTCAACTTCGGACAAAAATGTGATAATCAACTCAAAACTTCAATAGAAAAACAATTCGGTAGAGAAAATGAACCGTCTGATAGGAGGCGACACGATGAAATATCAGGTCAGTCCAAAGCAAACCAAAACATCGGCGCTTCTCTAGATTAATGAAAAACTCTAAACACTGGATAGTCAGAAAAAAATTCCCAAGCAGAGAGGCCAGTATTCAAAGCTTTAGATTGCCATTTGAAAGACAGGAAACGATTTGATCGGGCCAGGAACACTTAATCGCATTAACGCAGTACCTCAACAGTCAGCTTTGGGACCCTACTTTTCATTATACGCCCCATTAACCTGAGATCCAGGCATCTTATATTGAGTATGAGTTTTCATATAGTAGATACAGAGATAATAATTAATAATTGTGGTTTCTGCGTAATCGCAGCGGAACAGTATTAGGCCTACAGTAGCCTGTTGTCAGCTGCCCTTTTTTCTTACTATTCCCCACATTTCAGACTGTTCTTTTTATGAGCAGCATTGCTCTCTCTTTTTTGGTGACTATAGCCACTTTTTTTGCGTCTGAAACTTTCACGTGGTACCATCATTGCAGCCAACATTGGTCAGGCTATGGTCAACCTGAAGCTATGGTTAAGTAAGAGCTCATCCTCACACAAACAGCTTCACGGAGGCAGGGGATTGAACTCTCAATCATTGGCGTGTGAACCACACACCTTACCTCTCGGCTAGATCAAAAATTGATAGACTAAATGTTTGGAATAAATATAAAAAAAACAGTATTAACAGCAAATGCCAATTTTAACAAAATTACTTTGAACAGACAGGAGTGAAACTTTGGCATTAAAACTCGGTGTAGGCAAGATCGAGATATTTTGATGAATGAAAAAACAGAGATGAGATGAATCGGAGTGGGCGAGTAATCTAACATTGTAGGAAATTTACCTTGAATTAATTGCAGAAAACAATAGAAAGGCAGCTTAACTTTGCTAAACTGTTAAACAATAAATGTTGTTTTAACTGAAATCTTGAGAATTATTTTTTCCTAAACGATTATGCCATTCGTTCACTCGCCTATTAAACAGCTTAAATTTATAAGCACCGCGTTTCAATCGACTAAAATTTTGCAAATCCAGCAGCATCTAACTGAAATCTGATTTGTTGATAAAACATGTGGTTAAACTAACCTTTTTAACAGCATCTCTGACCATGAAGAGATAGTCATTGCATCCAAACACCTCCTTTTCGAATAGTGCACATAAGTATTTACTGATTCCAAACACTGTCCACGAATCACTCCAGCTGGCCGATGCAATGAAGCAGCCGAAAAACTGAGATGCAATAGAGTGCGCAAGCAATCTAACATAGAAGGAAATTTACCACATTTAGTCATCGATATTTGATTACCTTCATAATCAAGATGTGGAATATTTGTGACTAATTATGAAAAATATAGAAATAAACAGAAAATTAAATTTTACAATACACAAACAGCGTGTTATATAGATTAAGCATAGTTAACCTAAAAAAAGCAAAATTCGATCAAAATTTTCTTCCATTAAGTGAGTACTGCGAAAAACGTTTTTTCACGTGTTTGCAGAAAATTATTGTGAAAAAACTACAAGAACCGACAGAACCGAGAAAAACAAATTTTTATAACCGGTGGTCTAAAAAACTCGGAAAAATCAGGACATTTAGTCTTCAGCTGTATATCAAGGCAACCCCAAAAAATTATTGAATTAAACAGCGAAGGGTAAATTTCCTCAATGTATGCGGTACTTGATCAATAATCTTTTCTGTGTGCAGTATTCCCAAACTACCCACACACAATCCCGCAAAAGGCATGCACTCATCATACGCCTCATCCACGAACACCGTTTTGAACTGAGGAAAAGGCATAGACGAACTAAGCTTCTGCTCCAGAAACTCGATAATATCAACCACATTTTCCACGGTATTCCTTAGCGCCGGACCCAAACCAGGCGAACAAAAGTGGGTTATCTCTGGAGATTTAGGATCTGGCAACATTTCAAAATCGCCAACCACAACCCCAATTTTATTAGCACAGACCGGAACATCCAGAGAGTAAATATAAGTCAATAATTTACCAGATTCGTACTCTACAACGTCCAGAAGCTCTCCGGAGCAAACAGCCAATAAATCGTTTGGTATTGTGACTTCGACTCTCCACGTACAAGGCATAAGAGGCGAATCAACGTGTGGGAACCACAATTTATTACAATTCTCATAATAATAGGTAAACATATGTTTATGTCTAATAGGCCTGCTATCATCAGTTTCATTTTTACCAGAAGTTAGCGCGGTTCCAGAGTTTACGAAATGAACACCAGAGTTCATCGATTCAAGGGAGAACTCAATTCTGACTGTCAATTCACCATGCTGCTCAATATCAGATTGAATGTTGGGGGGAATTGTGAAGCTCAACTCGCCATTTCCTGAACAAAAATTAAGAGATTTACAAACAAAAATTTCCTGCGTGAGGTGCAGCCATTTACGGCGAATTTACTGCGAAAGAATAGACTTCCGTGCCATATAATAAAGATAGAAACAGATACAGATATAGGTTGGCAAAAGTTATCGACGCCGCTCAAAAATCCATGTAAAAATCATTCAGCGACAAATTAATAAAGCTTGCTTAAATTCCAAGCGCAGACGCCTTTTCATTAGCGATCTTTATTACACATATGATTTCCTTTGACCTTAAACTAATTCAGATTAAAGTGTAAAAGTCATTTTATTGAGTGAGGCAAGTCACGTATGATAAAATATCAAATCACGCAAATCAGCTAAAAACTTTTGCTAGAGAGAGAGAGAGAGAGAAATGACGTCACGCGTGAAAATGTCGTTAGTGAGAGGAAGAAGTCATTCAAAAAAATTTGACTTCAGCTTTGTCAACAAATGTACAACGAAAAAAGAGCGTCAGACGACGGAACAATAACATAACAGGACAAGTCCTGACGTACAATTCAAAAATCATTGATTAAACAAAAACTAGACCAAGAACGGACTATGAGTGAATTGGGAAAACCATTTCAAAATCATCAGATCATAAAATTTTTTCAAAACTGAAAATCAATGTCAAAATGCCGCATGCGAAGAAAAAATCAGCGAGAAAGAAATTTATTTCAAACAAAAAACTAGGCTTGGAAAGAACTACTTATGAATTGAGAAAAACATTTATAAATAAATCCGATGTAAAAATTGAAAAAAAAACAGTAAATAATAAAGTGAAATTGCCGCATGTGAACAAAAACCACTATCGAGAAAGCGAATTTGGTTCAGACACCGTTTTTTTCGGCGTGACCAAAATCACTACTCCAATTTGACTTCAAAAATCATAAAAATGTGAGATCTTAAAAAATACATCGCCCCAAAACAATTCAATTTCTTTGAATAGTAAAAAAAATAGGAGCGCTATACTAGCCGGCTGAGAAGATGAGGGCGGATATTAATTATGCCAAAATTTTGGAGTATTTAGATTACCAAAACTCTTGCATAGTTTTTCAGAAAAAATTTGGAAAAATTGCTTTCAAATAAGGTCAGAAAAAAGTTAAAAACCAAAAAACGCAAAAATCGCTTAAAATATGCTCGAATTTAGCCAATTTTCTTCTAAATTTAAAAAAACTATCAATGAAAACAAACGGCCGACAAAACTGCTGCAAAAACTAGTTTCAACCACACAACTCCGTAGAGGTTATAAAAAAACTGAATGCTGGAAAAGCTTAAAATAGGCAATATGGTAAAAAAAGATTGAATGTAAACGTGTAATATTTGCTTCAGACGGTGAAAAGGGCTTCCAAACAAATCACGCAAACCAGCTAAAAACTTTTGCTAGAGAGAGTGAGAAATGACCTCACGCGTGAAAATGCTGTTAGTGAGAGGAAGAAGTCATTCAAAAAAAAAATTGACTAAGCTTTGTCTCAACAAATGTACAACGAGAAAAGAGCTTCAGACGACGGAACGAAAACCATAACAGGACAAATCCTGACGTACAATTCAAAGAATTTCCATTAATTAAACAAAAACCAGACTAGAACGGACTATGAGCGAATTGGGAAAACCATTTCCAGAACAATCAGATCATAATTTTTTTTAAAACTGAAAATCAATGTCAAAATGCCGCATGCGAAGAAAAAACCACCAGCGAGAAAGAAACTTCTTTTGAACAAAAAATTAGGCTTAGAATGAACTATGAATGGATTGGAAAAAACATTTACAAATTAATCCGGTCTAAAAATTGAAAAAAAAATTAAAGTGAAATTGCCGCATGGGAACAAAAAACCACTATCGAGAAAGCGAATGAAACACTATCGAGAAAACCTGATAAAAACCTGATAAAATTAAACTAAAGTGGCAACTCCAGAAAAAATTTAAGTTAACGAAACCTGTTATACAGATAGTTTGCTACAAAACATTCACAGTTCACAGACAAACCAATAAAACGGGTTCATAAAAAGAAACTCGAAAGGGAAAGGAGATGACGGACAAAACAATAAAGTAGAATTCTCTAAAAACTCTGCAAACGCTAAAAGCAATTTCCAAACCATTATTTTGCAAAACTTAATATTTTTCTCTCTTAAAGTCACCCAACCAAAATTTAACTGAGAAGTAACACACGACAATTAAAATGAGAGCAAACAAAAAACAAAAAAACAATTAGAAAATTTGTTTAATTTAATAAACTGATATCTGCCGTGTTTATTTTTCAATTCTTCCCAACCATTATTCGGCAAAATTTTTACAACCTTTTCTGCGAGATCAGTCACTCATCCAAAACGAGGGAGAGAAAAATCAATTGACTGTTGGAAACTGATAAGAACAAAAAACTGGGAAAAAAATAAAGGTAAGTAACTTATGTTTGAGAAAATTGCCATGACTAGATGAAGTGTCAGTTCATAGTAGCAACACTTTAAAAACAACTTTCAACTTAGAACCGACTGAGAGAGAAAAATTAGAGCAGAAACGTAAGGTCAGAAAAGTTAAGAACCAAAAAAACATACAAAAATCGCTAAAATTTTGCTGGAAACATTTTTCAACTTAGAACTGACTGAGAGATAAATTAGAGCAGAAACGTAAGGTCAGAAAAAAGTTAAAAACCAAAAAAATAGAAAAATAGCTAAAAATTTGCTAAATTTTTTCAAACTACTTTTCTCGATTTCAATATATACAATCGTTTTCAACGATACGATCAGATAACCACTCTCTCTTCTCTGCTGTTCGCTTACTCCAGCCATTTGATCAAAACCCAGTTTTCACATGCTCTATTCACCTTTAAATTATTTTTTTAATACACTCCAAAAAAACTATTGATCCAAAATTAGGTACAGATATTTATTCAGCAACAATGTCTCAAAAAAAATCACACAGCCATGCTTCTGTTGAACCAAAAAATGAGAAAAGGTTACAAAGATTCGCTAAACAAATACTTCGCAAAAAATCGAAATATTAGATTTCAAAAATAAATTTAAAATGTAATTAAGAAACATTCCCTTGATTTCATAGACTAGACGTCATCTCAAAGACTAGACGTCACAAAACACATCAGTTATCAATAACACGAAATTAAACCACTGGCTGTGCACAGAAAAACTTTTTCTTCTAAGTAAAACAAAACAAAAAATTAAAAAAGGCAAGAAACGGATTAGTATGTGTACAATTTGATAAAAAAAAGAAGTCACGTTTAAAAGAGTTATTCGATGCACGAACTGCCAATCGAACGGTGCCATACAAATTTTTTTTCAGAAAAAGTCCGCTCACAGATCGAAACAGGAAGAAATTAATGGAAAAAATCCAAAAAATTAACTTTAAAATTGAGAAATATGAGCCAACTTTACAACTGAAAACATTAATAGGCACAGCAAAAATTTGTGGTATCAGTTTCATATAGTTATATATATGCAGCATCGATCAAAAACATTTTCTACAAAAAACACATTACAAGTTAAATAAATGGACGAAAAACCGGCTAAAAACGGTTATCTATATGCGGCGTTCTCTCAAGAACATTTGTCAAAGTCAAAAAGTCATTCACTGAACGCAGCGCATGATCAAAAAACTTCTCTCGCTCAGCGAAAATCTGTTCACCATGACAGCTTTGTCACTTTCGCTTTTAGGTCAAAATGCCGCGTGAACAAAACTACTTCCTGAAAAAGACCGAGAGAAAACCAATACTCCTCTTCGAGTCGTAAAAAACCAAGATAACCGAATTATAGCTCCGCTCAGCTTACACCTTCGCTACTATAAACATACCCGGCAGATTGCCGGAAAATAGCCGCCGTTGATTCCGATAAGCATGATTGGGATTGAACGAATAGAATATATTGAAAAAAAGATTTTTGTACAAAAATATTTTTTAAGTCCGATTTATTTTGATGGCATTTCGTAGTTGAACAAACTTCTGTTTCTTAGAGAGAGAGGCTACAGGGGCTACTATCAATACCAATAAGCATTAGATAGAGGTAACTAATACTTATAGGAACGACGTTCTAATAGCGGGCATCTAAAATTGGGCTTTATGGGTTTATCGAGTTTCTATTTCTGACTTCAACTTTTATACCAACTCTGTTCATTTTGAAATGCTTTGCTTAGCAACTGATGTTCAAATTCACTTTTAGCAGAATGAGAGAAGAGAGAAACTAGCCTAGAGAAGTCAAAAAGATTTCACGCAAAATGTCGAAAAAGCGACAAGACCAAGAATTTTAAAAAAAATCAGATCAAAAAATAAGAAAAAAAACTGAAAATCAATGTCAAAATGCCGCATGTGATAAAAAAAACCACTAGCGAGAAATGAAAATTCAATTCAAACAAAAAACTAGGCCTAGAATGAGCTGTGAATGGATTGGGAAAACCATTTAGAAAAAAATCCGATCCAAAAAATCGAAAAAACAGTAAAAATCAGAGTGAAATTGCCGCATGTGAACAAAAAACCACTACCGATAAACCGAACTTTTGTTCAAACACCATTTTCTCACTCTACTTTAAAATTAGAGCGAAAAAAATTCACGCCGCAAAACCACACGCTTTTTCGCTCCATTTCCTGTTTCGGCGTGACCAAAATCACTACTCCAAATTGACTTCAAAAATCATGAAAATGTGTGAACAGATCTTAAAAAAAAAAACATAGCCGGAAGAATTCCGGAAACGACTCGAAGTGAAAATCCATTTAAACGCCATCCAACTACTCAACAAACAAAACCTGCCTTCCTTAACTTATGATTATCTTGAAACAAAGTCATGAAACAAAAAATTAAAAACAATAATCTGTTAAAATATGATAAAAAATCTGATCAAATTTTGTTATAACTTGAGATCCCAAAAAACTATCTTTGCCAAAATAACTTCATCAAAACAACTAGTACTTTTTAAAACCACTTATGTGAAATTTGAAACAATACTTTAGGCTAACATTATGAAAAAAAGCTCTTAAAAACAACTTTCACTGAAAAACTGGAAAAAGTTACTAAATTTTTTAATATTTAAAAAACATATAAATCCAAAGAAAACATCCCCTCAGCCAATAGGGTATCCAGATGCTCGCAAAACAATAGGCAAGTCATTATAGGCAAAGAAACTTAGCTACAAACAGGAAAAAAAACGAAAAGCTGCAAAAAATTAAGAAAAACAGTTCCAATTTTCGCCTTTTTTGGTCATATTTCTCAACAAAAAAGTGATTCTTACCCACAAAAACTGTAACCAATTGTTATCATAAAATTGCTCAAGTAGAGGGGGTTTCCTCAATACCCATTTGAGCCCGTAAAACAAAATAATCGTAAAAAAAAAAAAACGCAAAAATTAGCCCGAAAATAAGCAAAATACATTAAAAACCTCCGAATTATCATAAAATTCATATTAATTTCCAGAAACGTTCAAACCACTACCAAAACCAGCCTAAAATTAAAACAAAATCATAACCAAACCTCTTAATCAAAACAAACGAAAAAAAACTGCTTTAAAATGCCGCACGTGAACAAAAAAATTTCGCTCGCTTAGAGAAAATTTTTTCACACCTCAATTTCTCGCTCTCTCAAAAACAGCGGTATGAACAAAAACCACTCTCTTTTCGCTCCGCTCTTCACTTTTGTTCAGCGCCAAAATCACTCCAAATTTTTTCACGCGTTTCATTTCCCGCCTCAAAAATCACTCCAATAAAATTGATTAAAAAAAAGGACTTCTCCAATACTCCTCTTCGAGTCGTAAAAAAGACAGCGCCCCAATACAATTCAAATTCTTTGAATTGTAAAAATACGAGCGCAAAAATAGCCGGCTGAGAAGATGAGGGCGGCTATTAAAAACCGAAAAACAAGTGAACGAAAAAGCAAAAACTCACCAATGTCAAAATTGGTAGCCTCGATAGCTTGCATATAAGCTCCACAAAAGTAGTCCAAATTGCGCTGCTTAATGTCATCAGGACATACAAGCAGTGTCGGATCTCTGTAGTCGAAAGTAACTTGTCTAGATCCATTCAAACTCACTCGGTATAGCCTTGAATGTCTGCAGTTCAAGGTCACTTTCTCAAGTGGTTGCCGAGTGACCTTAAGATTGATGTCAACAAAGCCGAAAAGCGAATGCTTGTCGAAGTTGACCTCCCGGATGCAGAGAGTTTGATGTACCAACCTATAGGGGGGCTCGTTGGCATCCACGGACATTCTGAGTACGCACACTTCTAATCAATCATCTTGCTCAAGTAGAAATTTACAATCTCTGAAAACAAACTTCGAACTTTGAAACATGCATATAATAAAGACACTTTTGGCTTCGCTTTCTCATCTTTAGTGCCTATCAGAAAGATCAAACTAATTTTAAATTACTGCTGACTGTGATCGGAACTTTCCTGCCTGAAAAAATCAATAAATATTTGATATCAAACCGAAAATAAAAGTTGGACAAAATTAAGAAAACTCAGATCACGAAAAAAGGCTAAGAGAGCTTTGTATACCTGTAGCATCCAGAGATTACTGATGAGCACAATCATATCCCTTCAAGGAAAAACCTTCAAGATTGAGTTCTTCAGTTGAAGAAAAAGTCATTCAGTTAAGTAATACAAAGTGTCAAGAGGAGGCCAACAAAAAAATCCCCTGAGTTGGAATCTCACGTCTCCTTCAACGGAACCGAATAAATTGAAAGAATCGAGGCAATGCTCAAAAATATTTCAAAAGTCGATCTAGCTTGCACAAACAACTATTAAAAAACAACATCTATTATTAAAAAAAACCCGGGACAATCGGGAAAATTTCTTGAAAACAAGTTAAATACGAGCGCAGCGATGGTTATACAATTCCTTTTAATTCATTTTCATCGTCAACTTCGGAAATTTTCGAGCAACCCAATCATCATGAAAAACGACGCACTAAGTATTAACATCAATAAGTAATAACATTTATTGACCAGCCAGTGTTAGGAGACAACGACACCAAAAAACAAAAATAAATACGGTCACCAGAATTTCAAAAAGATTTTAAAAGATAATCTCTATTTATCAAAGCAAAAGATGTCAAAACTTATAATTAAAAAAAAAACCAAAAAAACTACAATTACCATGAAATGACAAAAATACAGCCAACCGGAAAAGAAAAATCCAAATAAAACTTTCGAATATAAGTGGGGATTAAAAAAGTACACAACACATTAAATAAATCAATAGGTACATAACAACCCGTGTCTTCCATTGGATGTAATTTTACAAGAAGGGTTATCATAAAAAGAGCGTCAACCCCAAAAAACGCACATACATCGGTGCCAAACAAACTACCTTAACACCAAAAATTGTGTAAAAAATTCAGTGTGCATGAAAAGTAGGACTATCTCTCATTGATCTCATTCAAAAAATGGAGAATTTAAAAACCGTTTGAAAGAAAGGTGTTCTTTCAGTAAAGCTTCGACGTACTTTGAAAAAAACCTGTTCAAATCGCTGTTCCACAGGTTGCGACAACAAAGATCGGCCAAGTGTCAAAAGGAGCCAAAATTCAAAATAAACGAAGATTACCATATAAAAGTTGAGGTTACTTTGTAGACGTGAAGTTTCAAAAACCTACGAGACAAACAATGCATAATGATACAAGGAACATAAGATTTAAAAACGAACCGTTACCAAAATCTACTCTGAAATACTTTTTTTCGTTAAAAGGAACTATCCAGAGTAAACGATAACGCAGCCAAAGGTCATTTTGATATCGAAGGAACATCATCCCTGACCAACAATATATTTGCGGGACACAATTTCAAAACAAAGGAAATGATCGACACGCTTAAAAGCAATTCAAAGGCGTGCATAAATTATAGGAAAAAGTAAATGCTAAAACAATTTTTCAAATAACAATTTGTTTTTAATTGATAAGTTCAAGCACCTAATCTTGGTGCAATGTTATCACATGTCTTATGGTTGAATTTTGTTAACCATAGCTGAATTCACGGTTGCTTCTAGTTCTTGAAATATAAGTAGGTAGAACACTTAACGCAGCAAACCGAAATCGAACGTCGAAATTGTGCAATGAGTAATATGAAAAACGCGAACCAAACTTTATTACAATTAAAAGACCACAAATATTTTCCTTAAACAGATGACGCAGGCTGCTAATAGATTAGTTATGCAAAATACAGCAAAACAGCTCCTGAAATGCAATCGAAAGAATTTTTTTACATCAAGGTCTGTCTAAAGAAGAGAAAAAAATTCCCTTTTAAAAATATTATTACTTATATCGAGGTATATAAAATAAAGATCAAAATTTGTGGATAAATTTTGGTCCGTGCTTTGAAATTAAAAACTTGATCGAATTATGCATGAAAACAGAAAAAAAACCTCGAGAACCATTGCTAGCTATTTAAATGGCCTACAAAAAGCAAATGAGACAGGTCGTCTAATAAACTTGAGGAAAAGGTAAATTAACTTCTCTTTTGTTATAAACTATTACAGATCATAGTCAGCGCGTTAGCAAAATATAATTAGGATTCATAAACACCAGAAGAATAGACAAAATAAAATAATTAATTTCGCAAACTATTATAATTGTTTTCTAGTTATTGTTGAAATCAAAAATGACCATTAAAAACATGCCCGGTAGATTGCCGGAAAATAGCCGCCGTTGATTCCCGTAAACAAGATTGGGATTGGAAGAGAAAAACTAATGAAAAAATGATTTTTGTACAAACAATTTTGAAGTACGAACTATTTTGATGTCATTTTGGAGTTGAACATACTCCTGTTTCGTAGTGAGACGACAAAGAGTCTAGTACCAATACCAATAAGCATTAGAGAAGGTAACGGTAATTAAGAACAAAATTCTAGTAACGGGCATCCAAAAATGGGCTTTATGGGTTTATCCCGTTTCTTTTTCTGATTTCGAAAAACTAAATTTGATCAGATACGGCTTCTTTGTTTTATATTCTTCGGCTTGACCTTTAGTAGCTAAAAAAAATCACACCTCAGAACGACAACCTCCTCCCCTCTACTTTGCTTGTTTGGCGGATCACAATTCACCACTCAAACTTGACATCTCTGTAGCAATAAAATTCAAAAATCATGCAAACGAAAATCACCAAATCAATTCAGTTTTCTAAAAAAAAACTTTTGAATAATAGCACCTCCAATTCTTCAAGCGAAAAATAAGCTACAGACAAAATGGCTTAACAAAATCATTGCCCTGGCATAAAGTTTCGCCATAAATTGGAGTTCGAACGCATTCAGTTAATCACGCCGTTAAAATGGCTTTAAAATTTTCAGAACAGCAAGCAAGACACAAAAATTACGGACAGTTGAGAGTAAAGAATGTTGAGGATAAAATTGCTATATGCTCTAACAATCAAATCAATCCTTGAAAGTACGCAATATATTCTTGAAAGTACGCAACAAACTTTCAAAGTACCAAGTAAGTAAAAACCAAAAAAAATCGCACCGAAACATAAAATAACACTAAAAATTGTTGAAAACAAATTGTTTAAAGAGAACTGATGCACGCCACTATAAAACGAACTCAATATGGGTTGTCGGGGGGTTAAAAAACACCCTTCATACAATAAATTTAAGTCTCCTCAGCAGTTTCGGTGAAATGAGGTTCCTTTTAGGTATTGCAAGATTCCTAGCGACTTATTTCGCAAGTGCAATACCGGTTTATCTTGTTTCAAACAATAAATTTGACTCGCAACCTCTTGGACCAATTATCGGAGTTATTATCCAATAGCACTCAGGTTACAGCCGCATTACATGATTTACTTAAGACTTGGCACGCGTTGACAGTTCGCTGAGCTTTCAGGGACTAATACAATTTATTTTAAGAACTTTGACTAAACATTACATCTGTTGAAGATTACATTTGAACTACTTTGACTCAAGTGCTCAGAAAAAAACTGCGATCGGAAGAAACTCTCAGATCATTTATGATTTTCCAAATAACATACGCAAATGCTCTTGCGGATATGATCAACCCTTATAAACAAACGACGAACATCCAGCGAACCATTCTAAAACGACTGGTGATTGGTTGCATTCGTCAGTACCACCTTACAGCTTAGAGAGGCTAGCTTAGTGAGGCTAGTTTTATTTCAAGCATGTTTTTGTCATACTTAAGGGTTGACTTGGTCCCATTTTTGGTTGTGGTAGTTTCATATTAAGTCCCACGGGTCCCTGAGGCGTGGGCATACCTCTCGAGGCAAGGCCAGGTGCGCTAATCTCATGCAAGCATGGAAATATCATTTAATTTTCGATGACCTGTCAAACTTTTACTTTTCAATATATTATCCGGCTGCAGTCTAATCGATCTAGAAGTAAAAAAAGTGTGGTTAACAAGAATGAATTCTTGCTTTAGAATTAATCATTTATTAATTAATAATCAATATCAACATACAGTGTTTGGTAGTAATAATTTTGAAAAATAATTTGAGAAACCAACAAAAGCAGCTCAAGTGTGTTTCTATAAACAAAGTAAATGTAATATATTTATGTCCGCTGCTGTTTGTAATCTTAACATAGGAAAATAGATGTTGAGATAAGAAAAGAACTATATCACTGATTTGGTTCGATTTGATCGTTGAGAAGTCAAGAAAAGCAACAAACAAACCAACACTACAACAGCGCCAATAAACCAGCTAATCAATAAATGAGTGATGCTTTAACACGACAAAAGAGGGCTCAAATTCTGGTCCAGAACATTGAAATTGTATTTCCATAAGTTATCATAATCAGGAAAATATAAATACTAGCAATATTGTTGCATATCAACTCTAAGGTCAAATCTTCATAACAGTCAAGTTCACTAAAAAAAATTGTGAATCCATTCAATCGATCCATGGATCATTGCAAATATTTTGACTAAAATTGTTTTCGATTCTGAAATAGTTCTGGCCAAGAAAGGGTAAGGCAACAAAGTCTGTAGGTTATGGGGCTTGAGGTTCCAAGGTTCGAGGTTGCTAAAAACGAACTGAAAATGCCGACAATACAAAGAGGAGCTCGTTATTGGCGAGATTATACGACTAAGATAGCAGAGTTATGAGATGTCGAGATTTTTACCCACTTATCGGCTTGTTTTTTAAGGTATATTCAACAAATATGGCGAAAGTTGCTCCAACTTTGCATCTTGCTATCCACAACCGTCGATTACTTCGAGCTTGAAAGTTCCGTATGAGCAATTTCCTTGAAATTTCTGTTTAGCAGATCAAGAATTTTTGCAGTGAGGTTGTATGTTTTCACAATCTGACTGATCAAAATCAAGGGAAATAAATGGCATAGCTGAAGTTGACGCTGTTAAAACATTTGTTTGAACTATTCTTGTGTAAGTTTTAAAATGCCAGATCTCTGCAGCGCCAGATTTTAAAACGTGCAAAGTTCGTGTTCCGAGCATCAGTCCCGTAACCTACTCTTGAAATTTGTATCATAATCCGAGGTATGATTATCCAGTTTGGAGCAACTGAACAATTAAAATGGAGCGGAGAGAAATGAGAGAAAGCGAAGGCGAGTATTTGGGGTGAGCACGAAGATATACTGTAGATCGCGTAATTATCAGTTATCAATATCATCCGAAAGGATGATTAAAACGAACCACGCAATAATTAGTATTAAGTCTACTGCAAAAGCTACTATAGGCTGTTTTTGTTTAAGCGAAAGTACAATTTTGATTTACCGCATATGTACGAAAAGTACATAGCAACATTTTGATAATGAGCGCATCAATTCGTTTTAATAATGAGCACATCAAAATTAGTAGGTAAATTCATAATAAACGTTTGGGTAATCGTTTATTCAAAATATTTACGCAAAAAAACAGCCTTTGTAAAAGATTTCAACGATACTCAGTCTGATGTGTTTGATACATGGTCAAACGCAGTTTATCTACCATCAATGTTTTAAAAAACAGTAAAAAAAGTACAACTTCGATATGTTTTGATGTACTCATTACTACCGAACAAAATTAGACAATATTGAAATGAACAAAAAATCTACCGTAAGTAAGCATCAAAAATAAAAACAGCTCAGAATTGTTCTGGTTCCTTTTTTGCAACAATCTGCAACTATTTGTTTAGGAAAGGCAAAAATAATCAATTTTAGTAAATAACTAAATGCACAATTGTTTTGTTAGTTTGTTACTGAGTTGATTACAACAATGAGTGATGTATGTCTACAAAAGTACGACGTAATTTTCCATCTTACACGCAATAATTTTTCTGGCAATATCAAGTCAAGGAAGCCATTGGAGTGTAAATATTTTCATGTTTGTTTATAGTGCATATATTTGTATGAATCCAATTCTTCGCACCAACATTAAATCAAATCCAACAAAGAAATTATATGAATAAGGTGCCTTCAAACTTCCTTTCAAAAAAACCAACAAACGAAATTTCAGCACAACTGCCCCCCCATGATTATTCGTTTGAGAAAATGTGAAATTGATTACATTTTTAGACAAATCTCAAACATTATTTTTAGGTCAAGTGCCTGGCTTTGGTTCTAAATTTCATGGTGGGTGGAAAAAGGGAGCGTCAAGAATAGCACTGTATGGAGCCTAGATAACCATCATAGACTTTCTCCAGGTCAAACTTGGCTGTTAAAACAGATACCCTGTCCCATCAATAAGTCCAGCAAAAACGATTTAGATTTTTAATCGGAATAAATTAAAGCCAATTTAGAGCTGTAGAGGGACTGCAGTGAGATCCAGGAGGTTATCCAAATTCCGGGTCCTGTTTTATTTTGAAGGCAACGAGCTACCAATGACAAAGCGCCTCAGTTTAAGTGCCATTGTAAACTCATAGCTACAAAGGACAATCCTTGCCAAAATGGCTTCTTGACAATATATTAACGACTAATAGAACAACAAAAAATCCTTAGATCCATAAGCGACATTGGGCTAAAATCAAATCAGGGAAATTCGAGAACCGGGTTGTCTCGAGTACAAGCAAGGGTTCACGTTACACTCTCAAGAGCTCTCTTGATCAGCATTGACCAGAGACGGTGTCGCCTCCGCCACAGTCGAGGAGTCACTCAGTTGTGAAACCCCGTTACTGTGTGAAGTGGACGTTGTGGAAGATGGCGCTGTATTCATATAGCCGGCGTTGATCCCTGCCGCTGGACCCGCCCTGCCACTCTTGGCTGACGTCCGGTTAGCCGACGAATCGTCACGCAATACTGTCGGGGCAGTGGAGCTTTGACTGCTCATGGCGGCGGAGGTGAACTGTCGAGTTGTACCAGAACTGTAAGGGTTGTGGTGGTTGTACTGGTGATGGTGGTGGTAGTACCCACTATTCGAACCCCTTCCAAGCATTTCATTTGTGGAATCGGGAAGAGATCCATGAACTTCAGCCTCTTGTTCGCGGCTTTCATAATGAGAGAAGTCATCGAACAGGCTAGTTGCATGCTCATATTTGAGGAACACTTTCAATATTAGTTTCCCTTTTTCAAACGGGATCTCTTGTGCGTCTCGAGAATTTGTAACTGGCTTGTTTTCATTGTTCTCTAACCTTATGTGTCTTAAACTCGAGTTAGGGATATCTTTCACAAAAATCCACTTGACATCGAAGGACCCTTTCCACTTGCTCTGAGCCCAGACCTTCTGATGTGTCTCTAGATCAACGTAAGACTTCATCTCTGCCACTCCGCAAAAATGTCCAGATCCATTGACACTGAACATGAGATACAGAGGACCTTTACCCTGTATCCGATTGTAGGCCTCGTTCAACTTGCGGTTCCCTCTTTCTGTGGAGCACCAGATGTTGTATTTTATGGACCTGAACAAACATAAAAAATAACTTCAGACAACAAACTAACTGATAAGGAGGAAATCAACTGCAGAATAATGAATGTATTCTTATGGATATTTCCCTATCGTCACTGACTCCCCCCACTACTTTATGCACCCCCCCCCCCCCAAGATAAGTCAGTAACATTTTGTAACAATTATTAAATTATTAAGTACCTGTGGATATCATCTTCGCTGTAGCTCTTGATGACGAAGAACTTGGCCTCTTTGGGGTTGCAGTCGAACTCGTTGGGATTGTAGTCGTTCTGCTGCTTGAGCTTGCGCAGTACTTCGTTCTCCTTCTCACCCGGAGTAGGCACTATTTTGCCCGAGCGAGTCAGGGTCTTATTGGAAGAGTTGATTTCGTCCCCATATTGCCACGTACCTGTTCAAATACTTGATTTGTTTTCGGGGGAAAACTCGAAAGTTCAAATGCATAACCATTAACAGTTATCAGTAATCATTAATTTCATGTTTTCTCACAACTTTAAGGAAGCCTTTTTGATACAAAATGAGGAATTGGTAAAACATATTTGATCTGTAGATTTTCCTTTTCTTCTGATCCTTTCTTACATGCTAATGTAACCCAATTCTAAGCCCTGATTCCAGTCAGAAAAACTGACCCCTCTAGCTCTTCTAGTTTAAGTGTGAAATTTTTTTCTCATCACCGGGGTGGAACAAAGAGGAACCAAACTTAGATTAACAGCCTTCTAAACGAAACATTTTGACATTCATTCGTAACATCGGAATGAAAAAAGGGGAGAAAGGGGATTTTTATTTTCTTTAATTATTATTTCTTTATTTCAGAATAAAATTAACAAAAATTGTCATCTCTTAACACGGGGCAGATACTAGGTGAGTCTATACGGTCCCGTTAGTCTACCCTCTCCCTAAATGTAGTAATTGTAATTATAATTAATTTGATGATATTGTTTGAAGCGGAGAAATTAATTCTTTATTTCTTTCTTATGTTAAAACAGCTCTAGCAGTTCGCTTTTGCTCCCAATAAAGAAAACATTGCCGGCAGATTGCCGGAACATAGCCGCGGTTGACCCCACTGATGGACGTTTGGAATGAAACAGAGAACAACGAAAAACTGACGATTGTCATTTCTAAGTGCCAAAAGGGTTCTAATTGGTCCGCCATATCATTAAATCCATAAAGATGGCGAAGTCAGCCTCTATAATTGAGAAAAATAAGCATAATATTAAAACAAATGAGGAAAACACTCTTATGAACTTTGATAGAATCTTGATGGTATCTAACTCTGGCATTTAAAATTAATTTTTAGTGCCCGGCTGTATTGGTTCACCACGTTTCTTTTGATTTTCTTTCTGATCTTGACCGTATTTGCGGAAACTTGAAGCTCAAATTCTAAATGCCATTCAGTTGAAACAGCGAGTGATGTGAAACAAAATCCAAACGCTATGAAAAACGAAACAAGGTAAAGCGAATAAAAAGTCTAAATAATAGCCGTCGAGAGGCTAACGGCCACTATTAAACATAACCGACCGGCAATCGATTATTATTGCCACCTGTTTCAACCGGGTACTGGATTAGCGGGTCATAGATTAACTATGAAGTATCAACAGATGGCCGCTAGTAAGATAACGAATGATTGCCGCTTGAAATAATAAAGGCCCAACCAAACTGCATTGAATTTAAATGTCCTTCAAATGTTTTTCTTACTAATTATAAGTTCTATTAGCCAAGCATGGTGGCATGACATCTATGTCTCAGCGGCCTGTTGGACTTGATATGAATCAATTGCAACTGAACAATTTATAATCTAGGTTTTGGTATCTGACACGCCACCAGTTCATTCAAATGATTACATTACCGATGATCACATCATATTCTATTGGAATTGACACAGGAACGAAAATAAGAACATAAATAACTAACGTCAGCCTCGATTGCTCTCAAACAGCCGGCGAGCGGTTGGCTTATGTAGTAGCCAGCTTGGACTCAGGGACGCTAACGTTAGGAGACGGGGTGATAAGAGAAAGAGTGCGGGGGTCAAACTTCTCAGATAAAGAACTGCCAACACACCATGAAATTGTTTCCTCAAAACTGTTTCCATGAATCGCAAACTTAGAGACTAGTGAGAACTAAGTTTCTAAGAGAGCTGATCAGCCATTTGATACACTCTGGGCTTTACCTGTTAATTCCGCTTTTGAGGACGAAAAGTCAAAAGCGTCAAACGAAAAATCGGTCAGGCGACAAAACGCATAGAAAACACTACTGGACTATTATAAATGCTAGAAATTTTGTTTGAGAGCAATTAATTATCTTTCTGATATCAATAATCTTAAATACTGTAAGATCAAAAACTATTTTACTTTAGTAAAATTGTAGTAATGAGATCTTCGCAAAAAAAAAAGATTTAGAGCAAAAAGCATTGGATGACTTTATTTACAAAAAAAAACAGACACACTGAATAAAGCTGGCAAACAACATATCTCACAGACTGTGAAACCAAATCTCCTATAGCTTTCTGCAACTCTGACCTCAAAATTCCAAAGAAAAGAATGAGACCTAAAATAACTAAAGAAAAATCTCTATCTGTTCTTTCAATTGATTTATACCTATGTACCGTAAAGCTAGCCTCAAACAATTAGACTAGCCCCAAACAATTAGATCAAAAAACGTAGCCTTAAGTAACATTAAGCTGCTCAACTAATCTCAATTCCTTTCCTGCAATAAAAGTATTAAAAAAGACAGCGGGATCTCTTTTCTTATTGTAAATTTATTACACATATTTCTGTTAGAGCAAAAAATGGGGTCAAGGAAAAAGAAAAGATAAAAGCAAGGAACTTTTAATTAATAGAAATCCAACAGCTCCCTTTAATCTCGGATATATTATTTATTTATTACAACAAATGCAACTGAAAGCATGTAACTACTAAAAAATTTATTTTCACAAAATATTGAAAGCCTTTTCAATGAAGTCCATTAAATTTCACATTTGATATTTCATAGGCAACATTCTGATTGTGTACGCATAAGAACGCAATCAGCTATTCTCACCAATAGAATTAATTTTTCCTAAGAAAAAAAAATTTTGCTACGTAAATTGTTGGGCTCAATTTTCAAATGTTATCTATAACTACATATAGAAAGAGCTAAGATCGAATTATTTTTATTTAGATAGCATACAAAAAGCGTGGGGTCAATTGTATACCTGAATTAAGACAAAATGAACTAGGACATTTAAAAACAAAAAGCCGCACGCGAACAAAAAAATACGATCGCTTAGAAAACCATTCTCTTCTCGCTGAGAAAGAGGAATAGAAAAATTATTGCTTCCTCGCCTTTGTTGAGCAGATTGCCCAAAGGGTTTTCCTTTCACGTACACTTTTTCGTGTATCAAATACGCTCCGACGAAGTTTCCGAAGCAAAAATGATACTCCTATATAGTTCTCGCAGAAAAAAAAGCGAATATCAATCCAAATTGTTTGGATTGCAAAAAAGTATGATTTGATCATTAATTGCCTCAAATTATGGCGTGACAATTTTCAAACATCGCTGGCAGATTTCAGAATAATAGCCGCGATGGCTTCGAAGATCTGCAGCCTCAAAAACAAAACAGCAAAAAAGACAGCCCAAAAAATTATCATTTTCATTAGAGGAGATTTTTTACATCGATGAGGAATCTCGATGAGGAACTTTTTGCTGCTTCTATTAGCTGCTCTCAAATAACCTTCAATTAGAACAATCTCTTGGGTGACAGACGCTCACTTGATCTGATCGGGTTCAATTAAAGTAAAGAAAAGGCAATTTCAGCGTGAGAAAGTCATTTTTGTTAGTGAGGTAAGTCACGTGTGACCAAACATTTAATCACGTGAAATGAAAATTGAGGTCACGCACACTTTTCAGTTAAAATGCATGAACGAATATACAAAAAAGCAGATTTGAAGTTATTGTGACGTTATATAATCGTAACAAAAAACTTCGACGAAATAAAAGTAGCCGGAAAAAACTCCGTAAGCGACTCGAAGTCGTAGCCACCGAAAGATGCGGCTTTTCGTATAGCTAACATCTCTTTGCAGACCGCATCAAGGCAGAGTAAACAAAAAATGAAGTCGAGGAGCAAAAGAATATAAGCCATACAAAATAACATGGAAAATTAGGGAAAATCAATTAATTTTTCATGTAGTACAAGTACACAAACAAACGAAAATCGATTTTTCATGCAAAGAGAACTAGCTATCTAACATATATAAGCCAAGCCTTAATGAACTAACAAACATCTATGTTTGCGAAAAAAGGAGAAAAAATGAGAAATGTAAAATTTCGTCAAACTTTCTGTGAAATTGCATAGAAAGAAACAACATGGTAGCAAAAGAAACCTGCATCTAGTAAACAGAGCCTACTGGTAAGAGGCTTTAGTTAATATATCAATTAATACAAAAAAACGATACAAAGGGTCAAAGATTGCAAAATGACAAAAAATCAGCAACAATTGAAAAACCTTCAAATTAATCAACAAAAAGACAATAGAAACAGAATATAATTCAAAGGGATAAAAAGTCGTTTAAAACCAAAATCGAGACCCCGACAATATTCGTAACCAAAAATTATCAGTCAAAAGGTTTAAACGGCATTTCAAGCAAATTCTCAGTGCGCACTATATCAAATGAAATCAATTGCAAATAAGATAAAAATAACATATAACATACAATCAATATTTTTAACAACTGATAAAAGCAGAGCTGACTAGTTTTTAGTTCTCTGTGAGAAGATAGACTGATACATGCTAAAAAGCGGAGAATAAGGAAACAAAAACACGTGAAACACAAAACATAGTTCAAAGATTGGAAACGATAAAATAAATTGGAAACATAGCCGGCAGATTGCCGGAATAGCTGCGAAAGAATAGACCTGCGTGCCATATAATAGAGATAGAAACAGATACAGATCTAAATTGAAAAAAAAAATCGACGGCGCTCAAAAAACTAGGTAAAAAAACATTCAGCGATAAATTAATAAAGTTTGTTAAAATTCAGTCCGCAGAAGCCTCTTATTAGGGCCCGTTATTACACATATGAGTTCCTTTGACCTTAAACAAATTCAAATTAAACTTAAGTTTTAAAGTGCAAAAGTCATTTTATTGAGTGAGGTAAGTCACTTGTGATCAAAATCTAATCACGCAAAAAACTTTTGCTAAAGAGAGTGAGAAATGACGTCACGCGCGCAAATGCCGCTAGTGAGAGGAAGAAAATTTGACTTTTTCAGCTTTGCTGTGTGAACAAATGTAAAACGAAAAAAGAGCGTCAGACGACGAAACAAAAAAAAACCAAGAGCACCGCAATATAGCTACGCTCAGCTTACAGCTTCGCAGCTATAATAAAACTGTTGCAATAAAATTTGCAAAATTGCACCATATCAAATGAAATCAATTGCAAATAGAATGAAAAAAAAAACAAAATAACAAATAATCAACATTTTTAACATCTGATAAAAGCAGATCTGACTAGATTTTTAGTTCTCTGTAAAAAGATAGATTGATACATGCTAAAATGCGGAGAATAAGGACAGAAACAAAAACACGTGAAACACAAAACATAGTTCAAAGATTGGAAACAATAAAATAAATTGCAATAAAACTTGCAATAATATTTTCAAAAATGCACTATATCAAATGAAATCAAGTTCAAAGAAAAAAATTTGCAAATAAGTTTTTTTTTCAAAATTGCACATATGAAAAAATTTGCCGAATTCAAATACTGAAAGTCATAAAATCATTCAATTATTAGAAAAAAAAGAAAATAAGCATCCCTAACAGTGCACAAAAAGACTTTCTAGTATTTAAATCCAAAGATACTTAGAAAAATACGACAACAAAACTGCTCAAATCGGGCAAGCATGTGTACAATTCTGTAAAACAAAAATACCTCATGTTATAAAGATGCATTAAATGAATGAAATATCTAAAGTAAATTGCCATATGCAGTGATCTTTGAAAAAAAAAAATAAAGAAATTGATTTTAAAAAGCCAAAAAAATTTAAAAATGGGAAACATGTGCTTCTTTAGAATATAAAACGCACTATTAGAATCTCAAAAACACTGTGCTATCAATTTCAGAGTTTCACATATTAATATAGCTTCTATTAAAATTTATCTCTACAAAAAACTAAATTATAAGCAAAAAACAGTGCGCCAAAGGGACGAAAAAACGGCTAAAATGTTTATCTAAAAGCGGCATTCTGTCAAAAAAAAACACAAATCAAAGTCGAATTGTCATTCAATGATCGAAGCGCATGATCAAAAAGCTTCTCTCGCTCCGAAAAAATACGCAAAGACAGAAGTTTTTGATCATGCGCTTCGATCAGTGAATGACTTTTCGACTTTGAATTGTGTTTTTTTTGACAGAATGCCGCTTTTACATAACCATTTTTGCCGTTTTTTCTCACGCGGTAATTTTACGCTTTCGCATTTACGTCAAAACGCCGTCTGAACGAATAGTACTTCCGGTAAAAAAAACCTTAAGAAAACCAATACTCCTTTTCGAGTCGTAAAAAAGGCCAAAAAGGCCAAGAGAAGGCCAAAAATAACGTCGGCTATCGCTTTGCGGCTATTAACAAGAATATTGGCCAGCTTCATCCTTTAAATCTGGTTACAAGATGTTTCAATTGCCTAAATTTGAACACTGACCAATATCGAGCATTTGATGATGTGGCTGCGAGGGTTGCTGTCTGTGATAGTAAGGATTGTGGTGGTGTTGGTTGTGGTGGTGATGGTGGCTACTCTGTGGATGGTGGTGATAAGACAATCCAGAGGTAGACCCAGGTCCACCCACTCCCCCTCCTCCTCCCATCCCTCCTATGCTTCCGTTGTTTCCCATCGCTCCTTCTCCTCCGCTCGCATTTCCATTTGAAGTTCCCTGGCCTCCCTGCATTGAGTTGCCACCGGCAGACCTAAATCATAAGAAACAGAAATTAGTTCATCCATTCTTAAAGAAATGACATTTACCATTCGTGGGTGTAAATAGCATTTTCATGCTCCAAGTGGAAAACGGAAGATGAAAATCTCCGCTTCTTCAAAAATATCAATTAACACCGAGAAATAAGGGTGCTTTAAAATCATACATCGATGCCGCTAATCTTGAACATAAATTTCTCTCTAATCTCTCAGATTTGACAGATAAACTGTATCGGCCGAACGGAAATAATTAGTTTTTAACAAATTAGCTAATTAAGGTGGTAAAAGAAGTATGATACACCAAAAAAAATGCTAGCATACTGAAATATACTAGAGAAAAGAACTTCCGCCAGCTTGCAATTTTTTTGGCCAGATGTTAGAAATGATACAAACGAAGTGAATGAAGAAAATGATCTAAAACTCAAGCATTTTGCTCATTAACTTCGCTCGTGTCATTTCTTCCGTTGTCACTGACACGACTTCTTTTTGTCGAAAACGAACGGAAGTGACTTTCGACAAGAGCCTCGAGAAAAAAAACAATCATCCAAAACAGTCGCAATCAAAGGAAATTAATATATATAATCTAAATCAAAATAACAAACAACATTTTTTAATAGCACATTCGAAAGATAACCCCTACCCAAATTAAGTCGTTTTTGATAACATCCGTCTAACATCTGGTCAAAAAAGTTCAAATATTTGTTCAAACCTTCAACACTTGCTGTTTTCAAGATGCTTGAAAATAATCTGACCGTTCTGACACACGCTGACCATGTTATTGTTCGTGGTTACGCAAATAACCAAACAACTTAATAGTTTCATATCTTTTGAACAGAAAACAGGGCATTAAGTAGGAAACAGTAAAAATTTTCAATAATCGATTGAATAAGTTTTTCCACAGTGATATATCCTATCCTCACTTCTATTCTGTTTTTATTTTGAAAAAGGATATTGAACAAAAAAAACAATGATAATGACAAAGGCGAAAAAATCTTCAATCAAACCGCATCACTACTAAAACAAATCGAAAAGAAGTCTCGTGGAAAAAAAACAACACTAAAAGCCAAAAATAGCAAATACATAAGTCAATGTAGTAACTGTTCCGACCCCCTTGAGGGGGGAGGAACTATATACTCAACTGGGTTTTTTTTTGTTCCGTGAATTTTCGCCGCTCGATATATTCATCGTAGAGAGTTGCGACTGGTATCATTAGAAAGCTCGTCCAGCGTAGAATATGGAATTAAAAAGATTTTTTTAATTTTCGTTTTCTACAGGGAGTTATCGAGGTTTAAACTTCTGAGAAAAGAAGAGTGAATTCACGTTGTTTTTATTCACATTTTCCGGAATTTTTGCCTAAATTTTCGTCAATTTTGGTAAAATTTGTTATAATTTTTAAGAATAGTGTCGTTGATTTCATTTTTGAAGACGAACAAGCATTGTTGATTGTTTCGATTCAATTTTTTTGGTCAAAAAATCTGGATAAACATTTCAAAATTTAGCCTTTTTCATCAAAAACAGCACGAAATAAGCTACTTTAGTCCACTTTGATTAAATTTGCCGAAAGTACACCCCCAAACAACACTCATACAATCTTTGTAGACTCAGAGGGGGGCTATTTCTACTTCAGAGTCCGCTGAGAGTGCACTGTAGTTAAAACTTTGCCGTTTTTTGCTAACTTTACTCGCTGATTATCAAAAATGCAGAATTTATTTTGAGTTTTCAACTAACAAATTATCTATATCTACAACATTCGAAAAATCAATTGTTCCTAACGGACAATAAATATTAGCAGGGCTAGTTTTGGGCCATTCTTGGACTGTTACAATCCAAAAGAAATCGGGTTGTAATCAGTCGGTCTTTTTTTTTTAAAAAAAGACTTTTTTAATAATAAAGAACAGAACCTATCAAATCAAAGCTCAGGAGTGATAGGTCCAACCAATTCGCTTGCTAAGCACCTCCAAGCTAATGCATTTAGTTTTTTAATTGAAAGTTTATGGTCGTTTCTTTTTTTAAAAATAATTGACTTTTCAATAAGTAATGGCTTAATTAAGTTTTCCTCTATTTTTTTCTTAATTTGCTCAACTTCCAGCTTAGTGTCAGCAAAGAAAGACTGCTTCTTCTTTCTACTGAGTTAACATTTATTCTCGGTTGCAGTTTTAAGCCTGAAGTTATTGTTTTCTGGCTTTGATACTACAAGATTTCAGATTTTTGTTTGTTTTGATATTTGCCAGTTTTTCACGTTTTCTAATTTTGTCACATTATCACATTATTAACAGTTCCATGTCACCTTATTAGCATTGAGAATAAGACACAATTGAAGATATAAAAATCTTGAAAGATATACATCATCGTTTTAACGGCCTCGACGCCTCTTTCTTGAAGAAATCAATTGAATTTTTTAATTTTGTCTCTGACTGTCATTTATACTTTGTCGTTTCGGTCGTATGAAATTTCCTGTAGAGCGATAGCTTTCATTGGCTTTTCATGGAAGAATAGAAAAACCGATATTCTGATATTAGCAGATAGCTGATGGCTTTTATGACTTTCAAACCCATCGTTTTCCAAAATTAAAAAAAAACTTTTTTAACTTCGCAATTTTGTTCTTTTTATGTTTCTTTTTGTTACCTAATCTCGTTAGTTAATTACTGGTCAAAAATGACATTATGGGTGTCAAGGGAACAAAACGGATTGGTGTCCCAAAATCTTTTTTTTAAGAATTTGTTATGACCTTACTGGCTTCGACACCGGTTTTTCGCAAAAAAAAAGTAAATTAATTTGATTTTGTCATAATTGACGTTCTTTTTGTAGATGCAAGAAATATTCTGGATAATTACAGGTCTTGAGGGCTTCCTTTTCATGAATAAACGACCCTAATTAAATAGCTGTTTTTGTAATTAATGCCTTTCATGACATTGAATGTAATTTTGTTTCGAAAAAGAAATTAAAAGTATTACATACTTTAGCACTTCGCTTTTTTGTCTACTTGTTACCTAGTCTTACAATTGAATGGCCACGTACTACATTATAGCTGTTTGAAGAAGGCACAATCAAATATATTTTGAGTGCCAAAATCTGGCTTCACGGTTTTGACAGCGTTTTCTGGCAAGTTTCAATTGAAATTTTGTTTTTCTTTGTTGTTCTTTTTAGCCGCTTTAAAAAATGAACAAGGACAGGTCCTAATGCCCTTCTATAGGAGCAGTGTTAATCGTAAATTTGTGGTAATACTAATTGATTCCTGATGGTATTTATTACTTTGAAGTTAACTGTTTCAAATAAATAAGTTAATTTTTTTACTTTACTGTTTTTCTTTTTTGTATAATTGTTACCAAACCTTTTTATGGACTGGTCGCATATGTTTTCTGGTGATTTATATGTAATTTTTGTTTAGTTTTAATTTTATCTGACGGTATGTTGACTTTCTATTAAATTTAGTTTTTAAGAGGGACATAAATTTTTTGATGTAACTAATGTTTGTTGTTGTTTGATTTTGCTGTTCGTCTTGACTCGCTTTCTTAATATTGACATATAACAGCAATCTAGCGCATCAATTTTTACTCCACTGAGTTATTTGCTTTGGAGTCTATCTTATCGTTCATACAGAATTTTTTGAAAAAGACTTGGGCTTTTTTGGGATTCGCAAAAAATAATTTTTGGGTTTTTCTATCTGTTCCTCATTTGGTACACAATTATGCCAAAATTGTGGATGGGCGGGGTCGGAACCTTATGTGCCATCGCACATTACCGAGCCGCCTTGTTTAATTTTAAAAACAAAACAGAAAACAGACAAGACGGCTCACGTGCTTCTCTGCGTGTTACAACAAGGTTCCGACATTCGGGTTTGCCCTCAGACAATGCACAACATGCAGTAAACTATAGCCAAGTAACAACTCGGGCACAATTCCTTTTAACATTTTGCAAAGAAAACGCTTTTGGCTACGATAATGCAATGGTACCCTCAATTTTCAAAAACGTCTTTAACAATATGAAAATGAGTCCACTTAGTCAGTTGATCCTGTGTTTACCATTTTTAGAGAACAAAAATTTGAGCAGTTTCCAGGAGGATTCCAATTCTTTTTTGACTTATTGGTGCAGCTTATGTTCTGAAAATGCTGAAAACGATCAGGGCAGGTTGGCACACCTCTCTTGCAAAAAAACAAACTTGTAAACATAACCGATCAACGTCGGGCGAAATGCTCTGAAACGATCGGCGAGCGGTTGGCTTCGTCAGCAGCTAGCCACGGTTCGGTGAGGCTAGCTCTAGCTTGATTCGACTATGCAACTTTTAATTTGCAAAACATTGAAAAATTTTTAAAACGCTTCCAGATTTTGCAGTGAAAAAGTTCACAATTATTTTTGTCTCTGGAGTTATGTCAAGTAACCTATCTGCAAGACTTGAAAGGCTTCGTTGGCCAGTAATGACCGTTAAACTCGGAAAAGGACAAAAAGTCAAATTTTGAAAAAGATCGCAAATTTTAACACAATGTGGCTAAAATTCAAGATCTTAAAATCTTCAAAACCAATTCATTGTCTCACGAGACTATCCATTATCCCTATTTCAAGCTTTAAATTGTTTCATTGTCCCAAGGACCATAAACTTGGAACATGATAATAATTTTCCGAAACATTTGAACAAAAATTAACAAAAAACTGCAAAAGCTGGAGACATTAAAATATTGATACCCATTCCATTAGTTCTAGAAACTATGCGACAGCTTATTATCAAACCTTGGAGAAGATCCCTAGGACCCTGGTGCCAGAAAAATAACAAATATTCAAAAAGATTAAAAAAAACTTTAAAAAATTTGCAGACATTTTCTAAAAATTTTGAAAAACATCCCCTTACATCTAGAAGCTATGAAATGACCAATAACAAAACCCTAGAGGAGATTGCTTGGCTCTTGAGGCTGGAGAAACCTAAAAAATGACAAAATTTTCAAAAAAAAACTTAAAAAAACTGCATGTTTTATTTAAAAAAATTGATTAAAAATTCGTGACCTTAAAAAGCTGAAAACTATTCATGGCTCAAAAAAATTCCTCATTACTTTATTATAAAAGCCTCAATTTTTTTAAATAAAACTGCATGTTTTATTTAAAAAAATTGATTAAAAATTCGTGACCTTAAAAAGCTGAAAACTATTCATGGCTCAAAAAAATTCCTCATTACTTTATTATAAAAGCCTCAAGGAGGTTTTCGGGTCCCTGGGCGTGGAAAAACTTGAATAATGACAACAAATGTCAAAAAAACTGAAATGCAAGTTTTATAAAAAAAAACCTGCTAAAATTCGTGATGTTAAGTGTTGAAAACAATCCCAGGGCCGGTAAAAAATTTTCGACCACCTATTATGAAGAAACCTTAGAGGAGCTCATGTGACTCCTGAGGCTGGAGAAACCTAAAAAATGACGAAAAATTTCAACTTGAAAAAAATTGCAAGTTGCATTAAAAAACTGCAAAAAATTGTGATAATAAAAGTTGAAAACTAATCCATGACCAAAAAAACATTTTCCAGTAGCTTATTATCAAACCCTAAAGGAGATTTTCTGTTAGGTTGAAAAATCTGAATAACGACATCAAATGTCAAATTGAAAAATTCGTGGCGTTGAAATGTTAAAAGCATTCCATTAAAAAAACTATACAGTAACCTATTGTCAATTCCTAGAGGAGGTTACTCGGCCATTGAGGCTGGCTGGAGAAACCTAAAACCTGACAAAAATTTTCAAAAAATTTACAAAATTGCAAGTTTTATCAAAAAATTGCTAAAATTTGTCATATTCAAAATTTGAGAACTAATATATGGCAAAAAAATTTTTCAATAACTTATTATCAAACCCTTAAGGAACTCTTCTAGCCCATGCACCAGGAAAGACGTGAATAATGAAAAATAAATGCCAAAAAATTGAAAAAATTTGCACGTTTTGTCAAGAAAACGCTTAATTTCGTAATGTTAAAGAGTTGAGAACATTCCACTGCCAATAGAAACTATGCAGTCACCTATTATAAAACTATAGAGGAGGTTTCTTGACACCCAGGACATAAAAAAATGGCAAAAACTTTTGTGAAAATTGTGAAAATTAGTATAAAAATGCGGGTTTTCAGCGATCGGTTGATCGTCAGTAGCCATCGGGGAAGGTGAAACAGAGCTAAAAGGCTCTAAGAGCACTTAATGCCCGCTGGGCGCTACCTGTTTATCCCGTTTTGAGGACGAAAAGTCAAAAGCGTCAGACAAAAAATCGGTCAAGCGAAAAATCGCATAAAAAAGACCGACAGGACTATTATAATTGCTACAAACTTCGTTTGAGAGCAATTAAAAACACTTCAATTTTTTTCTGAAAGGAAGCTGTACCAAAGTTCTAGTGAAAATTCAAAAGTTATAGCAAAACGACAAATCCTCAAACATACTTCCAGTTTCAAAAATTTCCGGTAAATGTGAATTCAAAGAGATATGGAATTGTTGGATCAAATTGTCAGGCTACTACACAGTAAACATAGTAGACACTTTTCAAGCTAAGGCAAGTCAAAGCAACTATTGAAAAACTGCTGCCAGCTGAAGCAGCCATCTTTGCAAAAACATATAAGTGAGAAATACTGAAAAAATGCTATCAGAGCCACTAGCTGAAGTGAAAAAATTTATGTAAAAGAGCTTAGCCGATGAAGGTATTTTCAAAATGATTTTTTAAAAAAATGCTAAAATCGTCTGCAGAGTAATCGAAATTTTTGACAGCAAATTTGGAACAGTAGCTGATCTGCACAGCACAAACCGTCCACAATGAGCTCATTTTTCAAATTCCTTCAACATGAAATTTTGATCGTAAAATCTATCTTCATCAGATTATCAGAAAATTTAAAAATATCAGTTTGGTCATAAGTTCTTCACAGCAAGTCCAATGACCGACTCCAGTTTGTCTTATTGGTTTATCAATCTATCAGCAATTTTTTTACATTTTTTCTGCTTACCGCTTTGAAATGGACGCTTCTGACTGATAAATATCGGTCTCAATCAATTCAAAATTTTTTTTTTGGCTACAATAGGAGGAGACCCCCGATTAAGAGGTGCAAATACTCATGCTAATTAAAATAGCAACCTAATAATTGACAATGATAAACGCAATCATGAAAACAAAAAGTCCTAATAATTCACAGGGGCTCGGCTCCCTTTTCACTTTTATTCAGCTTGTTTCAGCTGATATAATGAGTTGTTAATTAGGGACCCTTTAAAATAAAACGGAAAAAGAGGTTATTGTTAACCCATATCAGGACATATGTGAAAAACTGTGAGTTTTACTAGTGAACTACCACCATTTCAGTTAAGCGGCCTATAATTGAGAACGACAACAAATTAGGCTACAACAACGCAAAAAATCAACTGTGAAAAAAGTCATTTGAAAAGTCAAAACGGTTAAGCAATAATTTTGCATGAAGGATTAACACCACAGAAAATACGTCAAACTTCATTCGTTAGCAACTATTAAATAATTGAGAAACATTCCTCAGTTTACCCATTTTTTTTGTTTCATTTGAGAGACCAAACAAACATTCAACCCATTCTTTACATCTCTTGAGAAGTAAGGCATAATGTACAGGAAGGATTAAGTAGCATTTCTTGTTTTTATGTTTTTGAAACAGTATGACACTTCAGTAACCCCCTTCAGTTATTTTAGCATTGTTTTCTGATATTGACAAAAACAAACAATCTCCAACTCAACGGGAAGGAAAATCAAAAATTACCAACTAAAAATTAAACTAAAAAATGATGTTAAAAGAACTTAGCGCATTTTTCAAACTAGTTATATATTTTCTTGTCAATTATCGCACGATTAAGTGCAGAGGTGCTTAATTCCAAACATTTAATTACTTTAATCGATAGTGATCAAACAGGTTGCGTAGTGTACTATCTAATGCCTTATCTAAACATTTTTTAGCCCAAAATAAGGAAAATTTGGCTCTTATGTTTTTCATCCTAATGATTTTTTGATTTTCTTCTATATTTTTTCAAACATATAAGCGAAAAAAATATATCAATCGGCAAGGCGGAGAACATATTCAATTCTCCGGTGGTTCAAAAGCAGAAATTAGAAATACAATCTTCAAAATAAATGGGTAGTAATTTGCAAAAATTGCCTGAAATGGGCCCAAGTTTATGCGTCAAAAGAAAAAATTCCAAAACAACGAATACTCAAAAATATTATTTGTAGTGAAATTCTAGAAGCCAAGAGCTTTCAAATGATAACATGTTGTTTGTCTTTGATGCTCTCAGAAAAAGTTGAAAATTGTCAGAACAAAAAAATGTGGGGCTAGAATATGGTTCTCACTTTTTTTTCAAGAAAATGTGGGAACAAAAATGCCACCTTAAAACGGTTTGCAAAACTTCCTTTAAAGCGGTTCCTAGTTCAAAAAATTTCAAATCTGCAAAAAATCCGGTTTAGGCGCCGGTACGGATCATCAATGCACATTCAGCCATCACGTATTAAACAATTCAAATAGCTTGACCCAATTTGTTAGAAATTATGAACAAGCTAGAGAAAGGTATTTTGATTTCCACACAATCGAATATTTAAAAGCTATGTTAAACCAATGCCAAATGTGTATTATGGGGAGCTTGTCTATGATCCACCTTCAAACAACGACTAAAAAATGGACAAATACCTAAAAAGACGCTTGATAAGATTAACATTAAGGATCAAATCTCACCAATACGACAGACTACGAGAAAAAAAATATACTGTGTTAAAGAATTACACGTATGGAAGTATGTCACAGCGAAAGCAAACTCGATGTTCTTGCAAACTCTTTCATAGAGAAGGAATTGAACGTTGTGATTAATGAAAAGTCCAATAAACCACTTCCAATAATAAGTAGTTTTATCAGCGCAAAAATTTTTTGACATGAAGTGAAAATTTACAACGACCCAATTTTAAATCTTAGGTTTTGGTGCATTATTGTGCAAACAGTTCAAAGCTAAGAACTTAAAATAAAACATTGTATATAAAAATATTAGACACCTACATTATGTAAAATGATCTGTTACTTGGAATGGTAAATTATCAATAGTAGGACTAATAGTTCAACAAGGATGCTCGTTAATGTGCGTTCGCACATGATGTTCCGACCCGAGCTCATCTAAACTTTTAACTTAATTGTCAACCAAATGAAGAGATAATAAAAATAGATGTTTGAGTTTAAAAAACGTTCAAAGCCTAACTACTTATTGACTAACATAATGCCATGCCTCATTACAGAGCTGACGAGATCTTTCATTGCAAAAACTACGAGAAAAGAAAACAAACAACAAAAGAAACAAAAACAAAAATTTCGCGGCAAAAACTAAGTATGTAAATTTGAACGCACCTAGTAACAACGCCAAAATGCAATCGTATAAAACCTTAACTGCACAAATTTAACTTGTTCATAAAATACAGCAGATGGCAATTTTCCTGAATGAGACTAGGTAACAAAGTCGACAAAAGGAAATAATAAGGCGATATTGAAAAATCAATCAACTTTTTTTAAACCAAATAAGTCTTAAAAATAATTAGCTTTTAACGAAATTATTCTTTATAAATTTAGGAAACATTCATTATGAAACCAATAGTATTCTTCCTTCCATTTCCTTTCATACTAATGCAACTAAAATTATACTGAAAGATTAAGAAAGTGAATTCGGGCCACATTTGAAAATCATTGGGATCTGTTATTACGCGAATGTGCTAAAAGAAGAGAACAAGAAACACAAGTACACCACTAAAACTTTTAATTAAACGCATAGTGTCCACAAACAAAACATCAGTTACGACATGATATCATTGGAGGATTAAAATTTTCGAATACAACAAAGTGAGTGAGACCTCTCAAAGATGAGAATAAGCGACAAGTTGACGAAAAAAACAACAAAAACTGAAAATTTAAAAAATCATTGAAAATGTATAATATCATAAACTTTGAGACTATTCGCTATAAAATGACTGCCTCGGGAAATATCTATCTTTGAATACTCAATTACAAGCTTTTGAGACCGGTCAGCAATTACGCCTACCTAAAGATTTAAAAAAAAATAGGCAAAAACCGCTAAAAAAAATTGATTGAGAAAAGTGTCGAAGCCATTAAAAATATATTTTCAGTAATGATTTTTCTATTAGGAAAGTAATCCATTACTTTTTTAACAGCATGAGATTCTTTTCTTCAATATGACTTCAAAATATCAATAAATATGTACAAATACATTAAAACCACGAAATTTCTGAGAAACCCGGTAGTATCAACGCCATTAAACTTAATTGCTTTCAGCGAACGGCAATAAAAGCGCTCGATGGGAGCATAAGAGTTATGCCTCGATGGGACAACAAGGATGTCTGTCATTGAAAAGTCATCGATACGATAAGACATTACAATAAGTCATTGACTAAGAAAACAACAACAAACACAGGCAAAAACCAAAAATTCAGTTGAAAAGTGCAAGAAGAAAGTGTCGAAGCCATTTAAAACATAAGCTTTTCTTTGAAAACTTTATCTAGGATACATCGAACGTTTTTTCTAATCCAATTGGAACTAACACTAATATGACAATGTGAATTGATTTCAGAAGAACTAAAAACAAATCCAAAAATTTTCCAAATGTTCAAAAAAATTATGAAACTCGCGCATCGATTTTATCAAACCAATAGTTAGACGATAAAGCCGCAATTTAGATTAATTTTGTTGAAGTAGGAAAGAAGGAAAAAAGGTAAAAAGGTAAAAATTCCGGTTATTACTGAGACGTTCGTACAGTTCACGAAGATAAGTTTATGATTGGTTAATGTTCAAGTCTTAACAGTCATTAAATTCAATAGCTTTCAACAGAAGTCAACAAATACACTCAGTCATGACTCGATAGGAAGACAAAGATGTTTGTCAAAAATTTAATTTTAAAATAATTCAGATTACTGTAGAAAGAAAGGAAGGGGTTTTCGTCATTACTGAGAATTTCTTAGAAATCATGAAAATAAGTTTAAAATTGGTTAATATTCAAAATTTTGTTTGTGAAAAATTATTTTTAAAGTCTTAACAGACAATAAGTTTACTAGCTTTGAACAGAACTCCATAAATACGCTCAGTCATGACTCGATAGAAGGACAAATATAATTGTCAGGCATGGGTATTCAATGAGATATCAAAACAAGTCTTATGACTATGAAAACAACAAAATACAGGCAAAAACCAAATCAGTAGAAAAGTGGGAGAAGAAAGTGTCGAAGCCATTTAAAACATAAGCTTTTCTTTGAAAACTTTATCTATGATCCATTGAACGTCTTTCCTAAACCAACGGGAGCTATCCAAATTATTAAAATGTGATAAAATTTCAAAAGGATTCAAAAATACGAAAAAATCCAAAAACTTTAAAATTGTTTTTGAAATCTTGTTAGAAGATATTTAGAAGATAAAACCGCTAAACAGATTAGTTTTGGTTGCCGTAGAAAGGAAAAGGATGCTGTCAGTACTGAGGTTGACTTACAGTTTACATAAATAAGTTTATGCTCGGTTAATGTTTAAAAAATTCAAAAAATTACATATAAAGTCTTAACAGCCACTAGCTGTCCACTCAAAGCACTGAATAGCTTTACTAATGCTCATTACGAAACCGATTGCAATTTTAGTCAACAATTCTATGCCAAAGAGCTCCAAAAATTCAGTAAAACCTCCAAAAGAAAATCAAAAATTCATTAAATAATACAAAAGCTCAGAGTCGAAGCCATAAAAACATGTGCGTGGAAAACAAGCGCTTTGAAAACGTGTTTTTTGTTCATTAGGTGTCATTTTCCTGTAAATCCAGTTTATCATTAACCAAACATCGATATGAAAAGTGACCAATCTCTAGGTGATCTAAAAAAAAATGTGAAGTTTTCTAAAAAAAAAAACTCTCAAATATAATTCGATTTTTTTTCATAGTAAACTTCCCTATGAGACCAGAACTAGTCTTTTTATCACCTTTCGTGTATTAGGAATGCAAAACTGATTCCTTTTGTGGCGTGAAATGTAATTTTAAAGGAAAAATTTTTAAAGAAAAGATCATAATTTGAAGAAAAATTACACTAAAAGTCAACGAAATCATACCAAATATCACGTGTTCACAAAAAACTTCAATCCTCGATAACTCCTCGAAAAATGCGAAATTCAAAAAACTCGTTTTAATTTTGAGTGCTACGCTGGACGAGCTTTCTAATGATACAACTCATTTTTCTACGATGAATATATCGATCGGCCAAAATTGACTGAACAAAAAAAACCATTTGAGTATATAGTTCCTTCCCCCACAAGTGGGGTCGAAACAAGAACAATTATTAAATGCAATATACGTAAAATATGGATGCCAAATTACTTGGCATAAAATGACACAAGAGACTTTAGTAAGGACAATTCGAGAGGGTCAAAATTGAATCAAGCTGGCTCGTCATTTGACAGCAACGTCTCAAAGAAAGAGTTGCTATACTGGTAAGAATTATCAGAAGAATCGCTATAAGGATTGAATGATGGCGAGTACCTGTGCCTTGATTTAGGGTGGCTGTGTTGGTATCCTTTGCCACTTTGCGTCTGCCCTCCATGTATTGCTCCGTAGCTGTTCATATTAGATTGGTACAAGTGCTGTGACGATACCGCCGCTGCGGCTGCCCCTCCCAGTTGGGCCTGATAGTTGGCCAGTTCTATCGGGTGCAGTCCCGAACTGGCTCCCAAAAGCGCCAAGTTCGCCATATTTTGCTCCAAAAGTTTCAAACTACTCGCAGCGTCAACTGGCGAACCTAAAGCGGCACCCAGGTCGAACGACCCGGCCGCCCACGCGGGGTACTCGGCTGGGGACACGGGCGAGAAAAATGGGAACTCGATTGCTTGCTGGGGCGAAAGATATGGTGCATTATGGAGGTTGAAGTCAAGCGCTGAGTAACCCTCGAATTGAGAGTTTGGGGTGGGCGGGAGATCCGAGGGTGTAAAAGCAAGGGGCGGAAAGTAAGAAGGACTGTTATCTTCTATCCCAACAGTTAGGCTACCCGATACGTCTTCAGTCGTACTTGTAGTGTCTACGCTTCGACTGCCTAGCTCCCGATCGTCTATGTGTTGTTGGTTATTACTACTGTTATTACTATTACTAGCAGTGTCCATATTTCCATTGCAACTTTCAGTGGCTGTGAGGAGTCCGTCATTACTGGACCAGTAATTGGAAGATGAGTTGTTCGGCTTTGGATCGTCGCTCTTGCTGTGGTTCTTCCGTGAGTTTTCCAAATCAAGAGTCAGAGAACTGCTAGACGCAGCTGTACTGTAGAGACCAGCAGAATTTGCATTATGGAGAGAGCTGAAATATGAGGAAAATTTGTGATCATAAAAATTTCGAAGCTGTACCGAAAACATTTTAAACATAAAACTACCGGATATTGTCATTAATTGCAAACAAGCGAATCCAATTTATTCAAAAACTTATAATGATCCAACCCCTCCAATATACAAATTTTTTCCAAAGAAGGCAAACCCTAATCTTTATTAGATATGTTCATATGTCGCTTTACTGCAGCAAAAGGAAATCAGCTTTTTCAATATTCCATCAGAACTGACCAATCAGAAAAAAGTAATTCTGCATTCAGTCATATATAGCTAATACCCAGAACTGTCATAGATATTTGCAACATCTAAACCTATCTATCAGCGGAAGGACGTAAGCAGACCCGAACGGTCGTAGAGCAGAAGGCTTTTAAAATGAGCTTTAGAGCTGAACACTCCCCGAGTCCTGCTAGGTCTAACTATAAAAATAATCAACATAGCTGGAAGATTGCCAGAAAATCACCGCAATAGCTTCGTAGATCTGCAGTCTCAAAAAAACAGTAAAAAAGACAGACCAAAAAGATTCTTCTTTTCATTGAAGGCTGATTTGTAATAAATTTTGATTAAAAACCTGTATAAGTTTTTGCTGCCTCTATAAGCTGCTCTCAAATAACCTTCATTTTGGGGAGTGACACACACACACACACACACGCACACGCACGCACACACACACACACACACACACACACACACACACACACACACACACACAGACACACACACACACACACACACACCCATTTGACCTTATCTCTTTGAATTAAAGTAAATAAAAGTCAATTTCAAAGTGAGGAAGTCATTTTTGTGAGTGAGAAAAGTCAAGTGTGACCAAAAATTTAATCACGCGAATGAACAAAAAACTCGCTTCACTAAGAGCGAAAAATGACGTCACACACGCAATTCAGTTGAAATTGCATGAACGAAAGAACAAAACGCAGATTTGAAGTGGTTGTGACGTCATATGGTCTTAACAAAAATCGCGACGACGAAATAAAAAAAACATAGCAGGACAAGTCCTGACACAAAATTCAAAGAATTTTCATTGACTAAACAGAAAAACTAGACCTAGAATGGACTATGAGTGAATAGAGAAAACCATTTTAAAAAAATCAGATCAAAAAAAACGAAAAAAAAAACAGAAAATCAATGTCAATAGGCCGCATGTGAACAAAAAACCACTAGCGAGAAATGAAAATTTAATTCAAACAAAAAACCAGGACTAGAATGGGCTGTGAATGGATTGGGAAAATCATCTAGAAAAAAATCTGATCCAAAAAATCGACAAAACAGTAAAAATCAGAGTGAAATTGCCGCATGTGAACAAAAAACCACTACCGAGAAACCAATTTTTGTTCAAACACCGTTTTCTCACTCTACATTACAATTAGAGCGAAAAAAATTCACGCCGCAAAACCTCTCGCTTTTTCGCTCCATTTCCTGTTTCGGCGTGATCAAAATCACTACTCCAATTTGACTTCAAAAATCATGAAAATGTGTGAACAGATTCATCAAGAGAAGGCCAATAATAGCCCCAGCCAAGAGAAGGCCAATAATAGCCCCAGCTATCGCTGTGCGGCTATTAATAAGCTACTAACTTCGGGTGAATTGCTCTCAAATGACAGGCGAGCAATTGGCTTTGTCAGGAGCTAGCTACAGTTTAGGGAGGCTAGATTTAGCGTATTGATGGGGCGTGGTGTGTGTGTGTGGTTGGGTGGGTGAGTGAGTGGAGAAGCTCACGGGGCGTCGAATGGGCATGTTTAAGGATGGAATTATGTGCAGGGAGTGGGGGCTGATGTGAGGGGGTGTTGAAGTGGTGTCAAACTCTAGGAACCGCCCTTCACAATTTTTTGTCCCCAAAACAGTTTCGACAATCCGTTCAAGCGCCAGACGAAAAGTCAACAGTCAAAGTCCGAAAAGTCAAACGGCTCACACAAAAAATTGGACAAGAAAAAAATCGCATAAAAAAGACCACAAGACAATAATAAAGACAATATTTTCTGAATAGAAACTCAGAAAATAAGCGTTAAATTTCTATTTTTTGTCAAATTTGAAAATGAATTAGTAGGAAATTGTATTTAAACTATATTAGAAATCACTGAAATTGCAGGAAAAATATTTGAAAAACCTTCAAATAAGCGTAAAACTCAGTTGCCAAAAACATGAAAACGCAATCAAAACGACCAAAAAATTATAAATTTAGTCTAAACACCATTCAGACAACACAAATATTGAAAAACAAAAAGTTTCAAAGTCTCACGTGAAAAAAAAATTTGCTTTCTCAGCAAACTTTTCTCCCAAACAATTTTTAAACCTTGATTCATTCTCTGAATTTCCAGTTTTTTGCTCGCTCTCTCATCAAAAACCAAACACCTCTTCGAGTTGTAAAAAAGAAATTTCTCCAATACTCCTCGTAAAAAGACAGCGCACCAATACAATCCAAAACCTTTGGATTCGCGGCTATTAACATTACCGACTGACGTCTCTCAAACATCCGGCAAGCGGTTGACTTCGGTAATTCCCAGCTGGGGCTTAGAAAAGCTTCAGTTGGAGGAGGAAGGCCGAGTGTGCGGAGATCAAGAGATGCGGGTAGGGTTGGGAGGGCTAGACGAGATGGGGGCCAAGTGGAGGAGGGTGCGTTATGAGGGGGGGGGGGGGAACTAAGATTAAGAACCATCCTTCACACCATAAAATTGTCTCCTCAAAAAAGTTTTGGTGAATCACATAATTAGAGACTATTAGACAAAGGGTTCTAAGAGAGCGACTCAAACACTTAGTGGCACCTCCGGGCTTTACCTGTTTAGTTCAGTTTTTGAGGGCAGAAAGTCAAATGGACAGACAGAAAAATCGGTCAAGCGAAAAATCGCATTAAAAAGACAGGACTAGAAACAGGACTAAAACAATTGCTAATAATTTCGCTTGAGAGCAATTAACCAACTAGCTTGGGATGAAGTGCTCTCAAACAACTTTCGAGGGCAGCGCTTAGGTAGAATGTTCAGAGCAGGAGGAGGGACACGAGTCGGTTCCGTGTTTGTGTTGTGTGTTTATTTGTGTGTTCGGTGAATCGCATACTTAGGAGACTGTTAATGCTCTCATATAACTTCTCAAGGTAGTACCCTGGAAATCTCTAGTTTATACTGTTTCTCAAAACAACCATCGCGCAAATCTGACATTAAGACAAATCGCCTTAAAAAGACTACTATATTTAAAGGCTCATTTGTAAACAATACCCATAAAACAGCGTAACGAAGGTCTATCCGTAATCGCATCCCTCCAGTCTGAGATGCCGAGTGACGCTGAATCCGACCACAAACAATAGATAACCAAGATACGACAGCTAATAATTTCGCCATTTCAAACATTTGGTGTGTTTCAATTCCAACCAAGTAGATTGTTTGGCCAATGATATAAGCATTCGGCTCTGATTCTCTTTTATTCTCTTTCGGCGTTGCTCCCGTCCGGCTCTAATTCTTAGTATCCTGAATCCGGCATCTTTTTTTATTGTAATATTTCTGTGTTTTACACCAGAGCAGGATCGGCAAGTAATTAGCAGATTGAAATAGTAGAAGTCCAGCTTAGAATTAAGTAGAAATCAATAACCAATCCTAAAGGCTGTAAAAAAAGAGGTTATATGGCTATAGAATTCAATGTTCAATGAGCCAAAAATAGCGAACTTTTAAATACTAAGTCCGCACTTTTTATTTTTTTAATACCTTCTCATTACACGGTTTCATTAAATGTCGATCCATGGAGTTAAAAAATAGTCGCAGTTCTATGCAACCAATTTTTGTCTCTGCTCATTAACAGAACAGTCTGAAATGCGTGTTGGTTATTTATCCATTTCGTACATTCAGGTTGATTGGTCAACCTGATTGGTTTACCTTTGCTCCGATATCCTTAGCATTATATCTCCATTATGGTCGATGGACTGTTCCTGGACTGTGTTCGCTTGACTCCCGTTAATCTCACTGGATGATGTTTGTGGGAATGAGTCATCACTGTCCACAACACCATAGAAGGACCTCGATGGCACGTTGTGATTGGAGGAGGCGTCCACCTATCACAAACACGCATAAGTTTCAAACTCAAAACTTCTGCTCATGAAAATAACAGTCAGAAATGCGCGTGAAAAGAACAAAAAGGGCTGCTCACTTATGGCCTATTGCAGTTCCACTGCGATTACGCAAAAACCAATTTTTTTGTTGACATAATATCAATACTTTCCATCGCCAGGTGTTAATAAGCATTTTCCCTTCTAATAAATTTATGGGGACTGGTAAGCGAATTCAGATTTATTTTTTAATACAAGCAGCGGATTATTTGAAAATAGAGTTCCTTTCCTTATTTCTGAATTATACGCAGAGACGAAAATTTTTAACATATTAGGAAGATCATTTTAAACATTTATCGTAATTCAAAACAAGAGCAATTAAACAGTTGTATCATCGCTACGAGCGAAACTTTGTCGGATTCCAAACAAGTTATGAAGTTCCAACCTCGGATGGGTTCTGATCCATAAGTGAGTGTTGCAGTCAATTTCTAAATTCAAGTCGCCTCTTTCCTTCTGTCCTTTTCCACTAATTGTAAGTTACAGAATCAGTCTGTCACTCATGACACAATTGACATCAGTCAACACCATCCAACACAACATCACTCAACCTGAAAAAGACGGTTGCAAAATTTATACATAACCGACTGCTTTACTTGTAGTCAAGGTAGCTTAAGCTTAGACCGGGGAGAGGATTAGATGTTTTTAAAATTGAAGAAATCGACGATGAAAAGCTCAATCGAAAAGTACAAATGGTCAACCAAAAATGACAATAAAAATACAATAGAAACATTTTCTAAAAGGAGCAAAAATTTATTACAACACACATGGCGAGCTTGTGGAGCAATGCTCAGACGAAAATTCGGTAGTACCAAAAATTACATTACGACCAGCAGGACTAATTGAATTGCTAAAAAATGTATTTGAGAGCGATTATAAATTTCAAACTAAAACCAAGGCCAAACCGGCAGCTAAAAACTCTTAAAAGCTCCCTCTTAAGTACCCTGTAAAACTTTCTTAAAAATGGCAGATAGACAGCAAAAAAACAAAAACGAGCTCAAAGGATCAAAGATGCAAAAAAATTCATAACGAACAACAGGAATTTCGAATTTCTAAACAGGACACGTCTAATTTTCAATTGAGGTCACAAAAACCGTCTCTTATTGACAAAAACTGACCACAAAACACCCCACGCAGCAGCTCTTTTTAAGTCAGTTTTCAAAAAAAGTTATAACTAAAAGCAATTGAAGATATTAACAACAATTGAACATGCTCTTTAATCAGTTTTCAAAAAAATGCTATAACTAAAAACAATTGAAGATATTAACAACAATTGAAAATGTCAGAAGAAATAACTATAACTCTTAGCTAAAGCACAGGGTTAAGGCAAACACTATTATACGAGAATTAAATTGAGATTAAAAAACAGTGTTGAGGAAAAACAAACTTGAACTATAAGGAAGGAAAGAGGAAAAATTGGACATGAATTGGAATTCGGACAAAACAGAATTCTGAAGATCAGCAAAAGATTTGCACAAACATCTGAGCCACTTCAGAGTATTCATCGCTGTGATTTAAAACAGAGGGAACAAAATGAGCAAAAACCAGTCCTTCCATTAAAACAATTAATGAAATTAAACAACTAGAAGAACCAAGCATAATTTTACTCTATTACCATTTCTCCGACGAATTCAAACACAACTTTGTTTTGCATCAATAACCAACTTCTGGTGATGACAATTCATTTTCCCGATTAAGAAGTATTTATAGCGCGTTGATAACTGGGATTTTATGGAAAATGATTTTAAAAAGGCGGACAGAGTAAAGACACAAAAGTGTCAGCCAAATATGTGCCCTCTTGACACTTGTTCTACAAGCACCCTCGAAAATTATCTTTAAAACAATGAAAAACTTTGTGACGATCATACTCATAACAACCCTACCAATTTTTTATTTTATGGTTTTGCTACATACATAAGCCTACTAGCATCGGACGAAATGCTCTAGAAAAATAGACGTCGATTTCAATATCCTGCTTCAGAGGGCAAGGATAGTAAATTACCGCATATAGTGCTGCTGCTTTAAATTGCACAAGAGAGAGCAAATAAGATCACGAAAGAGGCAAGAAGCCAGTCATGAAAAAGTCACTAAAAGTGCAAGCAGAGAAAAAACATTATTGATCACACAACGGTCAAGGAAAAGGAAAACTTCTGAGAGACACAAATGAATAAAAAATGATTTCAAGCTGTATGTACCCTTTTACAGCTTTATGGAAAATTCTTTAATTCGATACTCCTGATTTCTGGCTGGCAGCAGTCATATCATCAGCGTTGGAAATCTTAAAAATTCAACAAATTATTCTCTCTACAACTGAAAGCATTTCACAACCGGCGCAAAGAGGTGGATGATGGTGCATGAGCTAGGGGTGGCGGAGAGAGGTTTGGGCGCGAAACTCCATGAAGTTATGTATTATCAAAAGTTTCCGAGAATCGATACATATCGACTAGCAAGGCGTAAGACTTTAAGAGAACTCCTCGTCCGCTCAATACCCTCCTGGAAGAAAAGTATAAAAAACGAAGAGACCAAATTTGGTAGTACAAACAATTGCATAAAAAAGACCAGCAAGACCTATTTAATTGGTACAAACTTGCTTTGAGAGCGTTTAGAAATATTGAGACACCCAGTACAACGCTACAAAAAAGCAATACATTGGAAAGCTTATGGCTAGATGCATATCAATTAAGTCCATTTTAAAAACGGTCATAAAACAGCACCAGACGAGACAAAAACTAAATTCAAACAATAGACAAACTACAATCCGACAAGAAATACAACCGAAACAAAGAATAATGGAGATGTTTATCACTATTTCAGCACATTTGACCATATTTAAAAAAACGCTATCAAAACGAATGCAACTAATAACGGAAGCATTGCCCTCGAAGGACAGGTAGGGCTCAATTTCAGCAGGGGATTTGAAATGAAAACATAAGTCTAAGACCGGACAAAATTTATACCAATTATTCACGATAGGCGGGGGCTCAATTTGATTGTAGCCTGCTACATCCATGGGAGCAATGAACAAAGTGGACAGATTGGCACATTCGTGGATGATTTTCAAAAATATAAATATTTATAATTAAATGTATAACAATAGTGGTCTCAAACAACAATGCATTCAAACTTTTTATTTAATCATCTAAAATCTTTTTTAGTCTTGCCAAATGAAAAATAACCGACTAACACCCGACTAAATGACTGGCGAGCGGTTGGCTTTGTCAGTAGGTAGCTGCGATTTAGGGAGGCTAGCGTTAGATTAACGGTTTATCCCGTTTTTAATGAAAAAAATTCAAATGGTCGGAGGACGAAAAAAAAGATCAGACAAAAATTTGGTAGGACGAGAAATCGGATAAAAACAACCCAGCTGTACTAATATAATTGCTACAAAATTATAAATGAAGTCCTCAAAATTGAAATGCTGAAAATTGTAGAAAACTAAAATTTAGAGGCATGACTAACTCAGCGCCCAGTCATAGTGATTCGCCGTTTAAGATTTTAAGATTGCAATTCAAATTTTTAAGATTGCAATTAATAGGCAACCTCTTGATAAGTTGAACAGATTCAACAACCAAAATTCTGCAGAGTGTATAAACTTAACTGACTAACGTCGGATGAATTGCTCTCAAACGACCGGTGAGCGGTTGCCTTCGTCAATACCTAGACATGGTTTAGTGAGGCTGGCTATAGATTAATTGAAGGGGCGTGAGGCGAGCGTGAAGTGAGGGGGGGGGGGCGGATTTGGGGGAGGGGAGGGGTTGTTGGGGGGGGGGGGTTTCTGATGTGGCGGAGGGGTGTTAACCTTCTCAGCACCGCCCTTCACACCATAAGTATGTCTCCAAAACAGTTTCTTTGAATCGCAAACTTGACGACTAGTGAGCTGAAAGCTTTAAGAGAACCTAGTGCCCTCAGAGCGCTACCTTTTTATCCCGTTTTTGGGGATGAAAAGTCAAATATGTCAGACGGATAATCGGTCAAGCAAAAAACTGCATGAAAAAAGACCAACAGGACTAATATAGGACTCGTTTGAGAGCAATTAAACAGACATCGCAATCCATACAAGTCAACTTCTACGAAACGCAAAATCGAACAAATGATTATCAAGATAGCTCCTCAGTTAAAATATCACTGGTCAGCATCGATCAGCTATGGCATGAATTAAAACCCAAACAACCGAGCGCTACACAAGGTGTGCTTAGTACTGCCTAGATTTCGCAACTCACTCAAACCAATGATCCTTTTTGGGGTTCAGCTGTCACACACATAAAAAACAGACGGCTAACCTGGAGATAAATAAGCAAAAATGCGAGGATACCTAGATCGTGTTAAACAGGTCAGAGACGGATTCAAAAAAGCACAGATAAATTTCATCTTAAGTTCTTAAATTGTAACAAAGAAAGGGTAAATTAGTTCGAAGGCTCAACTTTAAAAATAGATACTTCTGCTCACAGCTACGATTAAGCGGACTTTGACGATGCCTCAATCCTGAATTATCGTTGTCTTTTGAATCGTCATCGACGACAATAATTGTTTACTAGTACGCGTGTACAAGCAAACACAACATTTAGCAAAATTTTCTTCAGCCAGGGCCTACGAAAAAGCTTCACTTAAAAGTACAAAAGTGATAAAGTATAAAAGACAGGTTAGAAATCTATATTCATAATTCATTTCCAGAAAACTATAAGAATCTAAATTTTCTTAATAATTTAGCACATTTAGACGAAATAAATGTATTTCATAATTAACATGACATCGAACTAAATACAATTGCTATTAAAGGGTTCAATCAGCAACATGAAAACACTTCGATTTGACCGATTAATTTTCGGCAAAACAAAATAAAACAAAGAAAAGGGATCTATTCTGTCCCCCCCCCCCCCCCCCCCCCCGTAGAAGTGGGCATACAAATTTCACGCTCCCAGTCCCACGTGCTATTTTTAACATACTAACGTGCTATATAACGTCACAATGTAATGGGGGGGGGGGGGAACAAAATAGATGCAAGAAAAGATGAGTTATGATATTCGCAATTGCGTAACAAATTCACCAACGTTACATTATAAACACCTCATTATTACATTTCCGAGCTCATATACAGACAGCTTATATTTTCTATATGTATAAGCCAAAAATAAACATGAAGCAAGGATATAAAATTTTGATTGCGTTAAACTGCTTCTTTTTAATCACAATTAAATATCGTCGAAAATGGAATTGGGGCCTGGATTTCTCGCACCCCCGAGCTTCGATTTGGGCATTTCTTCTCGTTTCTTGTAGTCCTGGAAGTCGACGTAGTCATCATCGAGCAAATCAGTTGCAGAATTGTCGCTTATGGAGTCCAGATTATTCCCGGTACTTTGGCCTCCAGAAGTTCCATTAATGTTAACCGCGTTGTAAGTTGAGTCGAGGTTGCCTCTGTTAGTGTAGTTTGGTGTAGTCGCGCCTGCCCCATTGCGGGAATATTTTGCTGAAACATGGAAAGGGTTCAATTGGGCGTATCATAACAGCTCATGAATTAGTGAAGGTACCAAGTTCTGAGTGAAGGCAGTAACAAGAGGCACTTTATATAACGCACAAAATGATCTCACCAGCAACGGTCAAGATGTCGCAAATCAATTCCAAATGATCGCATTAGCAATCAGATTTTAAGTACCAGTTCAAATAAGTATTTAATGGTGCCAGGAAAATTGGCCAACAGGGCGTTTAGCCGACAAGGAAAAAATGCGAAATTTAGCCTACAGTTTTATCATAATTGGTTAAAAAAAGTCTCATTGGTCCATAAATCAGTAGTTCGGTGGACCATTATCTTTGGGTGGCGCCGCTCCACTCGGGCTCTCCGTGGCCGCAACCCCCTGACGGGAGGGGGGGGGGGTATGGGGGAGGTTGTGACCACAGATGGGGGGGGGGGGGTATGGGGGAGGTTGTGACCACAGATAGACCTTCATTACGCTAGTTGACGGTATATTTGTCCGCTTACAAAATAGTGATTTTAATTGGACAATCACAACTTCAGAATTAATTTTATCGCTCATTTTACTTAAATTGTCGGCTTAATTTTTCATTTTTTGGTTGTCGGCTAAACGCCCTGTCGGCCAATACGGCGGCCACCGTATTTAAAATGTTTGTGCCGTCAACTCTGTATCTCGGTTGATGTCACCGGCTCATTTGAGCGATAATACAATGATGCAATTCCTATGACAAAGCGACGTTTTTATATTCTTATTAAGCAGATTTATGACAAGTAAAAAGCCTTTTATTCAATCAACTGTTTTTCAATAAAGTAATAGCCTTAATGATGTTCAAGTATTTGAATTTTAAGATCAATTTTAGCCAAAATGTATTCATAAACCATGTTATGAATGAAATTCCTCACAACATCTGCCACAAGTTTAACAAGCGTACAAAGATAACCGACTAACGTCGGAAGAATTGCTCTCAAAATACTGGAACAATTTTGTTTATTGAAGCTACATTAAGCTTTAGCAGCTCTATTTTTTTTTGCTTTTGGCTAGAACCCTATACAAAAATTTCCAATTTTCCGCATTAGGAAACCAAGCTATGAACACTATCCACAATCTTTTGTCAAATGAAACTCACAAAACCCAAAAACAAGAGGCCTCGCCCCGTACTGTGCGTTGTATAGAAAGTTCCAACAAAAACCTTGGATGAGATGAGATCACAACAGAAGTTATAACAAATAGTACCGGACAACAGGCCGGATTTCACCGACAAAAAAGCACCGAAATAACGATCTTTCTAATGACTTGTAGAAAGTAATCAAAATGGTTCTTCCTTTTCGATATCAACTCTCCTCCTTTTACATTGAATTGCTGAGCAACTGCAGCACGAGAACATTTTGAGCAGCACGAGCGAAGGAAAAACCAGCTTGGCAAAGTGAAAGATTTCAGGCAAAAAGTCGAGAAAACGGCAAAATTGGATGAAGCAAAACTATATTTTGTTTGACAAAGCACAAAAAAACAGTGGCATTTTCGCAGTTCTGAAATCGAAAGGTTGATCAACCCTAAGAGCTGCCCCTATAAGGTCCCAAAACATCTTTAAAACCTTCCTGCTATAAAACTTGGTACAGCAAACATCAAGTTCTAAAAACCCAATGAGACAAAAAAGGACAAAAGATTGGTCAAAAATCAATTTTTATCAATGTTTATGTAAACAAATTGCCACAACGTACTTAAGTAACGGATTTCAAATTTTATCTGCTAAACAATCTATACTTAGAAAGCATCTGGCCTCTTTCAAAAATACCAGGTAACAAAAGAAGGTAACGATCAAAAACAATTTTTTAAAGAAAATGGTGCGCGGATAAAAAAAACCTTGGCAATTAACTAGAGATATTGGCCAAAAAAAACCTATAATCAGAGAAAAAAATTAGTACTGTCAATATTCAGACTACTCAACTTAACAACAAAAACAGGAAAAACCCAAACAAATCATTCAAATCTTTTGAAAACAACTAGTGCCAAAGTAAAAATTATACATACATTCAAATATTTAAGATTCAAATATGCCTTATTGGACAGCCAAAAGCTTGTTATTAATGGGACTAGCACACAGAACACAAAAAATGGCTATAAAAACGGGCAAAGAAAAATCACTTATATAAAAAAAGTCGCGTCAATCATTAAAAGCGTTAGATCTGGGCACACAGGACCAATCAAATTAACATATAATTAATTAGAGAGCACTTGAAACCGGGCACCAACACCAATCCGAGCATCAAAAAAAATAACTACAAAACGGTAAAACTCCAAAAATTACTACTACTTTCAAAAAATAATTGGCCTCAAAGTAGTTAAAACCATTAGATTTGAATTCAAATCATTGAACAGATAAAAAAATTTCATTTGATAGCTTCATGTGCTTGCAATTAATGAAAAATTTATTCAGCAGATTGGCGGAAACTAGCCGCCGTTGATTCACATAACCCCGGGGATTAAAAAAAACATAACATTGTTTTCTGTGCAAATCAAAAAGTGCGAACTTTTTTGAACTCAATGTTAGACATACTCCTGTTCCTTAATAATAGAAAACATAGCTAGTGTAAAAACAAAAGGCATTAGAGGTGGTAACAGAGATTTATAAGAATCGAGTTCAAGTAGCGGGCATCTAAAATTGGGCTCTAAGGGTTTATCCCGTTTTTGTTTTTCATTTCGCTATTCAAGATTCTGTTCATTTTGGATTGCTTTGCTTGTCACATACTGTTCAAGAGCACGTTGGGCAGAATGATCGAAGAATGAAACTCACCTAGAGAAGTCAAAAATGCAAAAATTTATTTCATGTTGAAAAAGCGGCAAAATGAGGTAAAGCAAAAAAAATATTTATTCGACTTTTCACAGGGCCGCTTTAACAGCAATCTGAGATGACGAGGGCTACTATTAAAAACTGACAGAACAAAAAAAAGAACAAAAAAACCAAAGATGACATACAAGCTCATACTCAAAAAATCAAAATAGTTAACATGTGGCTAGCTACAGAGCCATTGACACCTGTGAGTAATGAGAATTAAGTAACAGAATAACAAAAACAATATAAAACGGGCAAATAACAATCTTATAATAATAAAAATGGGCAATCTTATAATAAAAACAGTTGCGTCCAAGTCACTAATTCCAAGTGCTAGATCTAAGTAGAAAGGATGCCACACAAAAGATTATAACTTTGTATAGAGGCAATACTGTAGTTAGGGAAACTAAGCAACAGACATCGAAAACATCTACACGACATCGAAGTCGTTAAAAGCGTTACACTTGAATTTACATCATTAACTAAACACGACTTTGCGGCTACAGAACAAATGCCACCCGAAATTAATGAGACTAAGTGACAAAACAAGAAATTAAAGCCCTCAGTTCTCGTTTAGCTTAAAACCGTCAGTTTTTTGCGGGCCTTATAACGTTTCAACCACGCCATATCAAAACATGTATCACATTTAAAATCATTCGAGCAGAAACACGACTTTGCTGCTACAGAACAAATGCCACCCGAAATTAATGAGACTAAGTGACAAAACAAGAAATTAAAGCCCTCAGTTCTCGTTTAGCTTAAAACCGTCAGTTTTTTGCGGGCCTTATGACGTTTCAACCATGCCATATCAAAACATGTATCACATTTAAAATCATTCGAGCAGAAACACGACTTTGCTGCTACAGAACAAATGCCACCCGAAATTAATGAGACTAAGTGACAAAACAAGAAATTAAAGCCCTCAGTTCTCGTTTAGCTTAAAACCGTCAGTTTTTTGCGGGCCTTATAACGTTTCAACCATGCCATATCAAAACATGTATCACATTTAAAATCATTCGAGCAGAAACTCTAAAGATCAAAAAAGAGAACAATAATCATCTCTCAAAGTGTTAAAGCAATTTTTCCGCGACGGTGTAAAAGCAGATTTCCTGCCTTTAAACTAAAATTACTCGTTATTCCCTCGTTTCACTTCTCCCGCAAGACCAAAATCACGACTCCACTTTGTTTTTTTACCGACAACTAGTCAAAATAAAAGTGTGAACCGATATTCGAAGTGCGTCCCAATACATTTAAAACCCTTTGAATTTAAATAAAAAGACTGCAAAAAATAAGGTCTCATGAGAAGATGCAAATATTCAACCTTGAAAAAGAATTGGCAGAAAATTATCAACAGAAAAATTAGAAAATATATCAATATTCGTACTATTATACCCTACACCCTCCCGATATCAGTACGTATATCACCCGCTTGCAAAGTTACAGTTAATATAAACCCTCTCATTTGCTAACGAAAATGATTCTACTCCTTTAAATTTTCTAGGATGCATATACAAAATTCCGATCTGGTCTATACAAAACACCACCACGCATAAATATTCTGCCATTTCAATAGATATGTTGGAACAATAAACATAGCCGGCAAAGTGCCGGAAAATCGCCACCCTTGACCCGCTTGACGCACATTGGGATTAAAACAGAAAATAAAAAAATTAGAAGATAAAATTTCACATAATTTTTCTAAGTGTCAAAGCGTTCTTATTTGGTGTTTAGATCCTGCATATTCGGTTAGATTCTAAAATTACATTTAATTCAGCTTCAAAACTAAAGGTTATTAAGCATATTACTAATGCCAGCTAGCAAACGATTTAATAAACTTTGATTAAAATGTGAACAAAAAACCACTAGCGAAAAAGCGAACTTCTGTTCAAACACTGTTTTCTCACTCTGCTTTAAAATTAGAGCGAAAAAAATTAACGCCCCAAAAGCACTCGCTTTTTCAGTCCACTTCCCGTTTCTTTAAAAAAAGAAACATAATTCAAATTCTTTGAATTGTAATAAAAAGGAGAGCGCCTAACTAATAGCCGTTGACAGGCTGACGGCGGCCATTAACAATCTTCGAGTCAGAAAAAGAATTCAGCATCATGTTTACAGATGTTGAAAAGCTACAAACATTGAACTGCTTCAAATATCGCTTGAGAACAATTGAACAGAAATATGAAGTTCGATAAATATCCCATTTTACGTGCTCAGTATTGATTCCACTTTATTGACAACAATTAAATATTTACTCTGGCGCTAAAAACAGTTGACAGAATTGGAAGCTCAAAAGCACTTTGAAAGCTGAAACAACTAAATGAAGCCGTTTTCTATCTAACCTGGCCATGAAAACACTTTTAGCTGCAAGAAATGCATGAACTAAGTGTTACCATGGAATGGATATGGAATGCTAGTATTTTATTTTTGAACTTTACTTTTGATGAACTGTTACCTGATAATCATAAACAGAAAACCCATCTGTTTGATAAATAAATTTATTTTTGTCATTTATCTTATAATTCTTGCGACGATTTTCAATATTTGATAACCCTGTACAAAGGAAATAAAGTCTTTCATTACTGCAACTACTACTGTCGACGTAAAGATAAAGGAATAGATTAGCACAAGGCCCTCGACTTCAAATCAACAGTTCCGACGAAATATGCTACTCAAGTGCCGACATTTTACTCTGTGCAATCAATCAAAAAAGGGAAAGGAGGCATGGATACTAAGCCCAGGTAAAATTTAGAAGACACCCAAACGAGCTGACAAAATGCTGTCTGAAGAAAAGTAGATTTTAATGTGTATTTCGAACGAGTTGATTGATTTTGACGAAATTTGGAAAATAAACGAAGAGAAGTTAATGAATATTAGCTAGTAACTTATCCCGGAGCGCGATCTTAATAGTTTCATTTTAATTTTTTGCGGGCAAAACTAAATGGCGGCTAATTTGACCTTAACCAAATTTGATTCTATAAAAATATAAGTAGAACAGATAAAAGAGATCCCTTTTCATTCTTTCTGAACACATTTATCCAGAAGCTCAAGAAATAATGCTTCGTAAACTTCAGGGACACCTCTTTCTTTCCTAGATTCGTGGAACAAATTAAAATGTGGATCATCTACAGTTTTAGGTATACAATTAGAGCCGAGGCGGGATTAGGTAACTGATCAATAAAATAAAGAACATAACCGATTAACGTCGGGCGAATCGCTCTCAAAAGACCGGCGAGCGGTTGAGTTCGTAAGTAGCTAGGTATGGTTTAGTGAGGCTAGCTTTAGCTTAAATGAAAGGTCGTGAGCGCAGCGCGGGGGGTGCACCTGGGGGCTGATGGGGTGGCAACAGTGGGGGGGGGGGGGGCAGGAACTGCCCTTCGCACCAAAAGTATAAGTCTCCAAAACAGAATCTGTGAATCGCATACTTGAAGACTAGTGAGATGAAAGACCATAAGAGCACTTAATGCCCACTTGGCGCTACCTCTTTATCTCGTTTTTGAGGACAAAAAGTCAAATGCGTCCGACGAAAACTTGGTCAAGCAAAAAATCGCATGAAAAAGACCAACAGGACTAATATAACTGCTACAAACTTCGTTTGAGAGCAATTAAACAAGATTTTTAAAAAAGACGGAAGAGTAGTAAAGAGTCAGGTGTTCCTTCAAAGATAAAAACCTCCAGCAGCAGAGAGATCTGACGAAAATCACACAGTTTAGGCAAAAATACACTAAGATGAGATCTTATACTGAGAGCTAAAACAGAAGGTAGGTACCAACTTTCTTTTACAAAAATTGCGGACATTGAGCTCATACTGCTGTTGTAAATAATGCTTCCATTCACGCTCAAAATTTGGCAAATATCAAAATCTTTTCAATCCAAGGTCTGGTATAACCTCTAAATGAGATATCTCCTTTTAATTTTGTTAAAATCGATTTTCATGAAACATGAAACTCTGAGGTTGCCTTCATGAAAAGTTCATAGAGCTGCCGAGGCCCGTTTACGAACCAAAAGTACTAACAAAGCTGGGAGATGACAGAAAATAGCTTCGTAGATCTGCAGTCTGAAAATTATAGTAAAAGAAACAGACAAAAAAACTATTAAATGCTGAAATTTTATATTCTGATTAAGAGTCCGTTCAAATTTTTGCTATTTCTAATAGCCGCTCTCAAATAGCCTTCAAATGCAGTAACACACACTCACCTGACCTTCTTAAATCAATTTCAGAGTGAGGAAGTCTAAGTTACGTGTGCACAAAAAGTTAATAAGGCGAATGAACAAAAAACTCGCTCCAATAAGAGTGAAAAGATATGTCAAACTAGCAATTTAGTTGAAATTGCAGGAACGAATTTTAAAAAAGCAGATTTCAAGTGATGGTGACATCATATGGTCGTGACAAAAATCTCGAGGACGAAGTAAAAAAGACCAAGATGAGGTCAGTGATAGCCTCAGCTATCGCATTGCGGCTAAAAAAGTCCAGCCCTTGTGTTTAGAAGTGCTTTACAAATCACCCGAAGTCTTTTGCCGACATGTCTGTGCTGAATGCCGACCTTTTGTCGAGATGATGTTTGATATCTGAACTTGCGTGACTGATGGAAACAGATGTTGTTTTACTTTTGAGCAAACCCAAAGTACATTGTTCAATCTACTGAATCGACTGTACTGTTTTTTTGGCTAATTAGATACACAATTGCCACCTGCAGTCCCATTGGTGTACTCAACACTTAGCAAATATCCACTGGAATAAATGCTTGTATTAAAATCTCCCCATCGAATTTCATGAGGTGACCTGTATGAACGGTTCATAGAGCTGTCGAGGCCCGTTGACATTTAAAAGATACCAAAAAAGGTCCAGTTCTTCTCGTGAGAAAAGCATAGAAGCCCACCCGGGAAGTCTTTCGCCATCTCGACTGAGGCTAGCTTTAGCTTAATTGAAAGGGCGTAAGTGAGCCCAGCGCGAGGGGGGGCAAGAACCGCCCCTCGCACCAAAAGCCAAAAGCATGTCTCCAAAATATATTCTGTGCTCCAAAACATAATCGCATACTTGAAGACTAGTGAGCTGAAAGGCTCTAAGAGCACTTAATGCCCGCTGGGCGCTACCAGTTTATCCCGTTTTTGAGGACAAAAAGTCAAATGCGTCCGACCAAAACTTGGTCAAGAAAAAAATCTCATGAAAAAGACCAATAGGACTAATATAATTGCTACAAACTTCGTTTGAGAGGAATTAAACAGATTTTAAAAAGACGGAAGAGTAGTAAAGAAGCAGGTGCTGCTCTAAAGAGAAAAACTTCCAGCAGCAGAGAGAGATCTGACAAAAATCATTCCGTTTAGGCAAAAATACAGTAAGATGAGATCTGCGGGCTTAAACAAACAGTAGGTAACAACTTTCTTTTAAAGTTGCAGACATTGGGCTCGATTTAATGCAGAAAAACGTTAGAATTTAGAACTGTATTGCTTAAAAAATGACGTTTTTTTATTTCTACTGTTGTTGTATATAACGCTTCCATTCACGCTCAAAATTTAGCAAATATCAAAATCTTTTCAATCCAAGGTCTGGTATAACCTTTAAATGAGACCTCCTTTTAATTTCGTTAATCGAGTTTCATGGAACTCAGAAGTCGCCTTAATAAAAAGTTCAGAGAGCTGCCGAAGCCCGTTTACGGCCTAAAGCTACTAACCTAGCTGGGAGATGACAGAAAAAAACCGCAATAGCTTCGTAGATCTGAAGTCTGAAAATTATAGTAAAAGAAAGACAAAAAAAAACTATTTTATTAAATGCTCAGATGTTATATTTTGATTAAGAATCCGTTTAACTTTTTTGCTATTTCTAATAGCCGCTCTCAAATAGCCTTCAAATGCAGTAACACACACTCACCTGACCTTCTTAAATCAATTTCAGAGTGAGGAAGTCTAAGTTACGTGTGCACAAAAAGTTAATAAGGCGAATGAACAAAAAACTCGCTCCAATAAGAGTGAAAAGATATGTCAAACTAGCAATTTAGTTGAAATTGCAGGAACGAATTTTAAAAAAGCAGATTTCAAGTGATGGTGACATCATATGGTCGTGACAAAAATCTCGAGGACGAAGTAAAAAAGACCAAGATGAGGTCAGTGATAGCCTCAGCTATCGCATTGCGGCTAAAAAAGTCCAGCCCTTGTGTTTAGAAGTGCTTTACAAATCACCCGAAGTCTTTTGCCGACATGTCTGTGCTGAATGCCGACCTTTTGTCGAGATGATGTTTGATATCTGAACTTGCGTGACTGATGGAAACAGATGTTGTTTTACTTTTGAGCAAACCCAAAGTACATTGTTCAATCTACTGAATCGACTGTACTGTTTTTTTGGCTAATTAGATACACAATTGCCACCTGCAGTCCCATTGGTGTACTCAACACTTAGCAAATATCCACTGGAATAAATGCTTGTATTAAAATCTCCCCATCGAATTTCATGAGGTGACCTGTATGAACGGTTCATAGAGCTGTCGAGGCCCGTTGACATTTAAAAGATACCAAAAAAGGTCCAGTTCTTCTCGTGAGAAAAGCATAGAAGCCCACCCGGGAAGTCTTTCGCCATCTCGACTGAGGCTAGCTTTAGCTTAATTGAAAGGGCGTAAGTGAGCCCAGCGCGAGGGGGGGGCAAGAACCGCCCCTCGCACCAAAAGCCAAAAGCATGTCTCCAAAATATATTCTGTGCTCCAAAACATAATCGCATACTTGAAGACTAGTGAGCTGAAAGGCTCTAAGAGCACTTAATGCCCGCTGGGCGCTACCAGTTTATCCCGTTTTTGAGGACAAAAAGTCAAATGCGTCCGACCAAAACTTGGTCAAGAAAAAAATCTCATGAAAAAGACCAATAGGACTAATATAATTGCTACAAACTTCGTTTGAGAGGAATTAAACAGATTTTAAAAAGACGGAAGAGTAGTAAAGAAGCAGGTGCTGCTCTAAAGAGAAAAACTTCCAGCAGCAGAGAGAGATCTGACAAAAATCATTCCGTTTAGGCAAAAATACAGTAAGATGAGATCTGCGGGCTTAAACAAACAGTAGGTAACAACTTTCTTTTAAAGTTGCAGACATTGGGCTCGATTTAATGCAGAAAAACGTTAGAATTTAGAACTGTATTGCTTAAAAAATGACGTTTTTTTATTTCTACTGTTGTTGTATATAACGCTTCCATTCACGCTCAAAATTTAGCAAATATCAAAATCTTTTCAATCCAAGGTCTGGTATAACCTTTAAATGAGACCTCCTTTTAATTTCGTTAATCGAGTTTCATGGAACTCAGAAGTCGCCTTAATAAAAAGTTCAGAGAGCTGCCGAAGCCCGTTTACGGCCTAAAGCTACTAACCTAGCTGGGAGATGACAGAAAAAAACCGCAATAGCTTCGTAGATCTGAAGTCTGAAAATTATAGTAAAAGAAAGACAAAAAAAAACTATTTTATTAAATGCTCAGATGTTATATTTTGATTAAGAATCCGTTTAACTTTTTTGCTATTTGTAATAGCCGCTCTCAATTAACCTTCAAATGGAGTAACACATACTCACTTGACCTTATCTCTTTGAATTAAAGTAAAATCAATTTGAGAGTGAGGAAGTAATTTCTGAGAATTAAGTAAGTTACGTTTGCACAAAAACAATCAGGCGAATAGACAAAACCATAACCGACTAACGTCGGGCGAAATGCTCTCAAACGATTGGCGAGCGTTTGAATTCTCCAGTAGCAAGCCAAGGTATAGTGAGGCTAGCTTTAGCTTGAGTCGAACCCGCAACTTTTAGTTTTCTAGCCTTGTTAGTAAATAAATCAAATAAAAAACTGATACTTTAAAAATTTGCAAATTTTGCAAAATTTAAAAGAAAAGTTTCCAGATTTCGCAGTGAAAATGTTCTAAACTAATTTTTGTCCCTGGAGTTAGGTCAAGTAACCTATCTGCAAGACTTGAAAAATTTCGTTGGCCAGTAATGATCTTTAAACTCAGAAAAGTACAAAAATATCCAAAATTTGTGGAAACAATCGCAAATTTAAACAAAATCTTGCTAAAATTCACGATATTAAACTCTCCAAAACCATTTCATCATCTCAGGAGACTATCCAGAATCCCTATTTCAAACTTTAAATAGATTCACTGGCTCAAAGATCTTTTAACTTGGGACAAGATAATAATTTTCCGTAAATTATGAAAAATAATATCAAAATTTATCAAAAGATTGCTAAACCTGGAGTCATTGAAATACTGATAACCATTCCATTAACTCCAAGAACTATGCTACAGTTTATCATAAAACCTTGGAGGAGGTCCCTAGGACCCTGGTGCCGGAAAACAAAATCGAAAACCTTGAAAAAATTGCAAATAATTTTTAAAAAATTGCTGATATCAAAATCTTGAAGAACAATCCCTTATATCCAGAAGCTATGCAGTAGCCTACAATCAAACCCTAGAGGAGGTAATGTGGCTCTTGAGGCTGGAGACCATAAAAAATACAAAAAATTAAAAACATTAAAAAATTGCTAAAATGACAAAAAATTAAAAAAAAAACAGCTAAGATTGGTGATAATAAAAGTTGAAGTCTAATCCATGGCCATAAAACATTTTCCATTAACTTATTATCAAAACCTAACGGAGCTTTTCTGTTAGGCTGAAAAACTTTAATAATGACAATAAATGTCAAAATTGAAAAAATGCAAAATTTAAAAAAAAGCTAAAATTTCATAAAATTGCTGAAACCATTACACTACCACTAGAAATTATGCAGTAACCTATTATAAAACCTTAGAGGAGGTTCCTTGACACCTATGGCTCAAAAACTCAAAAAACGACAAAAATTTTCAAAAAATCTCAAAAAAAAATTGTGAAAATCGGTATAAAATTGCGTGCTTTTAGCGATCGGTTGTTCGAGCGAAGCCACGGGGGAAGGGGGCACCAGTGGGGTGGGGGGTCAACATCGCAGTGTTGGGGTAGGGGCAAGAGTTGGGGGGGGTCAACAATTGGGGTGTCTTCGACCTCTAAGAACCGCCCTTCACACCATAAGTATGAGTCTCCAAAACAATTTGAGCTGAAACAGAGCTGAAAGGCTCTAAGAGCACTTAATGCCCGCTGGGCGCTACCAGTTTATCCCATTTTTGAGGACGAAAAGTCAAATGCGTCCGACCAAAACTTGGTCAAGAAAAAATCTCATAAAAAAGACCAATAGGACTAATATAATTGCTACAAACTTTGTTTGAGAGCAATTAAAAATCGCTCCAATAAGAGTGAAAACATACGTCAAACATGCAATTTAGTTGGAATTGCAGGAACGAATTTTAAAAAGCAGATTTGAAGTGATTGTGACGTCATATGGTTGTAACAAAAATCTTGAGGACGAAGTAAAAAAAAACAAGAGAAGGTCAATAAAAGCCTCAGCTATCGCTTCGCCGCTAAAAAAAAGTCCAGCCCTTTTGTTTAGAAGTGCTTTACAAATCACCCGAAGTCTTTCGTCACCATGCCTGTGCTGGATGCAGACCTTTTGTCGAGATGATTTCTGATATCTGAACTTGCATGACCGATAGAAACAGATGTTTTACTTTTGAGCAAACCTAAGGAGCGCGTTGTTCAATCTACTGAATCGACTGTACTGTTCTTTTCGGCTAATTAGATACACAATTGCCAACTGCAGTCCCGTTGGTGTACTCAAAATTTGGCAAATATCCGCTGGAATAAATGCTCGTATTAAAATCTCTCCATCGAGTTTCATGAGGTGACGTTTATGAACAGTTCATACAGCTGTCGAGGCCCATTTACGATTAAAAGATACTGGAAAAAGGTCCAGTTCCAGTTCTTTTCGTGAGAGGAACTTAAAAGCGCTCCCGAAGCCTTTCGTCAACTCGAGAACAGATGTACTTTTCAGCAAGTTCAAAGTAGGCGTTGTTCAATCTACTAATTAGACTATAGTGCCCTTCTCTGTTAATCAGAGCCACAACTTCAGCCTGCCGTCCCATTTTTAACAGTTTCGCGAGTATCTCTTACATATCGCTCACAGATTCACGGACAGATTTCACCTGTCTTTTGATCTTCCCAAATAAATTATTGGTCCCTGATTAATGATAATTCAAATGATAATTAACGTTTTCACGGAAAACAACGCAGAAAATAAAACCTCACGCTGGACATTATTGTCACCAAAGTATTTACTCAGTACACACCTCTGATAGCCTCGCTGTGAGCACTCCTAGCTCCTGGAGCTCGCCTTCCTCCGCCCTGAGAGTACGGGGGTAGTTGAGGTTTGCTTCCTACTGCGGACTCGATGTCGTCATTGTCCGCTCCCATGCCTCCCCCTCCCCCTCTGTTGAATGCATCTGATGGATCTCTCCCCGCTTTGTTCAGACGTTCATCCCACTCTTTCCGTCTCTGTTCACCTCTGTTCTCCCGGTCGATTCTTCGGTGTTCTAAAAGCAGGATTTTTCTATTAGGTACCCGATTACATAGCTTAAGTTGCATAGGCAGCAGTGTAAATGAAACATAGTTATGTCCCGAAAGTATATAATCGTCATCAATATTTCGAAAACTTAAGAAAACTCGAATTTACATTTTGAATTACGACATCAGGATTCAGCTGAAATGAATTACTACAAAAAGTGTTGACCTTTTTCCGAGTGCAGATCTTAGAACCATTACAAAACTAAATTCCCTGAAACAATTACCCCCGCAACCTACTCTCACATTGTTCCACCCCCGATGGCACTCTCACTCGTACACCGCTTCACTTGCTAGAGAACCGGTAAGCTGATAATCCGCCTCAATTTCCTTGGATAATATTACTTAACGACTCTGTTCCATTCTACAATCTTCCCCCAACGTCGCCAGGTAACAAGACACGTTTACGAAGAAAAAACTGGTTGTTCAACGTTCTAGATAATATCAACTAAAAGAATGCACTTCATAATAAAGTCATATTAAACGCCACATCAAGATTCAGCTGAAATGAATAAATACAAAAGCTGTTGACCTTTTTCCGAGTGCAGATCTTAGAACCAATGCAAAATCTTCCCCTAACGTCGCCAGGTAACAAAACACGTTTACGAAAAACAAACTGGTTGTTCAACGTGCTAGATAATATAAACTAAAAGAACGCACTTCATAATAAAGTCATATTAAAGTTTAAACACCTCATATTAAAGTTTAAATACCTCTCTTGATAAGTTGCTGTCCCTCGTCGATCAATTCACTCGTTAGCTCTCCGTCCCCCATGAACTGCTGGAACCCGATGAAGGAGAGGATATGAGAGCCCACGTTGAACAGGGTGCAGAGACACAGAACTAAGAGGACTAGGGGGAAGTAGATGTTGAAGCCATCCGAAATGAAATAGACTATGTCCAAATGCCCCATCACCTAAGCATACAAAACAACCAATACAACTTACTATGAACCCAAAAACTTTTGGCCTAAGGGAAGAATTTCTTTATCCATCATAAACATGTTACATAACAAAATATCGGAATAATTTCAAGCCTACAGATGGACTTGTTTACATTAAGTTTAGATAGCGATCTCGCTCGGGCTTTCTCTTAATAATTTGTGGACATTTAGTAAATTTGTTGTAATAATAGCGCCAGAAAACAATTTAATAATATTATTACGAATCCAAATGCTTCTTTTGAAAATTTGTTAACATTATCGGCCTGTAAAAGTCTGGGGACTAAAAACTTGTTTCAAATTGATTGTATAGTTTTATGATGGCAGTATAATGGTTTGCGCCATCATCTTCACAACCATTGTTGACTTCTTTGGTATTTTCCTTAACAAGAATCTTTCCCCACAACCGTTATTTTCTTACAAACGGGTCGATTTTGGAACGTGGAGTTATTTATTAACTATTCATGAGATTAATTCGAATCATTTGATGTTGGGTGACAATATTTGCAAAAGAACACAAACATTGATTCCAATACTTGCTCAGTTAAATCGCAGTATCTCAAAATAGCTGTCAATCAATTAAAATTCTTAGTGTTTTCAGAAGCTCCCTATTCAATATACATTACAGCTTTTAATCAATCTTCCACACACCACTGTTAAGATGATATATCATGTCGCTTTGTTTGGTGTTTACACGTAGTCCCATTTATTAAGCGGCTTGAAATCGTAAAAACGCAAATAAACAATTAAAATTTCTTCGGCTCCAAAAATTGCAGAATACTTCCTGGTTGGTTCATTTGAGGAAACACGAAGACTGGTGAATTAATGGTAGTTTTTACAGGTTATATTATACTGAAATATTTTTTCCTGATTTGGTGCAGTTTCAGAGAGCAGGTTACAAAAAACAACCTGCTCTTCTCTAAAAATGATTCTAAATTGATATACCATAGTGGGGGGAAACTATGTTCAACTGGGTTTTTTGTACAGTCATTTTTGACCGATCCATATATTCATCATATAGAGTTGTGAGTGGCATCACTAAAATGCCCGTCAAGCGTAGAACATCAAAAAAAGACTTTGTATTGCTTTTTTCGGCGTGGTTGTCGAGGTATAAAATTTTGTGAACATTCCGCTGTTTTAGGTTCTTTTTCACAATTTCCATAATCTTCGCCAGAATTTCTGCCAAATTTGCTATTATTTTACAATTGACAAGAAAAAAGTTATTGCTTTTACATTAAAGGATTGAGAAGAGTTGCTGAAATGCATGGTTAAAAATACGCGTAGATTTTTGAAAACTCGGATTTTCTTTCATGAAAAACTAAACCAAATTTGAGGCTTCAGCCGAATTCTCCAAAGTTGGCGGAAATACTGACCTAAGACTGCTGACAAAACATTCCTTATTAAAATTAGGGCCATTTTTATTTTAGCTTCCTATAAGGGTTCTGGAATTGTTTGTCAGCCTTTTGCTTATTTAAGTGCATATCTATCAAAATTATATCCCTTTTTGATATACAAAGATTTTAAATTGCCAAATTAAGTATTACGCTAAAATTTTTAAAAATTGAGTGTTTTTAATAGAGGCATTGTAATGCAAGACAAGTTTTGGTCTCATCGTGGATTTTTAGAATCATGTTGATGGGATAGAATGATGGGTTTAGAATCAGAAATGATTGGGATTGTAAGTAGCGCTGTTTTTAATTTTTCCGCTTTGTTTTGTTTTTGTATGCCATGCCAATTAGATACAAGCCAGCTTTCAAATGTATCTTGAAATAAAGAAAGACCACTTACGTTCCAATGAGGCGCAATAAGCAGATACTAATTTCAGCGAAAAGCTCGTGGTTCATTGTGGCTCTGACAGTGCAATAGTAAACTTTTAGTGAACGTTCTGCCTGCGTTTGTTTTTCTTTTCATGGTTTTCTCTAATTAATCAGTGGTCCAATCACCAATACAGAGAACTACTAGTATAACTATTTAATGCCTTCAGTTGATAACAATTTGCTTTTATGACTTTCAAACTTTATATTTTTCAATCATATTGCTGATGAGCTTTAGCTTATCTTCATTAATGACATGTCTTCTTCTTTTCTTAGTGAAACAAAAAATAATATGCTATGCGAAGTTATATTTCACTAACTTAACGTTTTTATACTTTGATATTAAATTTCCTCAAAATTTCTGATTTTGTAAAATTTGCCTATATTTATGTTTCTCTCTTAAATCTTATCGCTTCATCTCAATAACAAAAGTTCCAATTGGCTTTGGAGGGAAGCTCGATTTAACAAATATAGAGAGTTTAAACAAAAAGTTTTTATGATGGCCTCAAAAATTTCTAGCAAATTTTAACTGATCTTTCAACTTTTAACTTGTTTGGTGTTCTCATTGTAATAGTATGAAATATTTTGGACAAGGATATCTCGCAGTGGCTTCCTATGGAGATACGAGTGAACTTAATTTCTATCTTCAGTTGATAGCCAATGGTTTCTTGATTTTGAAATTATTTGCTTTGAAGAATATCGATGAATTTTGATTGTTGTCCTTTTTGCTCTTGTTTTCGTCAACCTGTTACTTGGTTTCAAAAATGACAGGTCCAACAACTTTCTTGCTAAAGAAAGCATTTTTCTTTTCTATTGTGTTTTGACCGATCCTTTCATGACTCCGATCAATAGTTGTTTTTTTTGTTATCCTTTCGCTCAGCCCCCTTTAAAAAGAGGCCCATTTGATATTCCAATGAAGATCGCATTTAATATTTTCAGTGAATAGGTAATATTATAACGGCTTCTGCGCTCATAATTGCGCTTTCGTAAATTATTTGTGATTTTCTCACTCTTGCCTGCATTTGTAATATTTTTGTAGCCTTATGACTTTGTTTCACTAATGACAGGTCCCATTGGCTGGTCCCATGGAATTAGATGTGATTTTATTGTATTTTTTCTATTTGTAAGCTGATGGTTGTAATGACTTTTGAAGTTACTTGGTTTTATTGAAGTTACTTGGTTTCAAAACTTTATTTTTAAATTTCTGTACTAATCAGCCAATCAAAGGCTGCAAGCTTGATCTTAATCCGGGCACCTGGAACTCTTTTGACTAACTGTCGTTAGTACCCCTTCAGGAGCTCGAAATGCATTAAAGGACATCTTTTACAATTGAAGTAGTAACTGCTTCAAAATTATATTAAAAATACTATTCTTTAATCAATTAGGTATCATGTCATATCACATGATTAAGCGGACAGATGTGAGATCTACATAGATCTGCTTTTCAGTCTCCGGTCTTCTGTAACATTAAAATGAAGCAAGCCTGTACAACTTAAAAATAGTCTTCAACAGTTCAAGTCTTCAGTAAAAATAGTCTTAAAAGATCAAGGTTTTGGAGTATAGACGAGCTTTCAAAAGTAATAAGCGTTATAGTTGGCAACATAAGTTATATAGTCATCTGATTTATACATACCTCTGTGAACTCGCAGGGCACCTGGCCGTTATTGTTGCTCACGTGACTGTCCATGTGAGTCACGCCCAGGAAATTCAGACAGATCGAGGGAGTCAAACGACACAGCAGCCTAAAACATATTAGTTAACTGTCATAAGTTATTAACTAAATCAGTCACCAAAAGCCAGCAATCAAAAAGGAATTCTTTTCTGCAGTCAGAAGTACAATTTAAAAAATGCTACTAGAGAGATAGAGAGAGATCAAAAGCCGACAAACGTCGGACGACTTGCTCCTGAACGACAGGCACAGGTGAGGCTCATTTAGTTGTACCCTGCTTCAGCAGTGCGGGAGGGGCAGTAGTCTGGGTAAAATTACCAGTGGTCTTCAAATGATGCTATTTGAACTAATTTTAGAACCCCTCCTAAGATTAAAAGTGAAAAAATGAAACCAATTTCAGCGCACTTTTCATTTCCATCTTCAGTACCAGAGTGCTTTAGGGCTTGAACCCAAGAGCAATATCCTCCACATTACACAAAGGCAACGTCAAAAAATAGTGTTATCAATTATTTTGTCCTTTTCATTTTTCTTCCCCACATTTCAGACTGTTCAATTTGCTAGCAGAAATACTTTTTCGTGATTATGGCCTCCTTTTTTTTGAGCCCAAAACGTTCACGCGGTGCCACGCAGACATGGGTGGTCAGACTATGTTCCACCTGAAGCTATGGTTAAGTGAGCGTTCATCCTCACACAGACAGCTTCACGGAGGCAGAGGGGATCGAACTAACTTAAAAGGGATGCAAGTATCTAATCTCTGTATTTCGGGTAAAATGTGTTTTTTACAAAAAATACATTTGAAAAATTCAATGAATAAATAGGTCAGACGTAGTGAGGACCGTAGAGCCCCGTTGCATTTCCTTTCCGAGTATCAATTGTATTTGTTTCCTTTCTTACTGGCAGTTTGTGTTTATGATACAAAGGATAATTTTTTTCTTCTTCAAAGTGGATTACTAACATTCCACTGAATAGGAGAGTGTATTCGTCCGTGTGGTGGTGAGGAGAGAGGTAGTAGTAGTTGAAGAACCTCACTCGGAATACAGTCCAGTACACAGTCACACACATGAACACCAACACCAACACACACATCAGCTAAAACACAAATCCAATTCTCATTAATCCATTCCCATTCCTGAACAACTGAAGAACACGTCATCTCACAAAAATAGTAACCGAAACGTCATATATCTTTCTGTTTTAACCAAGTTAAGGTACTTACTGCAGAAATCACTTGTTATTATTGATACATTATGCGTACCTAAAATAGACAAGGAGGCTCGTTAATGTGCGTTTGCACATGATGTTCAGACCCGAGCTCATCTACATTTTTGACTTAATTGTCAACCAAATGAAGAGATAACAAAAATAGATGTTTGAGTTTACATTAAAAAAGACAACGAGAAAAAAACAAACAACAAAATTAGCAAAAACAAAAATTTCAAGGTAAAAACTGAATACCTAAATTTAAAACCATAACCACTCAAATTTACTTTCTCCTCACTATACAGCAGATGGAAAGTTTTCTCAATGAGACTAGGTAACAAGTCGACAAAGAGAACGAAAAATGAGGAGAAATTCAAAACTTATTCAACATTTTTTAAATTAAGAAATTTCAAAAAGTCTTATAAATCATTAGCTTTTAATGAAAATTTATTAGAAATCCTTAATAATTAATTTAAAAATCCTTACAAAACCAAAAGGACCTGTATTTGATTAGACCAAGCCATAGAAACGAACTAAAGAACACAAACTAATGCTACCATTAAAATCATTAGCTATTATCTGAATATGTATTTTTAATTCAATTGTTATTTCTACTAATTCAGCTGAAGGATTTAAAATGAGAGATTGAACATGTTTACTTGGGCCACATTTGGAAACCATTGTGATCTGTTACTACGCGATTGTTCTGAAAGAAGACAAGAAACACAAAAATTGACCACTCAAAAAACGTTTATAAAAACGCATATTGTGCATCAAACAAAACATCAGTGTTAAATAATGTCAGTATATGTTATTTTTTGAAATACTAGAAATTGGACGGTACCTCTCATTGATGAAAATAAGTTACAATTTGACAAAAAGAACAAACTGAAAAATTAGAAAAAAAAATTGAAAATATACATGAAACTTTAAGACTATTCGCTATAAACCGACTGCTTTGGGTAACATCATTCATACAATCCTCAATTACACCCTTATGAGACCTGTCAGCAATTAACGGCTACCTAAGGAACAAAAACAGGCAAACACAGCAAATTCAATAAAAAAATCAGCGAGAAAAGTGTCGAAGGCATTAAAACATGAACTTTTCAGAAAAAAATTTTCTATTTTCATTTAATTTTTTACAGCAATGGGATTCCTATGTTTAATCAATATAACTTCAAAAAAGTAACAAAAATGAGCAAATGCATTAGAACCACGAAATTTTTGAGATAACTCGTAGCATCAACGCCATTAAAATCATTAGCTTTCAACGGAAGCCAGTAAAAACGCTTAAAACTAATAGTTGAAGATAAAACCGCTGACCAGATAAATTTTGGCTGCAGTAGATCTTGTTAGTAGTGAGACTGACTAACAGTTCACGAAAAGTTTAGGATCGGTTTATGTTCAAAAAAAATTTCGAAAAAGTATTAAGTCTTAACAGCCATTACACTCAAAAGCTTTCAACGGAGGTCAATAACTACGCTCATACTTCAGAGGGAACTTCAGCAAAGGTGTTCAGAATAAGAGGCTATAGAATCCTTCGTCGGTCTACATAGAAAAGACTCATTCATATAACACACGAAATCGAAAAACGTTTGATTTCAATTACCTTTAGCAGTAATTGTAAATCTATCGAATGAAAGAATATCGAAAATAAATCTTTTTTTCATCAGACTTTTCATGCTTCGTTTCTTTTTGTTTCTTACATTTGACTACTTTTACAAGGCACTTTCAACAAAGTTCAAGCGCAAATGTAGGTATGTATGTATGTATATATAAAAAACACACGAAATATTAACCACAGTGTACAAGAAAAATTGATTGTTAAGCCTTCAATTTTTTTTTTGATAAAGTCTTATCCAACAAAATGTATAATCATAAGATTGAAAATTATAGGAAAGGTTTGGAACAAAGAGAATTGTTAAAATGCATTTCATAACACTGTTCTCAAATAATGATTATGTCAAGTATGACGAACAATTTTTACTTTGGAACTGTTAAACGACGTTACATTAACCAAGAGACATATCTAAATATAATTATTGTTAATAATTTAGTTATTATCTGATTCCCACCACAAGAACGTGTCACCTTAATTATATAATTAGTGGAAGTTCACTCTGTCTGATCAATCAGTAAATTTAAATATATTTCCAAAACTGGATATTTAAAACGTAAATTCTTTTCCGCCACTTCAAAAACAGCTTAAACTTTTGTCTGAATGCAAAATATCTCACCCAATCAATTCATGGCAAAAATTAAGTACAAAGATTTGATCGAATAAAATGCATCTAAATCAAACTTTAATTTTTTCGCCATTTTTTGTTATCATTTTATTCGGCTGAATTATGTTATATTCGATATATTTAACTGTTTATTTTAATATTGTTCTTAGCTATTTCATGCAAGAAAAGGTGCGAAACAGGAAACTCGAAACGCCAAGAACAAATTGGTTTTTGATGGTACTATTTTAAATAATTCCACCAAGGATATATATCTGCCCTAATTAATTCAACAAATATGGGACCATTATGTTGATCCTATAGCGTTTCATGGAGGATAAAAGAAACAATGTAACCCTTTTCTCCTTTTAAAATATCACTCCAAACATTATTATCTAAACAGTTTTGATTTAACATTTGTTCTCTTCCAAGTAAACAATTAACCCGACTTAAAAAGCATTCCTTCTCACAACAACATGAGTGAACTAAAATGTCTTTTTCATAAGAGCCAGAAAAAAATAAATTTCGTTTTCTTAAAACTAAAACGATTTGCCGTATTGTTTTGCAAAAAAAGTACATGGATATTATTTTAATTGCGTAGAACGTACTTTTTATCAAAAATAAAGATTCCACTATTACTCGTGTTGTTTAGGCTACCAGTTTAGGCTACTCGTGTTGTTTAGGCTCCCCTCTATTGACAAAACATTGAACCACAATTCAGCACACATTCCTTGAAAGATATACAATATCACCACGTTTTGGTTGCCACCGTTTGAAATTTAAAAGATTTCATTGGAAAAATACAGTTCTTATGAAAACTTTTGTAAACAAACTCTTTAAGATTACAATTTCTTTGCAACGCAAAATTTTTACATGCTTCATATTATCGTTCCAATATGCAATAGGTGCAACAATAAAGGTCCAAGCATCAAAAAAGAATTTAGACTTCGTGAAGAAAAATTCATTTTCGCGTGAATTAAAAAAATTATTTTCTGCAAATTAGTTATTGATATTTGAAGTCCGCATCAATTCCATCTAAAAGTGCACAATTGTTAATCAGTACTAATCGCTTAATTTTTCCCCAAATATTGGTGATATAGATACGGATACTGTTCTCTTGCTACTGGAATCATTCTAACAAAATTTATTTGGATGGATTCTGTTATATCTAATACATATAATTTTTCTTACTTGTTCAGTTTAGTTTATTCATACAAAAAAACTGGTAAACATGAAAAACTGAGAGATAAATTTGTGGGTGTTTTTATGTCTTTCCGCTTTTAGTAATTTCACCAAGAGTATCCATTGCCCCTAATTGGCTTAACAAAAGAAGTCATGCCTTAATGAACTTTCCAAACCCCCCTTTCATGAAGGGTTTGAAGAATGAAATTCTTCTAGAATTTAAAAAAATGATCTCTAAGATGTGCACTTGTTGAGCTCAGAATGAAAGACCATGGCATGACTTGATATCATCAAATAAATTACATCAAGATTGCAGACCATTTTATGGGACCAGGATCAATTTTGTTATTGTAAACATATTGTAACTATTCCTAGGAAAAAAGAATCCTGCGAAACTTCAAAAGATAGACTTATTAAATTACTATGGCTGAAAAAAGAAATCGTTTTACTAAATGCGATTTAGAGATGGTTTCTTTTTCAAAAATCTTAACGTTTTTTCCTACTTCCATTTTTATCAGATTGATTGCCAGTCGAAACAAACAGTTGGGCTCAGCCGATACAGGGGTGAACAAAATTTTATTCAAGGACATGTAAACTATTATTTTTGAAATCAACATACAAAAAGCGGCCGATAATTCCAACCCAGTGATCAATATAGTATAATTGCTATCTTCTTGGTAATTTGTCCGGTCATTTTCCCCTTTTTCTTGGCGGTATAATACCGGGAATCCCACAAGGATTAACATTTCTTATTACTGATAATATCTCGATAACACTACCACGAATTTTGGAATCTTTTGCGCAAACTATTGAATATATTGGGATACCTTTCAGCAAACTATCAAGAAAATCGTAGGTAAATCCGGGATGAAATATCAGGAAGTGCGGGGAAAACGCTAGAAGTCTACCGTGAAAACACCAGAACTCGCGGGAATCAAGTTTGGATCGATGTATGCAAACATGGGTATCTGATCTCTAAGATGTGCACCTTTTGAGCTCAGAATGAAACAAGGAGCCTCTTTAATGTGCGTTCGCACATGATGTTGCGACCCGAGCTCATCTACAATTTTGACATAATTGTTTAACAACCTAACTTAATTAACAACCAAATTGTTTAACAACCACAAAATTGTTTAACAACCTAACTACTAATTGAATTACATAATGCCACGCCCCATTACAACACTCACGAGGTCTGTCATTAAAAAGACTACAAGAAAAAAAAACAAACAACAAAATAAGCAAACAAAAATTTCAAGGCAAAAACTCAAAATCTAAACTTAAAAGTACCTAGTAACAACGTCAAAATGAAATCAGATAAAAGCTTAACTACAAAAAATTACTCTTTCCTAATTCTACAGCTGATGAAAACTTTCCCTAATGAGACTAGGTAACAAGTCGACAAAGAGCAGAAATAATGAGGCAAAATTTAAAAATCAATCAACATTTTTTAAACCAAATAATTGCAAAAATCTTAAAATCATTAGCATATAAGAAAATAATTCTGCGTAAAAACTAATAAAAGTCATTATGGAAACAATGGTCCCTGTCTTTGGTTAGACTAAGCCTTGGGAACGGACTAAAAATACAGAAAACTCCAAAAATTACAAACACAAATTATTTGCGAAAACACAAATTATTGAAGCCATTAAAATCATTAGCCCTTATATGAATAATGTCTTTTTATTTCAGTTTTTATTTATACTAATTCAGCTAAAAGTGTACTGTAAAAAAAACAAAATAACTTCACTTGGGCCACATTTGAAAAACATTGGGATCTGTTATTACCCGAATGTGCAAAAAGAAGAGAAAAGGAAACAAATGTACCACTCACAAATCTTTTATGAAAACGAATATTGTCCAACAAACAAAACATCAGTTATCAGATAATATCAGTAGACATGTTAATTTTTAAAATAAAAGGAATTGGATGGGAGCTCTCGATGATGAGAATAAATTACAAGTTGACAAAAAGAACAACAAAAACTCAAAAATTTCAAAATTTTCGAAAAAGTTTAATATCGTAAACTTTATAACTATTCGCTATAAAACGACTGCTTCGAGTAACACCATTCATTCAATGCTTACTTACAAGCTTATGAGATCGGTCAGCATTTTACGGCTACATAAAGATTGAAAAAAAAACAGGCAAAAACAGCAAATTCAAAAATTAGCGAGAAAAGTGTCGAGTGAAAAGCCATCGAAAAATTGAAAAATTCCGTAAAAATTCTTCTTCTTTAACAATATGACTTCAAAAAAATCAACAAATACGAACAACTAAATTAAAACCAGGAAACTTTTGAGAAAACCCGTAGTATCAACGCCATTAAATTCAATAGATTTCCAACGGAAGCCAATAAGTACGCTAAACTATGCATCGATGGGACGACAAAAATGTCTGTCATTCTGTCATTCGACAAAAGTCTTCAATAAGACATTGCAACGAGTTACTGACTATGAAAACAACAACAAATACCGTCAAAATCAAAAAATTCAGGAGAAAAGTGCGAGAAGAGTTTTGGGGCCATTTAAACCATATGCTTTTCTCTGAGAACATTATCTATGATCCATTGAACGTCTTCTCTACGCCAAAGGGAGATATCAAAACGAAGATAGTGTGATAAGATTTCAAAAGGAACCAGGATTACGAAATATATATATATATATATATATATATATATATATATATATATATACATATATATATATATATATATATATAATATATATATATATATATATACATATATATATATACATATATATATATATATATATGTATATATATATATATATATATATATACATTTTTTTAAAAAAATATATGAAATTTTGTACATCGAATTCAAAAAACCAATAGTTGGAACATAAAACCACTAACTAGATAAAAAAATGGCTGAAGTAGAAGGAAAAAGGGTCCTGATATTACTGAGACTGACTTACAGTTCCGAAAATAAGTTTACGATTGGTTAATGTTCAAAAATGTTTTCAAAAAAATATTTTTAGTCTTGATAGCCATTAAAATTAATAGCTTTCAACGGATGTCAATAAATACGCTCAGTTACGCCTCAATGAGAGGACAAAGATGTTTGTCAAACATACCTAATCAATAAGACATCCCCATAAGTCTTATAATTATGAAAACAACAATATATAGTCAAAAACCAAAAAATTCAGTAG